>NC_092356.1:49850487-50172859 GCF_963676685.1 Mytilus edulis | reverse complement strand
GTGTACTAGTACTACTAAGAAACCAGACACTGACTTGAATAAATTCCTCGTTGCCCAAATCTTGACCATTTACATTAAATTATTATTTATGAAATTCTGTAAACAATTAAATAACAGGATCCTAAATATAACTACATTTATTATATTAGTAATCACAAATAGTATGACAAACTTCCTATCCTCAGTGATCATTCACCAATTGTTGTGATTAATAATAATTAAAAAAAAACATGTTCTAAAGAAGAATGTTTTAATCAATGATAATACTATCCATATTTTTATGCCCCATTTTATATATGGGCATTATGTTTTCTGGTCTGTTCGTCCGTCTGTTTGTCCTTCCATCTGTCTGTCCCGCTTCAAGTTATAGGTTTTGATGAAGTTAAAGTCCAATCAACTTGAATCTTAGTACACATGTTCCTTTTCAATTTGATATGATCTTTCTAATGTTAATGCCAAATTAGAGATTTTACCCATTTTCACGGTCACTGAACATAGAAAATGATAGTGCGGATGTGGAATCTGTGTACTAAGGACACATTCTTTTTTTTAGTATTTTACACTTATAAATTTCACAGAATCAATGGAATATTTTGCTTATAGTTCATCAAACTTTATTTTGGAAAAATCTTTAAATTAGTAAGAATTGGACTTTTTGGTAATTAAATTCAGTTATTTTTGGTAATTTTTTATTAGGTCTAATCATAATGGTTCAGCAATCAGTCTCAGAATATGAACTTTCAAATGAACTGGTGGTCTTATTTCAGTTCTTAAGAGCTCATGTTCCTTGTTGTTATGTATATGCAACACGAAATAAATAAAGATTACTTTACTTTAAGACTAGAGCAAAACAGTATGATTTGAATAATTGACTATGTAGTATATTGTTTAACCTTTCGTCTTTCATGTTTGTGACATTAAACTAAACAATGGCTACAGGTTGTAACTGGGCATGAGAATATAACATGACCCATTTTATATTATAGGTAATTTTTACTTCAAAGGTCTTACAAGAATCAAATGCCATCATAACCATTGCACAAAATATAGTTTAATATAGATTTAATTTGTATCTAAACAAATTTAATGACTCTTTCTTTGTGCAACATGTTGTTCAATGTACACAGGCCTATGTCATGTATGTTTTGCTGCCAGATAAAAGAAAATGTGGATGTTACTTTTTGATATTTTTAAAGTTTATAAAATCTATTTTTGCAACTTTTATTTAAAGTTTCTATTTACCCAGTAGTCCCTATATATATATGTTCCAGACCATATGAGTATTTGGACCGTACGCGTACGGTCCGGACCATATACATATACTCGTACTGTCCGACCATACGCGTACGGTCGGACCGTATGAGTATACGCGTATGGTCCAGTACGAGCTAACCATACATGTCATCATATGGGTTAAATTTAATCAAACGTTTGTCACTATCTTTTTTTTTTTTAGTTTTACAAATTGTTATTATTACAATTAGATGGATTAAATGAACAAACGAACTATTGAAATTAAATAGTTTTTTAATTGTATATCTGAATCCTATATATTTTGGGACTCTCACCCAAGGTGACGCTTGCTTCCACAAGTAACGTAATTTTTTACATTTAAATGTTTGCAGTTTATGCATTTTCCTTTGCATTTACATTTTTTGGTAAAGTTGCTAAATATTCGAAAACAATTGTTCTCTCACATTATGTTTACTTCCGATATCTTCAATTTCAGTGATCTTATTCAATTCATGTAACTTTGTTAACTATTACTGATCGACATACTTTATACAAGTGATTAACAGATTTAAATAGCATGAATCTGTTAAATAGTTAAAATATAAAGTTTTTATTTCAATTACAATTGCACTTTTTTATAACAATTTGAGAGTTACGTTATGTTGATTTGTTATATGCATTTGTATTTAATAAACTTCACCAACTTTTTAATAATAGTCAGACCGTACGCGTACGGTCCGACCGTATGAGTATTTTGAAAAAGTACGCATACGGTCCAGACCGTACGCGTACGGTCCAAATACTCATACGGTCTGGAACATATACATAAATACTTCATTTTTTACTTAAGTGCAAAGTTGTCTCATTGGCAATTATACATACTGCATCTCAATTTATTGTACCAGTGTTGGGTTTTTTTCTGATAGAAAACAGTTTTTTCCTTAAAAAAGAAATAAATGATGATACTCTCAGAATTATTCTTTTTCGATCATTTTCAAAGATTCTGACTTTTTAACAGACAATGTGAATATTGGCACAACATCACCTTAGGAATATCAGAGTTTCTACTTTTACTAAATTTCAGAATGAAATAAAAAAAACAGCAAAATAATTGGTTTAAACAAAAGATTTCATTTCACAAAAAGCTGATTCTATTTCTGAAGGTGAAAATGACACAATTAGATGTTATTACTGTTTTATGTCTAACAATCTGTCATTTTTATCTTTTTTTTGTATATTTTTAGACCTTTTGGTATTCTATAGAAGGAATACATATAAATTATTTATACATAGTAAATGAATATATTTGATGTATCTTGTAACTCAAATATCGAAAAATATTCAACTTGTGATGGAACGACACTGATAATTAAATAATTTGTTACATGCATTCATGACCTAATGTGTTGATTTATCACTAACACTTGTTTCATAATTTTCTGAATTTGAATTCTTGGATTAATTGTTCGATAAATAATTTTCACTTTTAAAATTTTATTTTGAAATGAAATTGGGTAAAATAAAATAGAATAAGAAGAAACTATAATTGCAAAACCTTGAAAAAAAGATTAAAAAAATTATGCACTGAAAATATGATAAGAAGTTAGTTACATGTATAAATATGTAAATTATGATTTTCTATAAAAACAGTAATATGGAAATTCTGTTACAGACAGATCAATTTGCACCATAATAACCTTGGTAAATTAATAATTATTAACTAATCATAGTCCTAGTCCTACATCTTCTTTTGAAAGTTAATACACTAATTATAACAGTTTTTGGTGATGATGGAAGTTTCTAACAACCTTGACTGGCTATACAACCCTTACTTGGTCGGCACTGCCTTGCACCTTTTTATAGGCATTTATATAATTTAACAATTTTTGCTAGATTCCTTTGAACAATATAGTCTGTAATTTATCAATATTGCATGTACTCCATATCTATGTTTTCCACTGATGTAGCTTTATGTACATTACATCTACCAAATGATTCTGCTCAAACCTAGGGGCTATCCTTCATTGACCATCCATTGATGTGTGTGCCTTTGCTTCTTGTCAAAAGTCTCACTGTCCTTGCAGATGAAGAACATTAAAGTTAAAAAGAAATTACCCCTTACTTTTTGCATACAGATTTCGTGTCATGAATTAATACACCATATTTTTCATTCTCTAATAGAATATAGATATAGAGATATTTTAATCAAAGGAAAATGTATTCGTCATATTGTACTGCCAAGAGGCAATTTAAGGATAATATAAACTGTAGTTAACGTGGTATAACAGCACCTTCTTTGTTCATTGATATGTACTAGTCGTCACAAGATTGTTATACCTTTTACACCTTGTCAAGTCTGTGGTAATTGAATGTATCTCTCAGACTACATGTAGCTATATATATTCTGTACACGGCTAGGACTCAAAGGTTAAAACTTAGTAGCTTTACATGTACATATATAATACAGTTCTTTAGCTAGGATTTTAACACTGATGGGGCACAATTTTTAGATCAGGGGCATATATGTGTGGTTTTTGTCTGAAAGGGTTCTAACTTGATGATGTTTATAATGAAAAATTGAAACAATTAAATAAATTAAAAAATTTGCTGGGTTACTGGTATAGTTGAGTTGTAAAATGCTATTCCCAGTAGTTTAAATAATTATTTCACATCGGAAAGTGTTTGTTATCCTACAGAAAACATAAATGCATTATAAGGCAGGACTAAAAGGGCACTGGGGAGCAGTATCCCTCTATTTTTGGATTGCTAGAACACTGAAAGAAGTAAAAGTCTCCTCTTTGGTCAGGTTGTTGACGTTATTGTCTTTGACAAATTCTTTTTACTTATGAATGTCAGTTTTACAAAGACTTATATATTTTAACAAGGATTCCTTTATCTGTCTTTTCTAGATTTATTATGTTTATTTTAGAGTTATAGCTAATTGACATAAATCCCACATCTCCTTTTATAAAGGTCTATTATACTTATATGCATATACATGTATACATCTGTATATACTTCAAAAATTATCATCATTCAGCATCTGTCGCCAAAAGAACCATGAATTAAAAATAAATTATAGCATTATAATATTAACATGTTAAAAGAAATGTCTAACGACTACTTACATGGAAAGAATTTACTAATCTTTAAAGGAATTGATTTGTTTCAAACTGTTCTGTTAGTAGAAGGTGACGTTCCTTGTACTTTATGGCACATGTTTTTACTGAAGGGTTTCAACATTACATAATACAATAGTACTTAATCAACATTAAAGTTATAAAACAGGATTTTAATGATTTTCAAACTGTCCGATGTACGGCACCTTTTTAGAAGTAAGTTTTAAACAACTGCATGTATTTCTTAAATGAATGAAAGAAAGTTGAATGATGAAGTATTTTACTCAGTACTGTAGATTCATTATTTTTCGTGGGATACTAATTTTTCGTTGTTTTTGTTGGTTCAGAGGAAGCACACATTTAAATGTTCAACGAATCACAAATTTTCTATTGGGTTGTATACAGATCGACCTTGACAAAACCACGAAATATTGATGAAAATGCAAGATTTCCTCTATCCATGAAAAATTGATACCTTCAAAAAATAAATGAATCCACAGTATTTTTAATACTCTTAAATTAGGACTACTGTAGATAGACCCTTTAAAAACTTTATTCAGAACATTCTATGCAACACATGAAAGTCATACTGTATGCCAATGCAAATACTTATCTTATGCAAGTGAAAAATATCTTATTTATGACAATGAAAAGTTTATTTTCTGCATTAGATTACTCATACTAGAGAAAATCAAGTGACAAATTGTTTAAGAATGATTAGACCCCAGTCTGTCCATGATATCTCTTCCAATGCTACAATTTTAGAGAAATTTAAAAGCTCTTAGCACATAAATAAATTTACTTTTTTGTTTTTATAAATTTTCCCTTCAACACATCTTTTCATTTGTTTGCAATTTTTTTTTCATCATTATGGCAGGAATGATTTTGCATATATAATTTTTTATATCAATCAATTTATTTATACTTTGCTTGTACTTAGGTCAATCACAGTGTGAATTTACATTCCCAGCTACATTTCTGGTCCAATATTCATGTAGTTAAATATTTGACATTTTGTTTGCAATCACTGGTTTACATGTTGGTCCATTACAGTTTAATTTCTTGACCAAAACAGTAAAGTTTATTACTAATCAAGCTTTTTGTTTAAACAACCAGTCGGTTTATTATACCATTTTTCAAATTCTTCTTTCAATTTTTTTAAAATTTTGTACTTGGCGAAATTATTACATGTAAGTTGTTCATTCAAATATTTTTTTTAAATTCCATTATAGGCCAAAACAGTTTGTTTACTATAATTAACATATTATGATACAAAATGTGTTAAGTTTGTCATATTGCTTAAGGTTATTTGACTACATATATGTAAATTTACGTTAATCAGTAATTTCCATACATGTCATAGATTTGTACAACCTTTTTACTAAGTTTGGTATGTTTTCTCCACCCAAATTTTGAAAATGTAATAAAATTAAAAGTAGTGTTCAATTATAAAACTGAAACATTAGTGTAAGCAACTGTTAAACATGTTTTATGTGGCTTTTGTGGTTTCTGAGCTACTTAGGATCCAATAAAAAAAAACATTGCACTTTGCATTGCATTTGGAGTTTTATTGTCTACAGTGGCGGATCCATAACTTTTTGTTAAAGGGGTGGGGAGGGGGGAGGCCCTGACTGATTTTAAGAGGGTCCTGCTCCAGTCACACTTCAGTGATTCCCTATATAATCAACCAAATTTTTCCTATCAAAAGGGGCCCCCTGGATCCACCTATGGTCTACTCTGTTCGCCTTTAAGGAAGTCTGCTGCTCTGTTTTGAAATAATAAACTTTTTAAAAGACTGTTAGAAACATGTAGTATAAAAGTAGCAGAACTAAAAATTCAGATGAAAAAGAAAGGAGCCTTGTTTTTGAGATATAGGCCAATGAAAATTTGGAAGGAAATTATTCTCTCCATTTTTCTTACATTTAATTTTGTCACCTTTTTCTTTCAAAAACTATGAAAAAAATAAGAGAAAAGAAGGGGTATTTAGGATGACATTCAGCATTGTTATTACTGGGTTCAATTAGAAAAAGAAATTTGTGTACAGAATAGAAACATTTTGTAGTAAGGGGCACTTTTATACATTGAAAGTCATACCTGCCAGAATTTAAACTAGAATTTGTGACATCTTGTTGATCTAGGGGTAAAAAGAATGTCATGGTAGAGCATTGCACTGAAAACATAACACTCACTAAATCGTTTGTTCTAAAAACCTTAATGTATGTGTACTACATCCCTCAAAACTTGACAGACTTTGTCCTGCCATCTATAACTTTTTGTGCAAATATATCTTTTTTTTCAATTTGACACACTGCCGGTACATGTACATGTGTAGTTTGTATCTTCTAGTTTCATTTCTGTTGTGTAACTGTTGCTGAACAGTTTGTTGTATTTTTTATATACTTTTGATTGTCAGACTTTTTTAATGTCTTAATCTTTGTAGGGAATGTACAAAATTGCAGTTAACTGTCAGTTATATATATGGAAAAGTTCTTCCTAACTGTTTATTTTCATTTGTTATTACTTTTATAATGAAATTTGCCTCATTTTTTTTTTCTCACTGGTCACTGAAGTTGCAGATCTGTTAACATAGGGATACTAATCAGATTCACTCCCAGAAGGAAATAGAAATAGATATTTTATGTTCTGAAAAAGAGTAATAAAAACATATACTTTAGTATGTATAATATATATAATATATATAATTTATATATAAATGTAGAATCATTGCAAGGTGTACTGTACATGTATATCTGACAGAGTTTCACTGACATTTTCATCGTTCAGTGTCAAGTTTTTTATATTATGTCATTTTCTCAGATACATTTTTTGTACTACAATGTATAAGTGATAGGTAGTATATTTGTTGTATAAAAAGATAGTGTATGTGTCTGCCTTTAAAGATTCATTTATGTAAATACTGTACAGTTACGCTAATGTCCCAGGTTAGGGAAGATATATATAACTTCTTCATTTTCTGTATGTGTCTGTCCCAAGTCAGTGTCTCTAATTCAGTGGTTGTCATTGATTGCTGTCTTTCATTATGTTTTTATGGCCCATTTGTGGGCATTATGTTTTCTGGTCTGTGCGTTCGTCCATCTGTCCTGCTTCAGATTAAAGTTTTTGGTTGAGGTAGTTTTTGAAGTCCAATCAACTTGAAACTTAGCACACATGTTCCTTATGATATGGTCTTTCTGATTTTAATGCCAAATTAGAGTTCTTACCCCATTTTCACGGTGCACTGAACATAGAAAATGATAGTGAGGATGGGGCATCCGTGTATTAGGGACACATTCTTGTTATTATTGTTTTACACAAGTATATACTAGGCCCTTAGTTTTCTGTCAATCTGGTTTTGATTGTTTTACATTTTGTCATGACAGGGCCTTTCTTTTAGTCCCTGGTGGACAGTTATATACTAGGCCCTTAGTTTTCTGCCAATCTGGTTTTGATTGTTTTACATTTTGTCATGACAGGGCCTTTCTTTTAGTCCCTGGTGGACAGTTATAAACTAGGCCCTTAGTTTTCTGCCAATCTGGTTTTGATTGTTTTACATTTTGTCATGACATGGCCTTTCTTTTAGTCCATGGTGGACAGTTGACTCATTGGCATAGCACATCTTATTGTGATAATGACCTCATTTCTTTGGTCCATTGATCTGTATTTCGTTTTTGTGATCCTTGTCTCAGGTGCTATAATTCAATTGTCAAACTGTATATACCATGATTGATGTGTGTACATATCTGTCAGAGAGTTCATTTAACATTGACCTCATTTTCATGGTTCATTGGTCAACACTAAGTTTTCCAGATAAGATAATTTTTTGAATACTTTAGATAACATATTATAACTTAATTTCATACTTTGTATACAGAATATGCTTGTATGAAGTACATGTAGGTCTGACAAGGTTCATTTGACCGTAACTTTATTTTCTTGGATTATTGATAATATTATTTTTTTGTGATACCTGTAGTAGTAAAACCTTAATAAAACTGACAGACTTATAACATAAAAGTTAATAAAATTCATAAATATTTCAGACGTTGCAAACTTTGCTTTCTTAAAACTAAATCCTTGTGACCTTGGAGCACTGACCTTTGTTATACATGTAACTTATGTAATAATATACGTAGTTATGCAGTATACTTTTTCATCTTCTGGATTAGCCATGACAGTTTTATGCTATCAAATTGCATAAAATTGATATTTACATTCCTGTGAAGTAGAAACATGCACATACAATATATTTGTACAATGCACTCTGTTTAAACATTAAAACAACTTTTGGATAAGATAGATGGACTATGTTTAGATTAAAATATAGGGCAAATATATCTATCATGTTTTTAGGAGACATTGACATAGTAAAAGAACTTTAATGGACTTAAATGGAATGTGCTGATTCATATATTATCAAAAACAACTTGAAGAAAGTAAAAGATCAAGGACTAGGTGAAAATTTAAAATTGGAATCAAAACCGATCTGTATACATATTTCAAGACACTATATGTATATTGTTTTTATACTGAAATCGATAAAAAAAAAAAAAAAAAAGAAATATGTAACAAATATTGTTAAAAAAATGTGTTTTGGAATTTCCCTCTTGGGGTACCATTTTAAGGTAGTGTTCCCTATGAGCGTTGTCAAGGCGGTAAGACATTGAAATTTTAAGGAGTTAGAAAGGGAAAATGAACTTAATTAATAACATTTGATACACATGGTATATATAAATTACCAATTTGAAGACATAACAAGTTTAAATACATAAAAGTTTGACCATTGTTATTACACGTTGTCATGGTTGTGACGTGACATTGTTGATGAAATACAGTAGTTCCGGTTAGTAGGCGGGGCTTATAGGTTAGTTGAGGTCATTGACGTATAAAGCTAACGTTTATACGTATAGCTTTATCTGTATAGTTCAATAGATGATTGCAGTATAAAGCTCTTTACTAGCCTCTTATATATATATGGCTTTCAAATATTTGGTTTTGAGTGATCCTGAGTGTTGTTTTTTATTGCTATCACGTTGGCGTCGTCGTCGTCGTCGTCGTCGTCCGAATACTTTTAGTTTTCGCACTCTAACTTTAGTAAAAGTTAATAGAAATGAATGAAATTTTAACACAAGGTTTATGACCACAAAAGGAAGGTTGGGATTGATTTTGGGAGTTTTGGTCCCAACATTTTAGGAATTAGGGGCCAAAAAGGGCCCAAATAAGCATTTTCTTGGTTTTCGCACTATAACTTTAGTTAAAGTAAATAGAAATCTATGAAATTTGAACACAAGGTTTATGACCACAAAAGGAAGGTTGGGATTGATTTTGGGATTTTAGTTCAAACAGTTTAGGAATTAGGGGCCAAAAATGGGCCCAAATAAGCAATATTCTTGGTTTTCGCACAATAACTTAAGTATAAGTGAATATAAATCAATGAACTTTAAACACAAGGTTTTTGACCACAAAAGGAAGGTTGAGATTGATTTTGGGAGTTGAGGGCTGAACAGTTTAGGAATTAAGGGCCAAAAAAGGGCCCAAATAAGCAATATTCTTGGTTTTCGCACCATAACTTTAGTATAAGTGAATAGAAATCTATGAAATTTAAACACAAGGTTTATGATCACTAAAGGAAGGTTGGGTTTGAATTTTGAAGTTTTGGTCCCAACAGTTTAGGAATAAGGGGCCCAAAGGGTCCAAAATTGAACTTTGTTTGATTTCATCAAAAATTGAATAATTGGGGTTCTTTGATATGCCGAATCTAAAAATGTACTTAGATTTTTGATTATTGGCCCAGTTTTCAAGTTGGTCCAAATCGGGGTCCAAAATTAAACTTTGTTTGGTTTCATCAAAAATAGAATAATTGGGGTTCTTTGATATGCCAAATCTAAATGTGTATGTAGTTTCTTAAATTTTTAGTCCCGTTTTCAAATTGGTCTACATTAAAGTCCAAAGGGTCCAAAATTTTAACACAAGGTTTATGACCACAAAAGGAAGGTTGGGATTGATTTTGGGAGTTTTGGTCCCAACATTTTAGGAATTAGGGGCCAAAAAGGGCCCAAATAAGCATTTTCTTGGTTTTCGCACTATAACTTTAGTTTAAGTGAATAGAAATCTATGAAATTTTGACACAAGGTTTATGACCACAAAAGGACAGTTGGGATTGATTTTGGGAGGTTTGGCTCCAACAGTTTAGGAATTAAGGGCCAAAAAAGGGCCCAAATAAGCATTATTCTTGGTTTTCACACAATAACTTTAGTATAAGTAAATAGAAATCAATGAAATTTAAACACAATGTTTATGACCACAAAAGGAAGGTTGGGATTGATTTTTGGAGTTGAGGTCACAACAGTTTATGAATTAGGGGCCAAAAAGGGGCCCAAATAAGCATTATTTTTGGTTTTTGCACCATAACTTTAGTATAAGTAAATAGAAATCTATGAAATTTAAACACAAGGTTTATGACCATAAAAGGAAGGTTGGGTTTGATTTTAGGAGTTTTGGTTCCAACAGTTTAGGAATAAGGGGCCCAAAGGGTCCAAAATTGAACTTTGTGTGATTTCATCAAAAATTGAATAATTGGGGTTCTTTGATATGCCGAATCTAACTATGTATGTAGATTTTTAATTTTTGGTCCCGTTTTCAAATTGGTCTACATTAAGGTCCAAAGGGTCCAAAATTTAACTTAGTTTGATTTTTACAAAAATTGAATCCTTGGGGTTCTTTGATATGCTGAATTTAAAAATGAACTTAGATTTTTAATTATTGGCCTAGTTTTCAAGTTGGTCCAAATGGGGGTCCAAAATTAAACTTTGTTTGATTTCATCAAAAATTGAATAAATGGGTTCTTTGATATGCCAAATCTAACTGTGTATGTAGATTCTTAATTTTTGGTCCAGTTTTCAAATTGGTCTACATAAGGTCCAAAGGGTCCAAAATTAAACTAAGTTTGATTTTAACAAAAATTAAATTCTTGGGCTTATTTGATATGCTTTATCTAAACATGTACTTTGATTTTTGATTATGGGCCCAGTTTTCAAGTTGGTCCAAATCAGGATTCCATATCAAGTATTGTGCAATAGCAAAAAAATTTCAATTGCACAGTATTGCACAATAGCCAGAAATATCTAATTGCACAAGCAATTAATTTTCAATTGGAGTTATCTATCTTTGTATAGAATAGTAGTTAATAATATATGTTGGAAATTTGCCAGACATGACTATGATGTCATTTTCTATTTTTATTTGCCAATAACTTTATGTAAATAACTTCATTGGAAATTTGCCAATATAAAATGTTGCTGATGAAGCTTTTTTCCCTTATCTTATCTAAAATGTTTTTAGATAATGTATGTTGGACATTTGCCAGACATGACTATGATGTCATTTTCTATTTTTATTTGCCAATAACTTTATGTAAATAACTTCATTGGAAATTTGCCAATATAAAATGTTTCTGATGAAGTTTTTTTTATTGTTTTATACAATAAACAATTTATATTCACTTTTACTACCAACCAATCTTTACCATTCAGTGATAACAAGCACTTTATTTTACATTTTAATATTTTATGATGTATTTAAAAGAGTAGTTATTGTTGCAAACTCCATTAGAAATTTGAATTGATATCAGTTTTGGAAAAAGGGAAACGGGGATGTGAAAAAAAATGGGGGGGGGGGTAAATTTAAATAAAAAGAAAATTTCTTCATACATTTTTTTGAGAGGATTAATATTCAACAGCATAGTGAATTGCTCAAAGGCAAAAAAAAAAATTTAAGTTCATTAGACCACATTCATTCTGTATCAGAAACCTATGCTGTGTCAACTATTTAATTTTAGATTTAAATAAGTTTGAAGAAGAAATCTTTAATTGATTTGTAAAATCTTGACATTTGTTTTGTGTAAAAAAAAACATGTAATGTCAAAAATTTGATCACAATCCAAATTCAGAGCTGTATCACGCTTGAATGTTTTGTCCATACTTGCCCCAACTGTTCAGGGTTCGACCTCTGCGGTCGTATAAAGCTGCGCCCTGCGGAGCACCTGGTTATGTTTTATATACACAACATATGTATTTATGACTTGAAATTTTGCCTTTTCTTTCTACTTGTGATTGGTGATTTAAATTTCTGCACTCTTTTTCTAAAAAATATGGGAAATTGATGAAAAATTTAGTTGGTGTACCTTACTTACTTTAAACAGTATTTATAAAAACCTCAATTCATGGTTAAAGGGTTACAAATTGTCTAGAATTGTGTGCTTTGAAGACTGAAAGGTTTAACCAAATATTTGCATAACTTTTAGGCATGTTTTAGGTTTTCAACACTATAAAGTTCAATTTATTTCAACAAAGTGATGGAGGATCTCATCAAATTATATAGTTTAATAAATATATTTTGGACACTAAAGTATAAAATGAAATTCCTCTTCAATAGCAATCATGATACATTAATTCTATTTAACCTTTCTACTCTATGGTAAAATCCTGTTTCATTAAAAAAAAAATTGTATGATGATAGACATATTTTTGTCGAGAATCTCATCTTTACAACATAACTTATTGACGTGGGGGAGGGTATGATTTAAATGTTTTAAGGTATGCAACTTTAGAAATAGAATGTTATTTAGTCCTCAAACTAATAACCATAGCGTATGTCCTTGTTTTCATTTTGTCTCTGAGAATTTATGTGTCTGTTTACTTCTTTTAAATAGGACTTGTTTGACATGTACAATGTAGCTGTGAGATTTGCAAGTAAAATAAGGCTACGCCATATATATAAGGGTTTGGATGGGGTTTTTAGAGAATGGGTCATTACTACTGAATGATGGATGAAAAATATAAGGAATAGAGAAATATGGGCCAAAAAGATAAATAGAGAGTAATGGGGATACTGAAGTATGGAAAACAGGAAATGATTGGCTAAAAATATAGAGTAGGGGATAATTGGCTAAAAATAGAAAGAGTAGGGGATAACTGGCTAAAAATAGAAAGAGTAGGGGATAATTGGCTAAAAATAGAAAGAGTAGGGGATAATTGGCTAAAAATAGAAAGTGTAGGGGATAATTGGCTAAAAATATAAAGAGTAGGGGATAATTGGCTAAAAATAGAAAGAGTAGGGGATAATTGGCTAAAAATAGAAAGAGTAGGGGATAATTGGCTAAAAATAGAAAGAGTAGGGGATAATTGGCTAAAAATAGAAAGAGTAGGGGATAATTGAGTAGGGGATAATTGGCTAAAAATAGAAAGAGTAGGGGATAATTGGCTAAAAATAGAAAGAGTAGGGGATAATTGGCTAAAAATATAAAGAGTAGGGGATAATTGGCTAAAAATATAAAGAGTAGGGGATAATTGGCTAAAAATATAAAGAGTATGTGATTATTGGCTAAAAATATAAAGAGTAGGGGATAATTGGCTAAAAATATAAAGAGTAGGGAATAATTGGCTAAAAATAGAAAGAGTAGGGGATAATTGGCTAAAAGTAGAAAAAAAGCCTAAAAATTTTAAAAAAAGACATGAAGTGCCTCTCATCCAGACCCTAATATAATTCAGAATTTACTTGTTTCTTCTGTAAACTTAAAGCCCCATCATGTAATATAAAATTTAAGGAAAAGAATTAATATTTGATATTGATATACAGGAAATTGCATATCCATGTTTTATTGATAATTGAGTTAGGAACATACATTGTTCTTATATAATAAGCATGTCCTCATCTACATGTATGTTAACATACTAATTTATGTTGAACAAGTAAATTCCCATTAAATCCCCACAGGGAATCTTAAGGCATAAAGCTGTCAAAAGTCTGAAAACTGTTTTCCACTAAATTAAGATGACAATTTGACCAGGTTTATGGCACATGATAACAAAAATCTCTCACTGTCACTGAGGTGCTTTTTTAAAACTAGACATGTGATATGCAGTTGCATCAGAGTACCCTGAATTTCAGTTCTTAGGAGAATATGATGCACTACCCTCTTAGACATTTTACAGTGATATTTTTTTTTTTTTTTATATGATTGCAAAAACATTTCCGGGGGTATATTGGTACATGTCGCCAGAAGGTTTGAAACCACAATATCACAGTATTGTGCAATACCACAGCACTGCACCATATCACAGTATTGCACAATAGCAACAGTGTTCTCCCCAGAATTTTCAAATAGCTCCATGGAAATTAACATAGGTCTGGTTATCTAAAAAAATAGCACCATGGCCCCTAAACATTCCATTATAAAGTCATCCAAGATAGCACCAGAGTAAAAAATATAGCACCAAAGTACCATGGTGAGAACACTGTGCAAGAAATTTTCAATTGAAAATTAATACAAATAATTCAACCCATTTCAAATTTTTAAGATCTTTCACTTGATTTATTTTTTGTCAGAAACCTAATTATTTAAAAATTTGATCACAATCTAAATTCAGCGGTATCAAGCTTGAATAGTGTATCCAAACTTGCACCAACTGTTCAGAGTTTGACCTCTGCAGTCGTATCATGCTGTGTTTGACGAAGCATTTTAATAATTTTAGTTTCAGAGGCTGAGAAATAAACAAAGACAAAGGCTGATTAAGATAGGGGAGGATGATTTAACTGTTTTTGATATGTAAATATTATAGAATGCTATTTAGCTCTTAAAGTTATTAGAATGTGTCCATGCTTTTAATTATGTATGGATTTTTATCTCTGTTTACTTCTTTTTAATTTTTATTATGACTTAATAAACATATTTACACTTGTATGCAAATTTGTCCCCTATTAATTCAAGTCAGACAAGTTTCCATAAAATTTAAAAAGCTTGACGTTATAATTAAAAAGTCATTGTTGCTTGACTCGGAAAATTAGGTTAATTAGAGAAAGATATAAGGTCATTCAAAGACAGAATTCAGTTAAATACCAAAAGTGTAAATACATCTTTTGTTTTGAAGTATAGCTGTAAACATTTACAAATAACAAACAAGACAACACTATATATTAACTTTATTGTTTATTCTGTCAACTTTGATTTAAAGCTCCATCATGTAAAATGTATATATAATATTTAAAAACTGAAAATGAATATTTAATATGCAGGAAATTGCATGAGACAGATAAATTGCCTAAATATCCATGTTTAGTTGATTTAAGAACATTACATTGTTCTTAAATAATAAGCATGTCCTTATCCATGTTAACTCAATAATTTATGTTGAACGCGTAAATCCCCATGGTAAATTTACAGCATAAAGCTGTCAAGAGTCTGAAAACTGTGTTTCCCACTCAAATTAAGGTGACAATTTGACCTACATGTATAACAGGTTTATGACAACTGGTACTTACATGTAGTTGATATTTTATTTAGATATAAGACAGTTAAGATTGATAATTATGTATTCAGTTACGATATTGTATACTGCACTAATGAATTGTCGACTTTTCATAATGTCAATGCATATTTGTACTACATGACACACAGATTTTTTTGGGGAAAATTAAAAAATGTGGTTTTCCACTTTTGCATTGTGTAGAATATATAGGCAAAAAAAGTAAAAAAATAACATTTGAAATTAGGATTTAGATTGACAAGCCTAGGAAGGAGTTATTCGTGAAAGGGATGAGATTACTACTATTTTTTGTTGATGTTTGCCCCAAGTAGTCATTTGAGAAAAAAAATATTTGTGTTTAGTGCAAATGGGTTTAGAACTCTACTTAAAGAATAAAAATTCCTGAATTTAGTCGTTATAAATTATATATTATGTGAGTAAAAACATTTTTTTTTACTATATGACAAAGATTTTTTCTGTACAAATTATACATAATGTCAAAAAAACGTTAAACTAAGAATGTTTGTAATTCATTGAACAGTCACACTTAGATTTGTGGTTCACCAATACCCACAAATCCCATGAAATTTATCATCCAAGGAATACTAATGAATCCATGGTATTGGTTGAATTTTCACTGATGCTCAGCATAGAAATGAAAAGAATATGTAAAATAAAATTTAATATTCAGGATACACAATTTATCATACAACTACTGAAAAATGTAACTTTGTTTGAATACTGCACTATTTTTTACTAAAAAAAAATGTGAAAATCTCCTTTCAGATATATGGCCAGTACAAGAGAGACCTTGGAAGTTTTGCTAAATTTCAGGCCAAGAAATTTAAAGATCAGAAAGATTTAGGAAAGACTGAAATAGTAAAATCAAAATCAAGACTAGGCTTATATATAATATTAGGTATATTTTATGAAATTATTACCTGAATCTGGTCTCAGAACATGTTTTTTTCTCTAATGATCATGAAGCTAATATCAATTACTGATAAGGTTTGGTACACCAAGGTAAAGATAGCATCTCACATCTCAGACCAGTATTTATTTCTGTGTAAACTGTCAACAGGAACAGAAGAGACATTATGAAATAAGAAGATGTGGTATGATTGCCAGTGAGACAATTGTCGACCAAGAGACCAAATGATGTTGAAGTTAACAGCTTTAAGTCACTGTATAGCCTTCAATAATGAGCAAAACAACTCATAGTAAGCTATAAAAAACACAAATGACAAATGAGATATCTAGCAGCCTGATTTATATACAAAACAATTAACAAATAAAATATACAGCAGCAAACGACTACCACAGAATTACAGACTTCTGATTCAGGTATATACAGAATGTGGCTGGGTTAAACATGTTTATGAGTGCTCAACCCTCCTTTAACATGGACAGATATGTTACAATTCAACGATCACAAAAAACTTTAAAAATCATTTGAAAATGGCTTACCTCATCAGATTAATTAAAACCACGAAAATAAACTAACAAAAATACAAGACACTTAACTTATGCAGCTGCATTGATGTAACAAATGATTTTATTTTTTATTTTACAGATAATGTAATAAGAGTCAGAGATGTTGTATTTAAATCCATTGGAGAAGACTGGGTCTTCTTGGCGCTCCTGGGAGTTCTTATGGCCTTACTTAGTTTTGCCATGGATTATATCATAGAAAAATGTCAAAGTGGTAAGATCTATTAAAGAGTTAGTTTTGGCCCTAAAAAGTTAAGGTTGGTTGGCAATACAGTAAACACGCATGTTTTCTTTTTCATACAGATGCTATTTGAATGAAAGTGTATGGATCTCTTCTTGAATAACACCACAAGGTTCTATGCCTCAAAAGGAAGATTGGCATTGATTTTGGGGGTTATGGTCCTAACTCTTATGAATTACAGGCAAAAAAGAGGCCATAAAACAAGTATTTGTTTCTTGTTTCAGGACGATAAAATGTGTAAAAGTGTATAAATTTCTTCTTTGAAATTGTACCAGTAGGGTCCATACATTAAAAAGAATGGTTTAAGGGGTTATGGCCCAAAACTGTGTAGGAATTAGGGGCAAAAGCAAAACTATGATTTTCTGGTTTTTGGAAAAAAAACTTCAGTATAATTCTATTGATTTCTATGAAATTGTACCACAAGGTTCCATATCAAGAAAGGATGATAGAGATTGGTTTTTGGGGGCTATTGTCATAACTGTTCAGGAAAAAAAGTCCAAAAAACAAACTTTTCTAAAAAAGTATGAATTGTTTTTTTCTTGACCAATTTCAATGTGGTTTAATTCACAGTCTTGAATTTTTGGGGTCTACATTTAGGTCCAAATTAAAATTTTGTTTGATTTAAAAAAAAAACACGTTTTTTGGGGGTACTTTGTATACATGTATTTAGATTTTCTGACATGTTTTCAAGCTGGTCCAAATCAAGGTCAAAAATAAAATTATAGTTGATTTCAACACAAATTGAATAAAACAGGTTCTTTTCAAGCTGAATCTAACCGTGTATTTAGATTTTGGATTTTGGGCCCTGTTTCTAACTGGTTCACTTTGAGGTCTAATACCATGACAACTGATAAAAAACTTTGAAAAGGATTTCTCAGTCAAACATGTTTGCAATGTACAAATTGGGAAATAATCGGACCAGAAACCACTATCTTGGTCGAAATTCATGTCAAATTATGAATATTAAGATTAAGGACACATAATGCACTTTAATGCAAAAATTTTACTATCATATCAACTACGGTACAAAAGATATGTACTTAATAACCATTGATAACAGGACATGACTAGTTAAATGGATTGTAAACGTTTCCTACCATGACAAATCATATCATCTAGTCAAATCTGTAAAATAGCTGTAAAATATATATTATATGATATATCTATTGGTTTCCTATAAGGCCACAAAATATGATCAATTGATATATCTTTTGGTTTCCTTTAAGGCCACATGCCATTAATTTTTATACGACCGCAAAAATTTTAATTTTTTGTTCGTATATTGCTATCACGTTGGCGTCGTTGTCGTCGTCCTGCATCGTCTTGCGTCGTCGTCCGAATACTTTTAGTTTTCGCACTCTAACTTTAGTAAAAGTGAATAGAAATCAATGAAATTTTAACACAAGGTTTATGACCACAAAAGGAAGGTTGGGATTGGTTTTGGGAGTTTTGGTCCCAACATTTTAGGAATTAGGGGCCAAAAAGGGCCCACATAAGCATTTTCTTGGTTTTCGCACTATAACTTTAGTTTAAGTGAATAGAAATCTATGAAAGTTTGACACAAGGTTTATGACCACAAAAGGACGGTTGGAATTGATTTTGGGAGTTTTGGTCACAACAGTTTATGAATTAGGGCCAAAAAGGGGCCCAAATAAGCATTATTTTTGGTTTTTGCACCATAACTTTAGTATAAGTAAATAGAAATCTATATAATTTAAACACAAGGTTTATGATCATAAAAGGAAGGTTGATTTTAGGAGTTTTGGTCCCAACAGTTTAGGAATAAGAGGCCCAAAGGGTCCAAAATTGAACTTTGTGTGATTTCATCAAAAATTGAATAATTGGGGTTCTTTGATATGCCGAATCTAACTATGTATGTAGATTCTTAATTTTTGGTCCCGTTTTCAAATTGGTCTACATTAAGGTCCAAAGGGTCCAAAATTAAACTTAGTTTGATTTTAACAAAAATTGAATCCTCGGGGTTCTTTGATATGCTGAATTTAAAAATGTACTTAGATTTTTAATTATTGGCCTAGTTTTCAAGTTGGTCCAAATGGGGGTCCAAAATTAAACTTTGTTTGATTTCATCAAAAATTGAATAAAGGGGTTCTTTGATATGCCAAATCTAACTGTGTATGTAGATTCTTAATTTTTGGTCCAGTTTTCAAATTGGTCTACATTAAGGTCCAAAGGGTCCAAAATTAAACTAAGTTTGATTTTAACAAAAATTAAATTATTGGGCTTATTTGATATGCTTTATCTAAACATATACTTTGATTTTTGATTATGGGCCCAGTTTTCAAGTTGGTCCAAATCAGGATTCCATATCAAGTATTGTGCAATAGCAAGAAATTTTCAATTGCACAGTATTGCACAATAGCAAGAAATATCTAATTGCACAATATTGTGCAATAGCAATTAATTTTCAATTGGAGTTATCTTTCTTTGTATAGAATAGTAGTTGATAATATATGTTGGAAATTTGCCAGACATGACTATGATGTCATTTTCTATTTTTATTTGCTAATAACTTTATGTAAATAACTTCATTGGAAATTTGCCAATATAAAATGTTGCTGATGAAGCTTTTTTTCCTTATCTTATCTAAAATGTTTTTAGATAATGTATGCTGGACATTTGCCAGACATGACTATGATGTCATTTTCTATTTTTATTTGCCAATAACTTTATGTAAATAACTTCATTGGAAATTTGCCAATATAAAATGTTGCTGATGAAGGTTTTTTTTCCTTATCTTATCTAAAATATTTTTAGCTTAAAAGTTGTGTCCATACTTGTTCTCATTTCAGATTTCATAAATAAAAAGAAAATTTCTTCAAACATTTTTTTGACAGGATTAATATTCAACAGCATAGTGAATTGCTCAAAGGCAAAACAAATTTTAAGTTCATTAGACCACATTCATTCTGTGTCAGAAACCTATGCTGTGTCAACTATTTAATTTTAGATTTAAATAAGTTTGAAGAAGAAATCTTTAATTGATTTGTAAAATCTTGACATTTGTTTTGTGTAAAAAACCCATATAATGTCAAAAATTTGATCACAATCCAAATTCAGAGCTGTATCACGCTTAAATGTTTTGTCCATACCTGCCCCAACTGTTCAGGGATCGACCTCTGCAGTCGTATAAATCTGCGCCCTGCGGAGCACCTGGTTAGATTCCAATTTCTTTTGTCATTTTAGCATACATTGGTGAAATGGCTAGTTTTTTTTCATCATTTTATTTTGTATTAATCATTCTTTGTAAAACGTAAATTTTATATATTAAATATAATGTATTTTGTAAATATTTGATTTCTCAGTTTTGGTAAATTCTCTATTCAAGTTTATAGAAAATTTTACTTGTTTAACATTTGAATGCCCATGAAATCCTTGAAAACTGTTAACTCACAAATAGTATATAATTATGTAATGAATTCAGAGTAAGTTAATTTTATATCATCTAATGAACTAGCAAAAAAAAAAAACTTGATTTAGTATGGTTTAGTTTTAAATATTGGTTTGTATTTTATTGGAACAGTGGTTGACATTTGTTATATATTTTGCTCTGATAAATACCATTAAGAAATATATTAAGAATAATAAGAAAAAGTAGGGTTGTAGTGGCACTTCATTTGTTATATGCCATAAATTTACATGTTCGTGGTGTTTTATAAACCTTAATTTAAATGTCTGTGCTATTTGTAGCTACAGGTTAAAACGACATCTAGAACAAAGTGTTGACATTATTAATGACTGTAAACTGACCCCTGTTTATTTGGGTGAAAATTTAATTTATTACTCATGAATTTTCATACGTTATGTGTTTTAAAGATAATAAAATATGTACTTAAAGTATGACGATGAGAAGACCCTACAGAGACAAATGTAAATAACATTCAAATGAACTGTAAACTTATGAGGACCTTGGTGACCTTAGAAATGACTTTCTTCTTTTACTGGTATACTAAAGCAAACTATTTAAGTTGACAATTGGTAATTTCTATCATTTAGTGGAACAGTGTTTCGATCTGTGCTGTTCATCAAAATTACATAATTATGATAGATTTTATTCTATCTCAGATGACCACCAAGTCATTTGTGTGATAACATTTACTCTTCTGAATCGTTTGGAAAAGAATTTGTCATGCAAGCAATCATTTCAAAAATAAAGACATGCTGGTATTAAAACCCCTCTATTTATATCACAAGAGTATTTCTTAATACAAAACAAATATATAACAAGAATATCTAAGAATAATGGAGAGTAAAACAGACCAATCACCAACTTGCAACTTGTCCAAAAACAGATGTATAAACAAGGGAAAACAACAATGAACAAATGAAAAGAGGGGCTCTACCTCTACTATATATCTATAAATGTTTTGGCTGAAATGAGGCTTTACAACTCTAGTTCTTTTATTTCTTAACTACCTTTACTATATATTTATTGATTAATTTATTTCCAGCTAAAATGTGGCTGTATACAGAGCTGGCATTCTCTCTACCTCTACAGTATTTTACCTGGATTACATATTTATTTATTTATTTGTAGCTAAGATGTGGCTGTATACAGAGCTAGCATTCTCTCTACCTCTACAGTATTTCGCCTGGATTACATATTTATTTATTTATTTGTAGCTAAGATGTGGCTGTATACAGAGCTGGCATTCTCTCTACCTCTACAGTATTTCGCCTGGATTACATATTTATTTATTTTTTTGTAGCTAAGATGTGGCTGTATACAGAGCTAGCATTCTCTCTACCTCTACAGTATTTTACCTGGATTACATATTTATTTATTTATTTGTAGCTAAGATGTGGCTGTATACAGAGCTGGCATTCTCTCTACCTCTACAGTATTTCGCCTGGATTACATATTTATTTATTTTTTTGTAGCTAAGATGTGGCTGTATACAGAGCTGGCATTCTCTCTACCTCTGCAGTATTTTGCCTGGATTACATATTTATTTATTTATTTGTAGCTAAGATGTGGCTGTATACAGAGCTGGCATTCTCTCTACCTCTACAGTATTTTACCTGGATTACATATTTATTTATTTATTTGCAGCTAAGATGTGGCTGTATACAGAGCTAGCATTCTCTCTACCTCTACAGTATTTTACCTGGATTACATATTTATTTATTTATTTGTAGCTAAGATGTGGCTGTAAACAGAGCTGGCATTCTCTCTACCTCTACAGTATTTCGCCTGGATTACATATTTATTTATTTATTTGCAGCTAAGATGTGGCTGTATACAGAGCTAGCATTCTCTCTACCTCTACAGTATTTCGCCTGGATTACATATTTATTTATTTATTTGCAGCTAAGATGTGGCTGTATACAGAGCTAGCATTCTCTCTACCTCTACAGTATTTTACCTGGATTACATATTTATTTATTTATTTGTAGCTAAGATGTGGTTGTATACAGAGCTGGCATTCTCTCTACCTCTGCAGTATTTTGCCTGGATTACATATTTCTTTATTTATTTGTAGCTAAGATGTGGCTGTATACAGAGCTGGCATTCTCTCTACCTCTGCAGTATTTCGCCTGGATTTCATACACAATATTATTTATATTATTTGCTACTGGATTCACACATTTAGTGTCCCCTCAAGCTGTGGGTAAGTTTATACCGGTATGTCATGGAAACTGAATAGAATACAGAGAAACATATTAACACTTAAAAATAAAAACATGCTAAAACTGGACATTGTCTTAAATCTTTAAACCCTGTCTATGTGTGTGGTATAGTGGTCACATCAACTTTTAACTCAAGTACACATGTTCATGAGGGTCTGGAAGGGAGTGTCCTCAATTTTGTAATCTATATATTTTAGGACCCCATTATTCTTTTTTTTTTTGACCCATTTTTCTCTTTTCTTTAAATTTTCGTCCACTATTCTCTATTCTTTACTACTGCACCAAGACCCTAAATAATATAATAGCTAGTTTGTTGTGTTGTGAATTTAAAAAAAAGGTTTGACCCATATTTTGTGGTTCACTGAACATGGAAATACAAAATTATGAGCTGGGCTTGATGTCCTATAGACACATACTCTTGTTACCAATTGATCCTGTGTAATGTAATCATAGTCCTCAGTCTATAGGGGTTTGACCTTATAGGTTTTACTGTAATTTTGTATGATTAGTTATTTCTGAATGAAATAAGGTTGATTTATGCTTTTTTTTGGAGTACAGATATTCAGAAGATTTTATTATAATTCTTGAGTTTTTTTCTGATGAAGTCAATAACATGACTCTAACAGGAAATGTATTTCTAAGCTGAAATTTAGTAGTATATTGATTTTTCTACTGTATTTGAAAAGTATGTGCATTGACAATATGTTGTCTTTACAGATGAATGCATTTAACAAGTCACTGATGGAACAATATTCCAATAAAAATCAAATCAAGGTTAATAAGAACTTCTTACAAAAATATAAAAAGAAAATAAATTGATAAAATTATTTATTACAGTATTTTGCTCAAGCCATACACTTGCTACATGTCCCTTCCTTATTTTTTTTGGTTCAAAAACCACTGATCATATGTGATAAAATGGATAAAAAAAAATCATGTTGAATAGCACATCTATAAAACATGTACTTTAAATAATTTAGTATTCAAGCACTTGTAAGACTTTTTTTTACATCACATGTACATTAAACAGCATCTCAAATATCATTTAATGTTAGGCCATTCAATATTATTCCGTGTTTATTATCAGCAATTCTTATAGAATTCAGAAAATATTTTAAAAAGTCAACAAACAATTTGTTTTGAAACTTGTAAATTTTAAATAATTTATTTTTGGAACAATAATCCCTCTATAAAGAAAAGCATTATGATTGGAGTTGGAGAAACACTGAAATTATTTTACAAATCGCGATGACATATTACAATTTTCTTGTACTTAGACTTCAACTATTATTGCTAAAGCATGATCCCTAAAATGGTCCGAGTACACAGTTATTTCGTAGTGCATTTCTTTTAGACAATAAATAAAAATTTAAAAAATCCCACCTGCGCTTTCTCAATAATATTTTGACAGTGTGTTGTACTACTTTTGGGACAAATTATATCAAAACTTCATCAGCTCTAACTCAAAATATGGACAATTTTATGTTAAGGGGGTCTTGAAATCTTATGACAGCTTCCGAAGTGCTAATTTTGGACCTTTTTCAGCTGGACCTAATCACTACTTTACATTAATATTTATGACCCAATTTTTTTTACAGTGTCATTTCACCCCCCCCCCCCCCCCCCCCCCCCCCCCAACTTGCTATATGAGGCATAAAACATGGAGAAATAAATTTGGAAGGGGTATAACAAAAATTGGCAAGTAACACACTGTCCACACTAAGGACTATATTCGTGGACAACGAAAATCAAAGGACGATAACTGTGTACTCGGACCAAATGTTATTGTCTAACTCTTCAATTAATTTTCATGGCATTGGTGGCCCAGTGGTCTAAGTAGTTCAACTACTTTTTTTGCTAGCCAGTCAACCTTAAGGTTGTGAGTTCTAATCCTGCTTATGTAGGTGCACTCGACTCTTATCTTAATTGACTAGGTTTGTCAGTTTACCTACTGAAGGTAATGGTTTTCTCTTGGTTTCGGCTTCCTCCACCAATAAAAGTGACTGTCACAAAATACCACAATAGTGCTGAAAGTGGCATTAAAAACCAATCTGCCACAAAATACCACAATAGTGCTGAAAGTGGCATTAAAAACCAATCTGCCACAAAATACCACAATAGTGCTGAAAGTGGCATTAAAAACCAATCTGCCATAAAATACCACAATAATGCTGAAAGTGGCATTAAAAACCAATCTGCCACAAAATACCACAATAGTGCTGAAAGTGGCATTAAAAACCAATCAATTGTCTTCTTTCTTTCCAATGGTTTTCAAGAAGATGTTGAATATAAAATAGATATGAAATGGCCTTAACGACAAAAAACATATATACTAAAATCAGTTTTCATGTACTTGCCAGAAGGTTATTTTATAAAGTAAGGATTAATTGTTTTTATAAGGTGTAAGATGACAGGTTCATAGTTATAACTATCATGTTAAATGTCTTACAATGTCTTTCATAAATCGTCTCTTTGGACATTTCTATGTTAAACATTTGAAATTCATTTACTTTGTTAAGATCTTCATCCTGTTTCTGGTTCAGTCAGAAGATTACATGACTTTGCCATTTTCTTTGTAGTTGCAAATAGATTTTGATAATGTCAAATTTATATAGTGATAAATGGAGCACGGTGCATGTACTTTTGAGTCACTAATGTAATTGAATCATTATTTTGATGACTATTTACTTGTTGCACTTCCCTTCCGATGCATTATTTTCAGGATGGAGAATAATGGACAAACAAAATAAAGAAAAGCAACAAATGGGCAATAGGCAAAACTATAACGAATTGAGATAAAATTACCTAAACAATTGTTGTTCAGAGGCTGTTGTATGATGATGTGGTTCATAAGTTTGTCTCATTTCTATTTTAGCTCACCTGGCCCAAAGGGCCAAGTGAGCTTTTATCATCACTTGGCGTCCGGCGTCTGTCGTTGTCCGTCATCTCCGTCGTCCAAAACTTTTACAAAAATCTTCTCCTCTGAAACTACTGGGCCAAATTTAACCAAACTTTTGTCACAATCATCATTGGGGTAACTAGTTTAAAAAATGTGTCCCGTGACATGGCCAACCAACCAAGATGGCCACCATGGCTAAAAATAGAACATAGGGGTAAAATGTAGATTTTGGCTTATAACTCTGAAACCAAAGCATTAAGAGCAAATCTGACATTGGGGTAAAAATGTTAATTAAGTGAAGATCTATCTGCCCTGAAATTCTCAGATGAATTGGACAACTACTTTTTGGGTTGCTGCCCCTGAATTGGTAATTTTATGGAAATTTTGCCGTTTTTGGTTATTAATTTGAATATTATTATAGATAGAGATAAACTGTAAACAGCAATAATGTTCAGCAAAGTAAGATCTACAAATAAGTCAACATGACAAAAATGGTCAGTTGACCCCTTAAGGAGTTATTATTATTGCCCTTTATAGTCAATTTTTATCAATTTTCATTAATTTGGTGTAATTTTTTTAAAATTTTTACAAAATATTTTCCTCTGTAACTAATGGGCCAAGTTTATTATAGATAGAGAAAAACACATCACTTTCACCAAAACACAATTTTGTCATGAATCCATCGGTGTCCTTTGTTTAATATGCACATAGACCAAGGTGACCGACACAGGCTCTTAAGAGCCTCTAGTTTTATATAGGTTAGACTGTTGGTTTTCCTGTTTGAATTGTTTTACACTAGTCATTTTGGGGCCCTTTATAGCTTGCTGTTTGGTGTGAATTAAGGCTCTGTATTAAAGGCAGTTCTTTGAGATATAATTGTTTGCTTTTTACACATTGTATTCTTAGATGGAAATTTGTCTCATTGGCACTCTTACCACATCTTCTTATTTCTACTTAAGAATCGATAATATGGGTCACTTAGGGCATAAGAAATCTTCTTATGAGACATTATGTAAGGTTAACATCTCGGAGGATATTCACCTTTTGATTTCTTAACAAAGTTAGACAGAGCATAAAAAGTTAGACCATTAAAAAGTCACAAATACTATAACACTAAAATTAACTACTGATAAGTACATTGTGTTTATTTTAATACACCAGTTTTATTAAGACAGATAAATACAATATATTCTCATCGATATATTTTACTGTGGAATCATTCATTTTTGTTGATTGATGATAAATAGTTTTTTTCATGGACAATTGATTTCACTGTTTTACAATCAGTCTTCAAACAAGTGTATAGATAATTGTACGTATTTGAACAAAGTAGTTCATGGTTAACCTATATCCAAGAAAACTCGAAACTTGGTATAGCAAGAATAATATTAACTCTTCAGTGTCATATCATACAACTTGAAAATAGCATTGAAATTATCTGATACCATCCAATACAGATTTTGACAAGAGTTTGATAATTCCCATTTCTAAAAGGATTTTTTCTATAGTTGCAGATCCAGAAATTTTCATAAAGGGTGGGGGTACGGACTCCTTAAGAGACGGTCTTGCCCCAGTCAGGCATCAGTGAGTCCCCATGTAATCGGCTCAATTCAATTTTCCCACGCTTGGCCCCCCTCTCAATCCGCCTCTGATCTACTTCATTTGAATTTTGGGGGATATTTGTCTCATTGGCAATCATACCCTATCTCCTTATTTTATAACCTTTCTCTCTTCTTTTTTTATAGGATCTGGTATACCAGAAATGAAGACTATTTTACGTGGAGTTGTTCTCAAAGAATTTTTAACATTTAAAACACTTGTTGCCAAAGTTGTAGGACTTTGTGCTTCATTAGGAAGTACTTTAACTTTAGGGAAAGAGGTAAGAAAAATATTGGCCTGCCTAATATGAATCTTGTGTTAATTTGGAACTTGTTGAAACTGAGGTAAAAGACCATGCAGTTACATAAACAAACACCTTAAACCGTGATTATCCATTTTATAAAGAACTGAGTAGAGTGAGTCAGACAGAAAAAAGAACAATGGGTTTGAATCCAGTTTATGTTTGCAACCTTAAACAGTTTAAAACAAGTAGAATGAAATTTTATAAGTAACCAGATGTAATTTTTACTTTTAGCATATTTATTTCAAAAAAGATATCTTGTCCAACTCAGTCAAATTATTTAAACTGTTGTAAATTTCTTCATCTGTTTTATTTCGACAAAATTATTTAAAGTTTACCAATGTATCAAACATGCATACTGTTTCAAATATCATACAAGAACTTATTTATGAAAAATTACCTTTCTTTAATTTGTTTGGAAAAAACCACAGAAATTCAATATTTCCTGAATTCAATTGCAACTGCCAAAAATAGATTTAGAGTGTAAACAAAATAGTTAGAACCTAAGAATAGAAACTCCTTGACTGGACAGCTGAAATCTTGTTTGCAGACTTTTAATTAATAAAAATGGAAAATGAACAGAATTAGATAGACTGAAAGGGGTTAAGATGAAAATTAGATGTCTATTCAATTGTTGGACACAGGCTCTATACAGCTTCCAGTTTGTAATCACACATCAAAACTTAACAAAATTTTCAACTATGACTGCTTAACCTCATTTGTTAAATCTATTTTAACCAATTTCTATACATATATGTTTTTGTATTACAGGGTCCATTTGTACATATAGCCAGTATTGTAGCAACCTTGTTGGGGAAACTTTCATCATTTAAAGGGGTTTATCAAGTAAGTTTATTTCAATGCAACACCATTTTTTGGGATACGATTGCTTTCAAGCAATCTGTAGACTTATACCGGCGGCTCAGAGCAATTTCCCTCACGTCAATCGTTTTATTCTAAACATAAAGGAACATCTCAGATTCTTATGATTGTCCTGCTTTAAAAGGTAAAAACAAACAAAGGGATTGAACTTAATCAACTTTCCTGTAATGTTCTTTTCATAATCTTCATGTTTGATAATTCCCTTGACTTCGATGCGTGTTTTTAACAACACGGAAAATCAGAATTAAGCAGTATTTATATTTAGTGTAGTTATAAATTTAGAAACACTTCAGAGGGAATTCCCAGTTTTGATAAAATGCAAGAGTTCTCTGAATACCGATAAATCTATTTCTGTCATATAAGAACTGAAGTGGAGTTTTTCTTATATGTTACCGTTATGAAACTGATATTTGAGATTGTACTTCCATAAAGATATAGAGAACCATCTAGGTCGTTTAATAAACATTTAATATACGTTCTTGCTCCAGGGTTTTGTTTTGAAAATTATGCGCATGCGTATAGTTTTCTTGACTTTAAGGGGTTTTAGATTGAATGGTAGCTCTGGATTCCCCACTCAATTAATTAATTTATAACTCATGGAATCTTTTCTATGTATGTCTGCTATTGAGGGTTATTGTTGTTGCATAACTTTAAATCATATGCATCATTTAGATTAAAATAAATATATTCCACATCGTAGAACACCCCTTCAGGTGAAATGGAGTCTTCCATATTATCGTTTCGAGTTGTCTCCCTTCCGACAGTAACTTCCGTGAATTCTGAATATAAACATTGATTGATTGATTGTTGGTTGCTTAACGTCCAGTGGTTGAATATAAACAAGCGAGATTACTATATACAAACACCGACCGTGCAAGGGCTGTACAGCCAGTCAAGGTCGTTAAAAACTTCCATTTGTTGTAATTACAAACAGTGAGGTCCGTCAACTACAGAGGCTTGTATGAATATTCATGTAGTTGCCGGCCTCACTAGTTCCGAAATAGTGCTCACCATAAACAAGACGTCGAGTATAAGCTCGTTCTGTCAATAAACGTCGTATTATATGGAAAACGAATGCAATTTAAACCGATAAATGTGTACGGAAAGGAGCCATGATGACTGACCCAAAGGAAATTAAATATTTAAAGAGTTAGGAATGGGGTTCCTCCTAGAATTAACGTAGGAAAAAAGGTGATAAGATACGAATTGAAATCTACATCTACATCATACGACGATCCATCAGCAAATTGATGACTATACGTCGGCGCATCGCTATTGAACAGACACTTAATAAAATATAATAACCAATGAGTGAAATAAAATACCTTCTCTGACATCTCTCACTCTGAGTCAGTCAGTGACTGCTGTGGAAAGCCTGGAAAGTAAACTTGGTATTGATAGTACAAAAATAAAACACAATAGACCTAATTACATTGTTCATACACTTTTATCCGGGTTTGGCTATTTTGTAACTATTTTACATGTCTGTTTGTCATTTGAATTAGTTTTGAAAATAATATCATGCAGCTACATGCATATATGTGTCAATGAAACAATGGCAATCGTATCCCTCAGATTTGATTTATTATCCAAATGAACATTTCTGCATGAATTAATAAATTTGAAAAAAATCTGTTAAGAAATCAGTATTTTATGGAAATGTCAAATTTTGTACAACCTATTTTTCTGGTATTTTTATGCTTCATTAAACGAAAGCAACTGATGTTTTAAAATGTGTTATTGGTCAGCTAAACATAGCAATTTTTCCTATTAAAATGAATTCTTTAAAGTCATTCTCTGTTCTCATTTTATCATAGGCAGGGGTGTAGCTACCTAAGGTTCATGCCTATACATAAATTTGCCGATTATACCCCCTTTGGAAAACAAATATTTAAAAAATTAAAAATTTTAATTCTAATGCGTATTATTATTTATACATGACCCACCCATATTCGAATCCCGATACGAGTATCCTGGTGAAGTACGATAACTAGTGCATAGGTAAACAGAATTTCAACATGGATACATTTGTTGTTTGTTCGAAACGAAAGAAAGATAAAGAAGAGAGTCCAAATTGTCAGACTAGGACTGCAACTGACGATAGTGGAGAATCATCTAAGACTGAAGCTTCTCCGACAAGTAATACATCATCATGTACACAACACCACCCCCCTTACCCAGATATCGGGTCTTTTAGTTGCATAATTTTGTGTACAAAACTAAAATATCGTAGTCCGTCCTGCGTCTATGACATCGTAAACTTGTTGCGTAATTACTTGAGGATACCTGTATTATATAGGGAAGCAGTATATTGATTAAGACCTTACTTACATTCAGCGGGTGCTATCAAGTAATCACTATCGCTCAAAGATGAAAACGTTCAAGAACTACTAGAACGTTGAACAAAGTTAAGAACACTGTGTAAAACTCGTTGGTCAAGCCAGGCAGATTCGCTGTATACATTTCGAACAGCATTTGAAGTTGTTGTCTCTGCCCTCGATTCACTTAAAGACGACAACGATGACAAAGCAGCACAGAGTATGAATGCGATACTTCGATTTGAATTTATCATAAGTCTTGTTGTTCCAGAACACATATTAAAATGCTGAAAACCGTTTTCCGTCGGGGGGCTTCATCCCCCTGAACCGCCTACCAGGGCTCTGCCCTTGACCTGATGGGGGCCTTGAGCGGCCCCCGGACCCCCTGCCGATTTGTGCCTACAGTTGATTTGATACCTAGCTACGCTTCTGATAGAGAGTGATGATATTTGTCTTGAGTGCTCAAAGTAAAGATATCTAAAAGAATCTAACCCCTTACCATGTCAAAATGTACATCGAACATGATGACATGAATGACTAACTTCTTCATTATAGAATAAAAAAAAGAAGTTGTGGTATGATTGCCAATGACACAACTCTCCATAAGAGACCAGATGATACTAAAATTAACATCTATAGTTCACTGTACAGCCTTCAACAATGAGTAAAACCCATTCCCCATTGTTAGCTATAAAAGGCTCCAAAATGTAAATGTAAATCAAACCAAACAAGAAAAATAACAGCCTGCTATATATGTACAAAATAATAAATCAAAACAAATATGATATACAGCAATAAACGACAACCACTGAGTTACAGGCTCCTGACCTAGGACAGACACATACAAAATGTGGTGGGGTTAAGCTAGTTTAAAGGTGCACCAACCCTCCCCATAACCTGGGACAGTTGCGTAATAGTACAATATAAGAACAAACTATACAAATAAGTTGAGAAGAGATTCACTCATCCAAGTTATCTATTTTGTCTATTTTAGAATGAATCCAGAAGAACAGAAATGTTAGCCGCTGCCTGTGCTGTGGGGGTTGCTGGCACTTTTGCTGCTCCTATTGGAGGTAAATTTTGTAATAGTTATTCTTTTTGACTCTGTATTGCATCTTTTCCTTCCATGCAAAGTAATACCTTGATGCAACAATAAAGTATAAATAAATGAATTGCTTCCATAATTAACATTACACTTCCATTACATCAAGAATAATTTTATCTTGTGTGATATAATGATAGATTTTGGTAATAGTACTCAGACATCATTTAAACTTGTTCTGCAAGGTCGAAAAATGTACGTGTGAGTGTAGATTCCAAACATTGTATAAAATAAAAAACACTATGTGTTAATGTGATGCAAATAGCTATGAGAATTTGTCCTAGTAAAGGCACAGAAATGTCTGAATTAACATAATAAATTAAGGCTTGAAGATGCTTTAAAGTCATATACAGTACTATGAGCCTCAATTTTACTGAAGGTAGTGTTAAACACCAATAGTTTAATATACTATAAGCCAGCAAAGTGCAACATATAAGTTAAAATGTCAATTACAGATGTAAGATAGAAATGTTGGTTATTCAGCATGATTAATACTGCATTTTGTAGAATTACTATAGAAATTGTGGACATATGCCTAATAAACATAATGCATTGTTCACCCTCTAACTTGAAAGCAACACATCTTGCACGTAAAAATCCTATACAACTGATTTATGGGTAAATCATGCATAGTGTTCCATGTTAAATGTGAAATATTTGACTTTTTAGGAGTATTATTTAGTATTGAGGTCACAGCGACCTACTTTGCAGTGAGGAATTATTGGAGAGGATTTTTTGCAGCAGTATGCGGGGCTATTACATTCAGATTGCTGGCAATCTGGTTCCAACATGAAGGTATGTCTATACTTAAGATTGGCTCCATAGCTAGGAGGTATTATGGTATATTTTTGTACAACTGTCCATCTAACTGCACTTTGGTCAAATGCTAGAGTAAATCTCCTTTTTGCTGTTGAAATATTTTTGGTTTGTTGTTCCAGAGTAATGAGATTTAAATTGTCAGATTTAATCCAATTTTTCATATGTCATGAGATCTAAATTGTCAGATTTAATCCAATTTTTCATGTCATGAGATCTAAATTGTCAGATTTAATCCAATTTTTCATGTCATGAGATCTAAATTGTCAGATTTAATCCAATTTTTCATGTCATGAGATCTAAATTGTCAGATTTAATCCAATTTTTCATATGTCACTATCTCAACTATGCTTGGGTTGATTTACTTGAATCTTTACACAGTAGTAATCCTTTCATTGTTGAAATAAAATTCGATTTTTTTTATTCAAGAATTTGCAATTTAATCATTTGATTTTAGGCTATTTTTTCACATGTCACATAATAACTGTATTATTCTAGGATCAATTTACATACTATTTTATATTGTTTTGGGATTGTTGAAGGTAATCTCACTTTTCAATTTTTTATTTTTTGCAATTATTTCTTCCAAAGGATTTAAAGCAATAGATTTATAAAGGGAATTAAAATTTTCCTATCACCTTGTCCATTAGTTTTTCCAACTTATATTTCTATTTTTGGATCAGTCAAACATTATCTTCATGTTTTCAGATAGTTTGATTTTATCATTTGAAAGAAAAAAATACTGTCATCTTATTAGCGGAATAGATAAAGAACCGAATGACTATATTCAACACTGCATTAAAGGCACAGATGAGTTGTAACTTGTGAATACTTTTCAGATCTGTCAAACGCCAAATTCAAGTATTCTGATGCTAGGAATTATTTAATAATGGGGTATTCTTTACAACACTATAAGGTTTCCAACTTCTTGTTGTTATTTAACTGTATTTTTTACTTGCAGAAACTATCACAGCCTTATTCAAAACAAATTTAAGAACAGAGTACCCATTTGATGCCTTAGAACTGCTGGCATACAGTTTTATAGGGTAAGATACATTAAATGTTTATTGATAACTATTTCAATTTGAGGCTTGCAAGACTAATTATATAAAAATAAGAAGATGTGGTATGATTGCAAATGAGACACCGATCCACCATAGACTAAATGACGTAGATGGTAAGCAACTAAATATGACTGTGAGGCCTTTAAAAATGAGCAAAACCCGTACTGCATATCATGCTATAAAAGGCCCTGAAATGACAAATGTAAAACAATTTAAAAAACAAAACAAAAAAAACTAACAGCCTTTTTGTGTAAAGACAATAAATGATAGATAGCACCAAATGACAACCACTGAATTACAGGCTCCAGTCATTTGACAGGCCAAGCTAGTTTATCTTCAAAATGTTTCAAGGATTTATTGAGGAATTTATAGGCAATATTTAGTTTATATTGTAAATTTCACACTTTCTAAATTTATCTATTATACTTACTATTATAATTACAAAATTATTATTCAGATAAAATCTTATTTTATTAAGGTTTTAAAATATTTTATATATTGCAGAGTGATATGTGGGTTTGCTGGTGCCTTATTTATATTGTTACATAGAAAAATTATTTTGTTTACAAGAAAAAGAAGACGACTTACAAACTTTTTACAGAAAAAGTAAGTGCCATTAATTCTAGCAGTCGTTGTGTGCACAAAAAATGTTTTACAAAAGAAGAAAAAGAATAGATGAATGAAAAGAAAATTACAGTTGAAACTTGTTACGTCAAACTCAGTTGTGTCAAAAACTCTGATGAGTTGAAGTAATTTCTAGGTCCTGGTAAATTTCCTGTTTGATCAATGCATAATTACCTCTGATGGTACTAACTAGTTTGATTTAAATACTTGGCTAAGTCTTATATTTTATAGCGTTTTGACCCCAATTTCATGGTCTACTGAACAAAGAAAATGATAGCACAAGTGGGGCATCTGTGTTCTATGGACTGATTCTTGTTTGTGGACAGTTTATACCTAAGAGATGCATGTGATAAACATGTGTCTCTACCTATGTTATTATTTTTCCAAACACACTTCATCACAGTTATGAGACATATAGCACTGTTCCATTGCACTGGTATGTTGTAAATTTAGACCTTATGACCATTAATGGATCTGGTTTATGATTTTAAAAAATCCTACTTTTATAGAAATATCAATTTTTTTTCATTTTTGGTGTTTTTGGTATTATTGTTATCTTCTTTACTTCCTTTTGTTTATAATGTTTTTAAATTAAGTCCCAATTTTTTGCTTTTGTACAGGTTAAGAATTTTGTTTTTAACTTAAATTTGCTTTGATGTGACAGACAATGTTAAATATGTGTCAATGGTGAGTTATGCAAGCTTCCTTTCTTTTTTCGTTTTAAAATTTTCTTGAAAACACGTACAGGGTATGGATGTTTTCCATATATTTTAAATTCAGAGTTTAAAATACTGTATGAATAAGGAGAAAATTATATTGTGCCTTTAGCTTGGCCTTTGTAAAACATAGATTTTACTGTCCTTAATTGAGTTTATATAGCCGTGTGTAACTGGTTTATGTTAGAATCAAGTTATACAAAGGTCAAGCTTAAAATACAATACATTCATCTTCTTCCTTATGCAGCATATTAAGATAAATTCCATTTAATAAATATTTTGGCTTAAAATGACAAAAATGAAAAAAGTCTGCAAACCTGTTGGAACGTCTTGATCATCTTAAGAGGGCAGCAGGACTTTTTTCGGGACGTTGGGATCGGATGTTTTTAAGCTCGGAATTTCGGGATTGACCCTTTCTGGATCTGGGATTTCTTTTTTTGAAATTTGAGATATCAGGATTTATTTTTTTTGAAATTTGGGACCTCAGGATTTCACGCTTTTAAACCCGGATTTCAGGATCAGGACCCCTCCGACACCCCCCCCCCTCTAAACAATGTGACGTCATATGTATACTCACGATGTCAAACATAAACACTAGATGTATTTATACCTTTCGTACACTTCACGTTGATTTCAATGTTGACAAAAAGAAGATTTTCAGGCTCAATATGTTACTTTCTTGTTTATTTAGTGAGAAAAAACATTGGTATTCAAAATGGTGGCTTAATCCTTAAAAATATTTGTCAACGTTCAATAAATTTTTTTCATTACAGACTAATTGCATTAGAATTTATTATTGCACATCATCAAAAGTTAACTGAAATGTAAAAATAATTGATTGTTTGTTAAGTATCTTCTTTTTCTTTTTTTATGTAGTGGCTCAAATCGATTCTGATTAAAATATATATCATAAGAACAAAAGAAAGTTAATTAAAATTTCATCAAAGATTTTCAGCACTCACAAAAAAACATTTGTTTCTTAAAGTAATAGTAATTGTATGTACCTGATTTCATTGGTTGAATTAATTTGAAGAATATAATTGACATGATTAGTGATTTTAAGACTGATAATATGCAGACTTGTTTTTCACTGTAGTTTTTAGAGGTTTATGGGGGTGATTTTTTTGCTCATTAGAACATGCTTATGATGGTAAAAATTGTGTGTTTATGTTATCAATATTTTTATTTTCAGTCGTTTCATTTACCCGGGAATGGTTGCCTTTGTTATATCATCTCTAACATTCCCTCCAGGTTTTGGCCAGTTCTTCGCTGGTATGGTAAGTCTTCTTGGTTCTTGATTGGTTGTCACATGAAAATCTTTAAAAAAAAAAATCAGTATGTCAGAACAAACAATTAAAACATAATTCAAAATTCAAAAGCCCCCAAAAACAACATTAAAGTCTTTAAAACTCCAGGAAAACAATTATGAAGTCTCAAACTTCTGAAAAATATATTGGTGAAGTTTTTTTTATAGAAAAGAAAAAAAGTAAAATTTAGAAGAAAAAAAATAAAATTAAGAAAATCAACCTTGTTTAGATAGGCATAAAAAAATACATTAACAAGCTCTTACACTTAGGTTCTTTGACTCGAAACAGACATATTGCAGTAAAATGAAATGGTAATGTTCCTCTGTCATGCAATAGTGACAATATATTTACATCTTTACTTTTTATTGTAGCATTATGTTGTAACAAGGTATGCTTTTGAATTAAGACTGATTGAATTATGTAAAAAAAAACCTGTTCTTTTTGCATATTGTACATGCTTTTTGTTTTATAATTTCAGTTGACCAATAAGCAGGCCATCAACGAATTATTTAGTAACATAACATGGACAATAGGTCAAGCAGATGACCTTGAGGATGAGAAGATCTTAAGTCATTGGATACATCCTGACACTAATGTCTATGTTACTCTTGTATTGTTTATAATCATGCATGTAAGTATACAGAATTAACCCTTTCTGATTCTCTGGTTGCCAACACACACAAAGGCATCCTACTGAGACCTGTGTAACTAGCTTTTTTTTGTTGATAATTGTGTGAAAGTGTAAAACTGTTTGCTTATAATCAGGCCCGTAGCCAGGAATTTCAATGGGGGGGTTCGTTGGACTCATGAACTCAACTTTAACAGTCACAATTTGAACAAAACGTTGACTTTAACAGTGCTTATTTGATTTCAAGGGGGGGGGTCGTCCGAACCCCCCGAACCCCCCTTGGCTACGGGTATGATAATACTGTAAATTCAGAAATTATTGCTTGCATTTATTATTATGATTTTTGAAGAATGGTTAAAAATGCCAGATTAATTATTGTGCTTTCCGGAAAAGCTTCCTACAGTCATATGTATCCAATTTCAGTGGTCATTTCTATTATTAAGATACGCATCCAGTCACATTATTTGGAATAATAAAAACCTGGCAATTATTTCTGAAATTACAGTATATGCATTGCATCATGAAATGATTAAATTAATTTTATCGAAGTGATAAATGAAAGCTTAACATATTGTTTTGATACTGTATTATTATAATACTTAAATGCATAATGTTGTTATGCCAAGTAAGGTTTTCATCCTACCCTTATTCCTTCAATGAGAACAAATTTAAAATATTTTTTTTATTAGGAAAAGTTAAGCTTCAAAAGATAGGAAGCACCTTAGATTATAAAACTTCATGAAGGTAAACAGTATAATTTGCGTGGATTCCAGAGTTCTTGTTACAGAACTATAGCATTGCATTAAAGTAGAATTTGCATGAAAATTAGTAGCTGTATGATATTTTTGTTGTAGCTACAAACAGTTGATGATTTTTTTACAGCTTCTTTCTTTATGTGTTTCATTAAATTTGCAGTGTGTTTGCTGACTTGTTGTAATGTAACTTATGTCACTGTGACCTATATTTGTTTTACTTTCAGTTTTTGTTTGGTGCTATATGTAATACTCTGCCTATACCTGCTGGTGTGTTTGTACCTGTGTTTATGGTTGGTAGGTAACTTCCTGAAACAAACTATAAACTTACTTTGAAAGATGTAAACATTGTTTATCTAAAAGAGATTTTTTTTCTTCTTGCCATGACGAATTGCAGAGTCAAGAGTTGTATGTGCTTTTGTAGTAAGCAGCAGTGTCAATAATTTGTTTAAGGTGGTACCCAACACTTTCACTAAAATTAATTTGGCTCGTTTAGTTTTCATAAAATTTGGACAATGTATTTACTTTGACCCTCTAACAAAAATATAAAAATTTCAAAAATTTTGAACCAACCATTTTGTCAGAAAAATTACACTGGTTATATAGCAGTTTGACAAACACCAATTTTGATCATTGAGAAGCTTAACATTCCCTTTACAACACAACGTAATTAAAACGTTTAGCTGACTTTACAGAGTTATCTCCCTGTAGTGTTAGGTACCACCTTAATAATGCGATAAGATCCCTGTGAAGGAAACCACTTATGTTACGTCGGTGCTATTTGGTATGCAGTTGTTTTTGTACATGTATTAGCATAGCTCATTTTCATTGAGATTATTAAACAGTGCCTCCTCAGTCATGGTCTATTGACTTTTAAATATTTGCATAGTTTACATTTTGAAAACTTTACAGCGGATTCCATTGAGTGTGTAGTGAAAGGATATATCTTTGGTTAGCTTGCTTGTTAGCTGAACCGTGAAGTCATTATTAGGTCAGGTATACTACCCTTCTTTCGAAATAGCATAGTCCAACAGACAGATCGATTAGTTTTCTATTGGACTAGTCTATTCTTAAAGTAGGGTAGTTTACCTAAGCTAACCATGACTTCATGGTTCAGCTAACAGGCAAGCTAACCAAATATATTACCTTTGGCTACACACTCAATGGAATCCGCTGTAATTATGACAGAAATGAACATTCTGCAGTCAATTGGAGTAAAAAGTAAAAATAAAGCAAGCAAAAATAGAAAGAAAAGATAAGCAATATATATTTCACTGTTATGATTTGAATTGTATATTTTACAGGAGCAGGTTTTGGTAGATTGATTGGAGAAGCCATGGCAGCCTGGTTCCCTCTAGGTTTAGCTGCTGCTGGACTGGTACATAAAATTGTACCAGGAGGTTATGCTATAACAGGAGCAGCTTCTTTAGCAGGTAGTGTGACGAGAACCATATCTACATCTGTGATAGTATTTGAACTGACAGGTCAAATCAGTCATGTTCTTCCTGTTGTTGTAAGTATTTTACTCCCCGTTTTTTCACATTAATAGATAAAACCCTATATAATTGAGATAGAATATAAAAATTACAGGTCAAATCAGTCATATTTTTTGGAAGTATTATTATACTCTGTTCTTAACCCTTTCACCGATTGCTGCCCAGACAGAAGCTACTCTGAGACGATGGCTTCCCTGGCTACTATTACTCAAGTGGGAGACCTTCATAATAAATGTCAATAAAAACTTGTTTATAGTTATTTGTGTATTTATTTCATTCACTAACACCATGTTCACAGTTTTGTTCATGTTTTGATAATTTTTTCTTCATAAAATATTCAAATTTTCAAATTTTCGGCATTATCTAGGTGAAATTCTCAAAATTCTGCTCTAAGACCCCAAATCGTAATTTTTTAACCCAAAACGGCAAAATTTTGAAAAATTTTATGAGGCTGTACAAATTCCTCACACTGAACAATGTCCATTCCAAGTGTTTTGTATATAAAACGACATTTTATGTCAAAAAAGTATACTAGTTTGGCTTCAATTCTTCCATATTCTTTCAAAAAAAATGTTCCCTCATTTCAAATTCTCGTAAATTCTGTAGATTTCGTCTGATTTTGACAAGGTTTTCAACAAACGGAAGCGCCATGTTTACACTTTCATCCGGGTATTCATCAAAGAAAGATAATTCATGTTTGCACTGTTTTGAGCGGGAAATATAAAAGAGGTATTCCGATCCCGGTAAAACGGGACTCATCGTCAGCTGTCTGAAGCGTGAATCCCGGTAAACCGGGACTCATCGGCGAAAGGGTTAAGAAAGGGATATAGTGAAAAATCTTATTATGTTTTTAAGTCCAATATAATTTTCATTGAATTTTTGCCAGGAACTGCAAATCTGAACTTCCTGAAATAGGGTGGCAAGCTTCGTTTGAGCATGCTATACCTTGCAATGCATTTTTATATTCATCACACATTAACTTCCTGTTTGCAAAATGCTTTTATATTCTAACACATAATGGCCATATAAAGTAAATGTTGTTTTAATTAAATTAGAAATTGAAAATCAAAACCAACATATTTTCTGTTTTCAAGTGCCTTTCTTTTATTTAGATTTCAGTTGGTGTAATCAGCTGTCTGTATTAAAACATAATGTTGTGATTATCTATTTTCTGTTTTAGGTTTCTGTATTAATAGCCAATGCTGTGTCAAACAAGTTACAGCCATCATTTTTTGACAGTATTATACGTCTGAAGAAGTTACCATATCTCCCTGATATTGTATCAGCTAAAGGGAAGTAAGTACACTAAAATATTTGAATCTTCTGATAGAATGCCTAAAATACAGCATCTCTGCTCTTTTCCTTGTTAGGAACACTTCTTTTGATTAACATTCTTATCAGATCAAAAATATAACAAAAAAGTGGGTTTATTTTAAGCTTATTCGAGTTCAATTTAAAAAAGTAATACTTGTGAATTTTAAAAATTGTTTAATTAATGGTTATTCACTGTCATATATTTCAATAATCATACATAAGTACCTGGGTATAGCTCTGCAGGAACTTCTTTTATGGAGACAGATTTTAAAATAATGCCACTCTCTAAATCTGGTCTCTTGTCAAGCCTTTTATAGCATACTCCCCTGTTTTAGTGTCAACAAAGGTCTTCCTTTTCTTCTCTGAGTCCACACATTGTTAGTTTCTACTAATTCTTTTTTTTGATTTTTTGGAATGAAATGCATGACTTATTTTCCGGTGGTGGAATGAACCAACTTTATGTAGAAATTTTAATTTATTTTACATTTTTTTGAATTATTTGTTTGTTTTATCAAGGTTGATCAGGGTCTTGATAAAAATTGCTGGAATTATTTTAATAATTTACCAAAATGTATTTTATCATGATTATTTTTTTTGAAATCTTGATAAAAGTATGGGTCACAGATTTTTATTTCTAGCTACAGGTTGTTCAAAATTGTCAGATTTTTCAAGATTTTACACTGAAAAAACAATTTTGTGTGATAACAAAAAAAAGTAAATGAAACTACACATTCCTTTATAAAAGTAAGATATACAAAATGATCTTCCCTTGTATGACAAAGTTAAAATCATACAAAAAAGGTTCTGTAATAAAAAAAGTCTTATTATTAGATAGAACACATAAATCTTTTCATTTTGATGGAAAGTTTTACATTCTCCCCTCAAAACTTGTATATTTTATAAACCAACCAATTGCAAGATGAATTGTTCGCACATTATTTAATTGACTAGCAGACATTATATTAGTGTAATAAGACATTATTTAAATGCATAGATTTTGTACAAGAACAAGAGGTCTCCAGGAGAAAAGGTAAAGCTGATATGTTTAAATAACTGCCCAAGAGTTCAGTGAAATATTCATAAAGTAAAAGTGCTCACATATAAAAATCTATTAATATATGTGGGGCTCTAATTTATGAGCATGCTATTGAACTACTATTAATAATGCTGTTTGTATTAATTCATTGATTTGACCTGATTGGGCATGGCGTAGAATATAATATTTTAAATATATTGAGTAATAAGAAGGCTTTGTAGGCCAAATTTAAATGTGAGCCAAGTATTAACAAACCATTAAGTAAACTAAACATTACATCCTTTGAAATACTATTTTGTTCGAACACTTGTGAATAATGAATCATAGAAAACTCATCTTTTAAGAATAAAAGGTCCATATCTATGTGAATGTGTGAGGTCATGTCAGATCAGGAAAAATTTATTGAATAATATTGATTGCAGTGTGACTTCGGCATTTGCTCAAACATTTATGGTCCACTAACTTGCTTTACATTGCTGTGTGTGTATTTTGATATCCATTTAGATACTTTTCATTAACATATTCACAGGTAGAAATCTTGCAGAGTGAAAACACTATAATTTTGATTGCTTTGTTAACAACACTTGCCTTTTGTATTTTTTAATACCAGAGTTGGAGCGGACTTTAGGTTATGAGATTTTTGGCATTGTTGAAGGTTAATTGCTTACTATCACTTCATTTCAACTTTTATGGATAGTTGTCTCCCTTTGGCAATCATACCACATCTACTTATTATTTTATGATAAAGAAATACACACTGCTAATTCTAACGCAATTACATTAATATTGATTCCTATTAATTGATTGATTTAATGATATATTTATATTGTTTGTTTTGTTAACTAATATTCTTTTTTTCTTGACTTGATGGAGTACAGAAGTAAAACTATGGATAAAAAGTAAAATCACAAAAATACTGAACTCCGAGGAAAATTCGATTGGAAAGTCCCTAATCACATGGCAAAATCAAATAACAAAACACAGCAAAAAATGAACGGACAACAACTATCATATTCCTGACTTGGATCAGGAAGTGAATGATTCATAGTTCAAAAAATTTCATGAACCATCCCCATCAACTATTTTTGATAAATGATGAGAAATGCCTTTGGCATAAAGATGTACATTGTCTGTTTCCTAATTCTTAACATTTGTTAAAGTTATTCTATAGAATGCACTTTTTGAAGTCAAAATCAGGGGAGATTACTTGCCTAATTTAATATAATTTGTCATCAGTGTAAAACAAATTTATAAAGTACACATTCTTAAAATCAAATTATTTAACATTTCTTAATATTAAGCAGCACTTCATCAAAACTGTATAATTAGATTGGTGATGCTAAGTTAGGCATGGTACTTATCTCTTTTTGTACAAAGACCTGGATGCTTACAATCACTTCGACTTGAACATGCATTTTATTCTGCATCTCATCTTGTTTCTCATTAGTGATGCATTCTGCCTTGGCTTATTCATATATTTAAAACAAATATTGAGATATGACCTTTAGATATTAAAAAATCACATGGACTCATATGTACATGAAAGTAGTTGTTTAAATATCCAAAATCCTACTTTTTAGCTCACCTGGCCCGAAGGGCCAAGTGAGCTTTTCTCACCACTTGGCGTCCGTCGTCCGTCGTCGTCGTCCGTCGTCCGTCGTCGTCCGTCGTCCGTCGTCGTCGTCGTTAACAATTTACATTTTGAACTTCTTCTAGAGAACCACTGAATGGAATGGAACCAAACATGGCATGAATGTTCCTTATGAGGTGCTGACCAAGTGTTGTTACTTTGTAGCCGATCCATCATCCAAGATGGCCGCCAGCGGGGGACTTAGTTTAACATAGGACCCTATGGGAAATGCATACAAATGACTTCTTTTAGAGAACCACTTAATGGAATGAAACCAAACATGGCATGAATGTTCCTTATGAGGTACTGACCAAGTGTTGTTACTTTGTTGCCGATCCATCATCCAAGATGGCTGCTAGCCGGGGACTTAGTTTAACATAGGACCCTATGGGAAATGCATACAAATGACTTCTTTTAGAGAACCACTGAATGGAATAAAACCAAACATAGCATGAATGTTCCTTATGGGGTGCTGACCAAGTGTTGTTACTTTGTAGCCGATCCATCATCCAAGATGGCCGCCAGCAGGGGACTTAGTTTAACATAGGACCCTATGGGAAATGCATACAAATGACTTCTTTTAGAGAACCACTGAATTGAATGAAACCAAACATGGCATGAATGTTCCTTATGAGGTGCTGACCAAGTGTTGTTACTTTGTTGCCGATCCATCATCCAAGATGGCCGCCAGCGGGGGACTTAGTTTAACATAGTACCCTATGGGAAATGCATACAAATGACTTCCTCTAGAGAACCACTGAATGGAATGAAACCAAACATGGCATGAATGTTCCTTATGAGGTGCTGACCAAGTGTTGTTACTTTGTTGCCGATCCATCATCCAAGATGGCCGCCAGCCGGGAACTTAGTTTAACGTAGGACCCTGTGGGAAATGCATACAAATGACTTCTTTTAGAGAACCACTGAATGGAATGAACTCAAACATGGCATGAATGTTCCTAATGTGGTGCTGACCAAGTGTTGTTACTTTGTAGCCGATCCATTATCCAAGATGGACGCCAGCGGGGGACTTAGTTTAACATAGGACCCTATGGGAAATGCATACAAGTGACTTCTTTTAGAGAACAACTGAATGGAATGAAACCAAACATTGCACGAATGTTCCTTATGCCGTGCTGACCATGTGTTGTTTCTTTGTAGCCCATCCATCATCCAAGATGGCCGCCAGCATGGGACTTAGTTTAACATAGGACCCTATGGGAAATGCATACAAATGACTTCTTTTAGAGAACCACTGAATGGAATGAAATCAAACATGGCATGAATGTTCCTAATGTGGTGCTGACCAAGTGTTGTTACTTTGTAGCCGATCCATTATCCAAGATGGCCGCCAGCAGGGACTTAGTTTAACATAGGACCCTATTGGAAATGCATACAAATGACTTCTTTTAGAGAACCACTGAATGGAATAAAACTAAACATTGCATGAATGTTCCTTATGAGGTGCTGACCAAGTGTTGTTACTTTGTAGCAGATCCATCATCCAAGATGGCCGCCAGCAGGGGACTTAGTTTAACATAGGACCCTATGGGAAATGCATACAAATGACTTCTTTTAAAGAACCACTGAATGGAATAAAACCAAACATGACATGAATGTTCCTTATGAGGTGCTGACCAAGTGTTGTTACTTTGTAGCCGATCCGCCATCCAAGATGGCCGCCAGTGGGGGACTTTTGAATGAAATTAAACATGTTCCTTTCCTTATCAATGAGGTTGTGTTGTCACTTTTAGCCAAATTTTATATTTTTTCATATGATTTCAAAAACCCAAGTAGAATCAGGTGAGCGATACAGGCTCTTGAGAGCCTCTAGTTATACGACCGCAAAATTTTTAATTTTTCGTCGTATATTGCTATCACGTTGGCGTCGTCGTCGTCCTGCGTCGTCGTCGTCCGAATACTTTTAGTTTTCGCACTCTAACTTTAGTAAAAGTGAATAGAAATCGATGAAATTTTGACACATGGTTTATGACCACAAAAGGAAGGTTGGGATTGATTTTGGGAGTTTTGGTCCCAACATTTTAGGAATTAGGGGCCAAAAAGGGCCCAAATAAGCATTTTCTTGGTTTTCGCACTATAACCTTAGTTTAAGTGAAAAGAAATCTATGAAATTTTGACACAAGGTTTATGACCACAAAAGGAAGGTTGAGATTGATTTTGGGAGTTTTGGTTCCAACAGTTTAGGAATTAGGGGCCATAAAAGAGCCCAAATAAGCATTATTCTTGGTTTTCGCACAATAACTTTAGTATAAGTAAATAGAAATCTATGAAATTTAAACACAAGGTTTATGACCATAAAAGGGAGGTTGGGTTTGATTTTGGGAGTTTTGGTCCCAACAGTTTAGGAATAAGGGGCCCAAAAGGGTCCAAAATTGAACATTGTTTGATTTCATCAAAAATTGAATAATTGGGGTTCTTTGATATGCTAAATCTAACTGTGTATGTAGATTCTTAATTTTTGGTCCCGTTTTCAAATTGGTCTACATTAAGGTCCAAAGGGTCCAAAATTAAACTTCGTTTGATTTTAACAAAAATTGAATCCTTGGGGTTCTTTAATATGTTGAATCTAAAAATGTACTTAGATTTTTGATTATTGGCCCAGTTTTCAAGTTGGTCCAAATTGGGGTCCAAAATTAAACTTTGTTGGATTTCATCAAAAATTGAATAATTGGGGTTCTTTGATATGCCAAATCTAACTGTGTATGTAGATTCTTAATTTTTGGTCCCGTTTCCAAATTGGTCTACATTAAAGTCCAAAGGGTCCAAAATGAAACTAAATTTGATTTTAACAAAAATTGAATTCTTGGGCTTTTTTGATATGCTGAATCTAAACATGTACTTAGATTTTTGTTTATGGGCCCAGTTTTCAAGTTGGTTCAAATCAGGATCCAAAATTATTATATTAAGTATTGTGCAATAGCAAGAAATTTTCAATTGCACAGTATTCAGCAATAGCAAGAAATCTTCAATTGCACAGTATTGTGCAATAGCAAGAAATTTTCAATTGCTCAGTATTGCGCAATAGCAAAAAATCTTCAATTGCACAGTATTGTGCAATAGCAAATATTTTCAATTGCACAGTATTGCACAATCGCCAGAAATATCTAAATGCACAATATTTTGCAATAGCAAGAAATTTTCAATTGATTGGAGTTATCTTTCTTTGTCCAGAATAGTAGTTGAGTCAACTTAAATCATTGTTTTATACAATATACAATGTATATTCACTTTTACTACCAACTGATAAATTAAAACAATCTTTACCATTCAGTGATAACAAGCACCTTTTGTTACATTTTAATATTTTATGATGTATTTAAATGAGTTGTTATTGTTGCAAACTCCATTAGAAATTTGAATTGAGATCAGTTTTGGAAAAAGGGAAAGGGGGATGTGAAAAAGGGGGGGGGGGGGGGGGTGTTAAATTTTTCTCATTTCAGATTTCATAAATAAAAGGAAAATTTCTTCAAACATTTTTTTGAGAGGATTAATATTCAACAGCAAAGTGAATTGCTCAAAGGCAAAAAAAAAAATTTAAGTTCATTAGACCACATTCATTCTGTGTCAGAAACCTATGCTGTGTCAACTATTTAATCACAATCCAAATTTAGAGCTGTATCCAGCTTGAATGTTGTGTCCATACTTGCCCCAACCGTTCAGGGTTCAACCTCTGCGGTCGTATAAAGCTGCGCCCTGCGGAGAATCTGGTTTAAGATGTATTACTTATGTGCTATAACTATGAAATACATGAATTAGAAAGAATAAATGGATTATTTTTATAAGGAAGTGAAGGTGAAATTGTAAGGTATATTAAACTTGCAGTGTTTTTGTTTGGATAACATAAAGTAATAACAGCTTGTAGTTTGGTCATTTTAATTTGAGTAAACTTACTGGTGCAATTTTGTTGGTTTGTATTGTTTTCACACAATGATTTAGCAGATCTTATTTGAATTGATTGCTGGAGATGCTTTATAGGGTTAAGATTGGACAAAGTGCCATTGAATCCCTCTAGCTCCTGTCGTAGGAACAAAATGTTTTCCATGACTCATCTGCCAGTCAGTCTCTCCATAAGTCATTCAAATCATCAGTCATCTTAGTTTCCATATGGTAAATCAACCACTTTGTATCAAATTTAAACCTTTCAATTTACATGCCACAGTGCAAATTTTAAGAAATTGTTACACCCTAGGTATATTCTTATTCATTTATTACCATTATAAATTTACCTATATGAGAAATGTAGCCATGCTGCCATGTTATGTAGAATTAAAAAAAAAATACATGCTCATTTACAACTGTCCTGTATACATGGAAATAAAATTAAGTACTGCGGATTCATAATTATATGTTGGATACCAATTTTTTGCTGAATAAATTTGAACTATAAATTTAAATGTTCAACAAATTACAAATATATGACCACTTTGGCAAAACCACAAAAGCATATACCTGTGAAAATGCAAGTTTTCCTCAATTCATAAAATTTTGGTACCAACAAAAATAATCGAATCCACAGGACTAAATGTTATGCCATTTAGAAAATAAAGTGTTAGATACAGCCACTTTTTCAGAGAAAGAGAATGGAAACATTAATGTCTAAATAATAATTTTATACATATTTTTCTTTCAGTGCCTGGAACATATTTATTGAAGATATCATGGTTAAAGATTGTCAATTTATAACACTGATATCAACATACAAAGATTTACAAGACCTGCTGTCAAACACAGCACATAAATCTTATCCCTTTGTTGATGCCCCAGGTAGGTAGTGTCAACAAAGATGTACACGTAGTACCCCTTATTATTATGGCAACACTCCTTTTGCGCCAATTACTGTTTTTCAGGGGTATCATTTGCGCCAAATTTTTTTTCTTCAAATGTATCAATTGCGCCAGTTTTCGGAACTCATTTGCGCCAATTTACCTGAACACATATTGATCGTACATATTAAAGATTAATATATATTTAGTATCATTTGTGTCTGAGGGGAAGTCTTGTACATACACATGAGACAGACCCACAAAGGTTAGAGCGTCAAATACTACGAACAGCATGCAAAAGAAAAGCTACAGAAAATATATCCGAAAGGCCAACTAAGATCATATGTTCGGAGCTATTCCATCATGAAGAGGAACATCTACAGAAAAATTACTTGAAGTTCATAAGACAGTCTATGTACAGAGAGAGAAGATAACTGTTCCCTGCCCAACCAAAAGGTTCAGTAGAATTTCAAAAAATTGAAGTCAGGTATAGTGATCACAAATAAAGAAGAAGAGTTTGTTTTAGTAAATGATATTGATAGTGGTATTGTTATGTTATTCTCGGTTGTGAAGCTAACTTGAAATTTCTTTGTATGCGGGGCAGAAGATGGTTTTTTTGGCGCAATCGTATATTTTATTTTTGGCGCAATTGATACCATGTAATTTTTAAACAGGTGGCGCAAACGTAGCATTAGAGAAAAAAAGTTGTGGCGCAAAAGGACGCATTTTTGGCGCAAACGGATCTCTCCCATTATTATTTCGTTGATTCATGCATATTGTGGTTTCTATTTTCAAACTTATTTTACTGTATTGAATATGAAAAGATGAAGAGACAAGAGCTGTAAAAACAAATAATATCTGATTTAATAAAAATAAAACAAACACACATATTTTTGGTGAACAGGTTGATTAAAGAATATTTGTCTCATTGCGGAAAATATTGAGTAAGGAAAATAGAAAGATGGCTGAATTAAGTAGGTTAGGAAGATAGGATACAAAGAAATTCATTATAAATCCAGTTTAAAAGACTCAACAGTGACACTCCAATCAAAAAAGTTAAAAGGCAGAATAAAGGTTGAAGTTGTAGTCCCAAAATCAAGTATAAAGTCCAGCACAAATGATAATTTAAATGTGGATATTCTTTCTTTTGTAGATTCCATGATATTATTAGGATCTGTACAACGATATGAACTTGAAAGAATAATTTACGTACATTTAAGTTACGATCAGAAAATTGTGCCCCAGGGTTCTATTGATGATCTGTCAGATGATGAACTATCAGAGACTTCAGCACCAAATTCCAGATCAGCTTCACGTCCAACCACACCTCCGCCATTTATTGATAGTCAATTTAGGGCGTTGACACCAAAGTCACGATTCCATGTGTCAAAAGTTGACGACATTCCATTAAACTCAGTACATGGGCGTAAACTGTCCTTATCAAGTTCAGTATGTATATTTTATTTATTCGTACAACTTTGAATTTTATTCAAGACAGAAATTTAAAGGACAGGAATAACACGTTCAAATTACAAATGTTAGTGTCCTATTTATATTAATACTTATCCAGATAATTTTTGGAAATTTGTCCGAATTTATGCAAAAAGTAAAATAGATTTCGAAATCATGAAAAAAATTATGTCTTATTTTAATCTTAGGATTTTCATTGCAGAAAAAAATAAAGAATAAACATTGAAAACTTTTTTAATTAATATTGACGCCTTTCATATGTTTTACATGTATTTAAATTTTATACAGGACAATCACCTAAACATTCCCAAAATCATTATCCAGGTAACTTGTTCATTGCACAGCTTCGTTAACATTTTTGCATTGTTATTAAATATGGCAATAACATTGGTTGTTTGCCAGACAGTTTATCTTTGCACAAGGTGAATGCCACTTGAATACTTTCGGTACCAGTAGTTTTGATATTAAGAAGACATTTTTTCAATGATGATGGTCCCAAGCTTTTCAGTATCAGAAATTAGAAAAGTTAAATTTTTAATTCATGTTAATGATTACCATCAGAAATCTTATTGGAAAATACCACAAAGTCTATGAATTCATGAATCCTGTGTAAGCTGAAAATGTTTTGTTTATAACTTTTTAAAAGGCAGAAGAAGAAAAAAAAGGAAGTGATCATGTTTGTTAAAAAAAAATATATCTTTCAATTTCATATCTTCTTTCAAATAACTGTGAATGCCTGTTTAGTATCATATTATGATTGGTCTATGCATTCTGATGTCAATCATACTTATTAATCTAATTTACTCGCCTATTTTGTTTCATTATTTTCTTCTTGAATAAATATGTTTGATTTTTGAATGAAGAAAATTAATACTCCATTTTAAATTAGGACGATGATGAGGATGATTCTGAGGTAAACAGCATTAATTTCACCTTTAAAAGCGTATTTATTTTCTTGCAATTCGTCAAATCTTTTTAGACTGTACCAGGTATTGATAAAAAATAGTTGGACATTAAAATAAAATTTTACTAAAACAGTATGTCTGTGGAAATTTTGACAGAATTACTTCAAACTACCGGTATGTACTAAGGCACCTCCAAATTAAATACATGTAGTTGAAATTTGGGGTTTCCATAGTGAAATATTTATTTAGCAATATTAACATACATTTTTAACTTTTTTTATTCAAGTGTCACTGATGAGTCTTTTTTAAGCATAATGAGGGGCCTGATGGATTATTTTCATTCTTGGTGATCGGCACATTTTCGCTATCGTGATCTGTATTTCTACAGATTTATTACTCTTTTTATATTTTCGTGATCCGTGATCATGGAAATTTATTTTCTGTGAATCGTGATTGACAAAAAAATCAGCTCGTGAATCATGATGAGACACCCCTATCAGGCCCCTCCATAATGTGTGACTGGGGTACAAAATTTCAATTCCTGGTATCTCTGATGAGTTTACGAGTCCAGTGCAATAAAACATAGAGAAGGAAACTGGGGACAGTGGGGAGTGCTATGTTTTGTGTCAAAAACAAATTAAATTTTATTTTCTTTAGCCAATGGAACACCCTTAAAAGATTTGATTAGTTGCAAGAAAATAGATATGCTTGTCGTTGTGGTAGAATGTTCAGTTTGCAACCTTTTAAAGCATCAACAATTCTACAAGGTATCACGTCATTAACACAGTTTTGTGGTTTAGGCTCCCTCTTTATTTCCTTTTTCTTGTCATTTTTGGTAATTTTTGGATTATTTGGTAAAGGATCTTTTTAAGGGTATCTTTTTAAAATCTTTCAGATGGAGAATCAGTTTTGCAACAACTGATTTATTGATTAATTGGTGTTTAACACTCTTTCAACACTATTGTGTTATTTTGTGGCTGAAAAACAGATGCAGTCTTAAATCAAAAGTTCAAGACTGAAATCTTGAAATTTATTCTTTTAATGATAGACTCCCTTTAAAGATTTGATGCATTTGTGTTTTACATGCTGAGTTAAAGTTTTTTGTAATATATACCTTTGCCAATCATTGATACCCTAGTTTTCTTTTTCCTATTGGTACGACTTCTGACACAAACTAAAATTCTACAGCATCAAGTAATAATAAGTTTCTACTTAACGGAGATGGCTTCCTCTGTGTGATCGTCTATAGTTGAGGCTATAAAGATCTTGACGCAAGCATTGATTTTGACACCATTTTAATTATTTTTGCTTTATTGCAGTCACATATATTATTAATTACAAATTCACAAGATAATGTAGTTAAATATCCTAACAAATTTTCTAACTAGCTTCAGTCCATGTTTTTTATAATGCTGGTAAGCTGTTAATAAAAGGAAGGGGATATTGTCATTTCATGAACAATTGTACATTTTATTTGAGGATTGTATTTTCCTACTGTAGTCTTAATAAAGGCAATGTGTTTTTGTATAGAGGTGTCTAACTGTAGTACAAAATAGTACATGTACAATGTACTAAACAATTCGTGTGAAATAGCTTGAAAAAAGATTATGATATTATCTGTATTTTAAATTAATTCAAATACTCTATAACAAATTTGTAAATGTACATACTTAATTAGCTTCGTGATTATTGTAAACCAACTAATTTTTAGCTTGCTTTTCGTTGGTAGGGGACTTTTTTCTTGACTATTGAGAGTAGAAAAATAACACAATATTTGAATCGTCCCAAATGAGCAAAACTTGGACCTTTCTTCCAAAAATACATTAAGAAAAATTAGAAAATCATTAAAAAAAAATGAATAGTAGTTAAGGATGCCGGAGAGAAGTAAACACAAAATTGTATTCGCAAAAAAATAGTTGGTTTACAGTATTTTTTGTGTATAGAATATGCCTACACTTTTTATGTATTGAAGCATATAGCGCCTATACTTTTTGTATTTTAATTTTTGAGGAAATCGAGTCTTTATTGGTAGCACATGAAAATGTACTTTGATTTAAACCAATGAAGTCCCCCGGGAATTGTTCTTTCTCTATGGTTTCATTGTAGAATTAAGTGTTTTGTTTTCATGTAGAAGTTGAATTTACCCTGAATGTATTTTAGAGCTGTTTTTACCAACACCTGTAAATTTATATAAATCTTTGCATGTATTATATAAATGATATGTTTTTGTGTCTAATGTATCCCTGCATTTGATAGAACAGCCATTGATTTTAGTATTTTGTGAATTTATAAATGGAACATATGTTTTGATTTAACAGAATATAGGTAATACAAGTACTAAATATCATGTCATTTTTTAGAAGATGCTAGAAATAGATCTTTACATGTTTGAATAATACATGAATTTGATTCCCAAAATAATATGTCATAGCATTACAACAAAATGAGATATCTAGTTGTGTTATATTACATGTCATGTAAATTCTTAATTTTTCACAACTAAATGCAACAAGATATTTTTGTTTTTGTATTTCCAAAAGAAAAAGTCTGCAATTTTACAAATCTAAAACTTTCTTGAAAAATAATCAATTCACAAAAACAAGTAGCTGACTATGCGGTATGGGCTTTGCTTATTGTTGAAGGCCGTACAGTGACCTACAGTTGTTAATGTCTGTGTCATTTTGCATTTGGTCTTTTGTGGATAGTTGTCTCATTGGCAATCATATCACATCTTCTTTTTTATATGTTGTCATTTTGTGTTAAATCATATGTGTATTTTTAATTTAAAGAATGGTCAAAAGTGGTATTTTCTTCTGTTTTAGATTAATTAATTCATAGAAGCTAGAGACCCGAAACCTGGAGGTCTGATCTAGAATGTAGTATTGATTCCTAATTTTTCAATGTTTTTTCTTGTACATCTTTCTAAACACATTTAAATATTAAGAAATATTACTAAATTTACAGCAGGTGTTAATTTGCTATAGTCCAGAACATTGATATATAGATGTGTTATATATGGTTTATTTTATAGGAGAAACGAGTAAAAATAAAATATGAGGTAAAAATCGGTAATTTACAACAGTACAACAAATTCTCATTAGACGCTGCATTCTCTTTCCACATGCTGCTGCATTGTATCAATAAGAGTTAGTCATAAAATAAAACAAATGGATTGTATAACCAAGATGATACTCGTTCCCCTCCCCTTCACTGATGTTTACCTTTACATACATTTGACCTACTGGAATCAAAATGATAGTAAAATACTGAATTTAAATGTCAAAAGGCAATTTTTGAAATGATAATAATTGCGAAAAAAATGTGACAGGATATTGTTTCACATTAATTAAAATTGCACTTAAAATAAGTCCACTTAGAATTTGATCAACAATTGCAACAGTATGGAAGGTAAAGACTAACTAATAAATAACTTCTTAATTAACAGTTTATTATTTTAATTTAGCTGTTAATTGTTCAAACATTAGAAGAAAAAAACATTAACCAGTGCAAAGATGTCAATGTTTAAATTAGAAAATGATTGATCCGATATATATCATATCTATTTGATTCAGAGAAGTTTTGATTTAATAACTAACATAGGAACTTGATCATCCAGAGTTTATTTGTATGTTTTTTCTTCTTTTCCTTGTCCAATCTTCATCCTTCCAGCCTTTTTATTTCTTTTTCAGATTTAAGACTATTTTTAATGGTGCGTGAATAAATTGATTATATTTTTGAAATTTTAGAATTACAAATGACAGGACTTGTAGCTACAGTAAAATCCTTTCTCTGAAAGGACTTTTAGATACAGTAGAACCCTTCTTATGTAACTCATGAAACGACTTGTAGAAAATATGCCATCTTTTCATGTCAACCTTGAAATACAGAGGCAGATTAAGAATCATAACATTGGCTGATATTTGTAAAGTTTTTAAAAAAATATATGAAGATTATAATTTGATGTGTCCTAGTCTGTGCCAACAAGTTTGGTTCAATTTATTTTAATTGTGACAATAAAACATGCATACCTTTAACATGAACAGATGATGCATCTAGCTAGTGCTATACACAAACCTATTCCCATTAGCCTTTAGTACCCAAACCCTTAAACAGAAAACCCTTCACAATGACACAGGATCAGCCTAAGCACATATAATCACTTTAGAGAGCAACTCTTATATACAGACAAACATGGTTATCAGGCTAGTATTGGTTATCATTATTAAGTGATCAATGCACCTGAGTAGAACATTATTAAATCTAGATTGCAGGTATTACATGTTATCTTATGTCATATAAAAAATAACATGCCATTGCTAATGGGTAAGAATCTAAGGTGTATAAATATTCCCATGATTTTAACCTTGAAAGACCTGTAGAAACAATAATGATATATTTCAGCAACTTATATAGCAATATGACGTAATACCTATATTGCAATCCTCTTGTCCTTAGAAATTACAGAAAAGAATGATTTTATATTTTGTCAACAATTCAGCTGTAATGAGATGTTATTTGTGCCCTTACAGATTTGTCACATACTTCTTAATTAGAAAATACTTTGATTTGCATATAGGGGTTTGCCTAGTTTAGATTTTCCCTGTTGTCTTGTATGCTGGTTATATCATTGCAAAGATAGAAAAGATAGAAAAAACAACCTTAGATAGCATAAACGTGATTAAAATCCACTGGCTACTAACATGATTTTTTTATTGAAAAATATACATTTCAAGAAAAAAGAATAAAATCATGTTTTTTATGTTATTTCAGCAAAGTGAAGATAATTTAACAGCTGAAGAGAAGGACATAAGGCAATATCATACAATACAAGTACCATTGAGGGGTATATTAAAGAAGTCAACATCAGCTTCCAGACTTCCTGTAAAATCTGGGAGTGCTACAGATCTAAAAGGTAGGAAATAAAGTCTATCAATACTATACTGTGGCTTCATTATTATTGTGGAACACCAATTCATACCTGCCAACTGTCATTATTTGCAGGGATTTCCCCCATGGAAATGGAAATTTTGAAAGAGCAAAGTTGCCACAATTTTAATCAAAACAATTAATTTTACAATGGCTATAGGCTTTTAAAAGTATGAAGAAGCCAAAAAACAACATTAAAATATACTTGAAGGCCCCTTGTAGGTTTTGTAGGATTATAAGACCCATCTTGCACATAAAACCCCTATGGGAATTTTGAAAAGTTGGCAGGTATGCCAATTTTCTGGATTTCTTGTGTTAAGTCAACCACAATTTTTATTGGTTTGTGTGTAGACTTTGGCAAAACCAAGAAATCATCCATGTTATTATAGAATTTGTGGTATAGTTTAAACATTTATTTATTTTTAGCTGAGATAAATGCTTACTACAGAAAGTTAGCAGGAACAAGGAAAGAGAGCATAGTAGAAGATGTTCCATTCTTTATAAATGTAAGTACTGTCAATTTGGGGATTTCAGAGGTTACATCTGACATGAGAATTATTGTCACATTTTTTCCTTGATTAAAGATAAAATTTATAATGGGATATTTTCACGGTTTTACCGCAATCATGAAGATAAAATCCTTGCAAAAATTTCCTACAATTTAGTATATTTAGCTTACATATGCTCATTTTAGAATTTGAAAGGGGGGGGGGGGGGGGGGTACGCGGGCTGGACTCCCCCTTTTTTTGGCTGATCAATGCATTTGAATGGGGTCATATAGTTTGAACCCCTCCCCTTTGTCCTGGGTTGGGAACCCCCCCCCCCCCTTTTTAAAATGGCTGGATCAGCCCCTGATTTGCTCTACCTTCTTACCCAAATAAAACAGCCCTTAGTATCCATAAATGTATCAGGGAAATATGATCAAATATGCAAAATATATTTTTTTGGCCTGGTCTTTTTGAGATATTGCATCACTTTGCATCCTATGATTGACCATCATTGTCGAGGGAAATATGGAAAATATTCTCATCCACAACCCCTAGCCAGATTGTACTTATAAAGCATGCCAACAATAATTTACAGTTAGATATTCTGTAACTAAGATTTGGAGGAAATTATGGCCCATTTGAAAAATTACTAAAAAGACCTATTGTGCAATGAATAATTCAGAATATGAAAACAAGTTGTTGAAACATAGTAACATTATATTCTCTTTCCATTTGCAGAAATCCAGTTTTTCAAATTTACCAAGTTTAGAAAAGAGAAGAGTGAAGAAAGTGAAACTGGTAAGCTTAATCTCTACTAAATGAATTAGTTTTCTCAATTGAATTGTTTCATATTTTCCATCTCCTGCTTTTCATAGGGTACAGTTTTTTTTCATTGTTGAATGCCTTATGGTTGCCTATAATTTCTTTCATTCACTTCATTTAAACTTTGGTGGCTAGCTGTCTCATAGGCAATCTTACCACATCTCCTTATTTTATAATAGTAAGATAGACCTTAAAGTAATGTTATTGTTCATAATTATAAAATAAAAACTGATGGCGAAATGTTTTCAATTGGTTTTTCAAGCTATGGAAAGATTGTTTATAATCAGTTCTTATTACTGTTAATAGTCTTTTAGAACAAATTGCTTTGAAAAAGCAGCAGAGTCTGGTGGCAATAGGTTTATATGTCTTTCAATTTCTTGGGATGAATTCCCATAGAACAAATTGCTCTTAAAAGGTGGTGAACCTGTTTATAAGTTATTAGTATAAATCATTAGCTCACAGTACTTTTTTTTTATAATTTCAGCCTCCAGAGCCAGTTAAAATTAGCAATTTGCCAGAAGATAAGGTAGGTTTAACAGAAATTTAATATCATCTTAGTACTCCAGAGCATATTGAGTAAGCAAACATTTTGTTAAGCAGTCATGAAAAGGCAAAGGGTGCCCTGGAAACTGTCAAAAGAGCATAGGGGGCCACTCTAAAAAGGATGGTCGCTGAGCCATCTGAAAAGGCCTAGCTGGAACAATGGTGTAGGTTATATTCTTATACTTATTTATCATGTGGGTACATGTAGTATTGAGTTGACATGGAGGTTGGATGCCTTGTAGTTGTACTACCAGGTAAAATATTTCGAGGCTCCTGACAACATATGGAGAGTTGAAACCATGTGAAATGTAGAATTTCAGACATTTATACTACTGAGAGTGTAATTTTTCAGTTTATTTTATACTAATTATGCTTTGCCAGATCTTTTTATAATCTATGCATGTACATTTGTAAACAGCTGTGTTTTAGCAATTATATAAAACTTCAATATTTTGCAGCAAAAAGAATGGGAAGAGGAAAAGTTACTGGAGACAATAGAATGGGAGGGTTGTCAGATAGATCCAGCTCCATTCCAGCTGGTAGAAAGAACATCTTTACACAAGGTTTGTACAGTTTAGGGAAACTTCATGACATTTTTTTCAATATTTGATAGATCTAGTTGAATTTAATATTTTAGAATGTTTAAATATTGATTGGATTTCTTTTTACTGCCTGTTTTAATTTACTTAATTTTGGGCTAAAAAAAGCTTTAAAGTAATGTTCGCATATACCATGAAAATGATTCTCTTCATCATAATGTCTAGATTCAAAAATCTAATGTTTTGAATTCATGTCCTAGATTCCTAGGTGTGCAACTTAGTCAAGATGCGAACTAAAAAATAAAATAATCAGTTTTATTTAAAATTGGGGTAATAGATGTATTATTCTCTCGTATGTACTCGCACTTTACAATAAAGATCTCTTTTACAGGTCCATTCCTTATTTTCATTGCTGGGTTTAAGTCGTGCCTATGTTACAAATACAGGAAAATTATGTGGTGTATGTGGTTTACAAGAGGTGAGTTGTCTTCTCATTAAAATTATTTTCAAACTTATTTGTCTTCATTATTTTATTTTATTAAAGGAGTAATGAGTATTAGGACTATTTTCAATTTAAAATCAGTTTCTTACACTTTTTATTTGTTGTTAAAAAACCCTATTTCAAAGTATTTTAAATTTACAAGAAGTTAATAATTTTTTGAACTTATTAATAACAATTTTGTAGGATATTTTATAAAAAGTCAATATCTATCACAATCACAACTATGCATTTGGGAAAAAGGGTTTAAATTGTGTAGATTTCCATAAATCATATAAGTTGTATAATTTTATAAGTAGTCGAAAAATTGAGCAATCATATTTTTTGGCACAAATGTAAATTAATTAGGTATTACCATATAGCAGGTTATTTTCGCAGGATGTAAATTTTCAATTATTTGCGGACAGAACAAAATTGTCATTTTAAAAGTGTATATGCAAATAAATGTATTGATAAAAAAGTTTTAAATCTGCCAAAATATTTCATATACCTTATTCAATGAAAATCGTGAAATTTTCACCTCGCAAAAAACCCGCTATACGGTATCATTATGTAAACAGGGATGCTCACTTGGCATTGGTGAAAATGGATATCACCCAGTATTTTGAGATGTGCAGATAGTCACTTTTCATAGAGAAAAAGTTACAAAAACTGTGTATTTTGACATTTTCTCTTTAAGCTATTACGTTCTGTTAATGTAAGTAAAAACAAGGATCAATGACACCTGCCGAAAATTTAATCATTTTAAATTTATATTTTTGGTAAGAATTTTATATTTTTAAAAGGTTGAGGAAAATGAAAAATGAATTGACAGATAAGGCTTGGTTTTGTAATGTTTGCTTTTCATGTGCATCAAAAAACTTAATGTTCTAAATTTATATAAATTTTGACTAAGTTTGTATGTAAAAAAAAATGCATGTTGAAGAAAGCATGACAGCATCATGGCTAAAAGAACATTGACAAAAATCATGGGAATTTAAACTGATAAATACTTTGAATAGCTGAGTAAATTTTACAGACAGGTCTTTGATATCAACTACAACTAAGAGACTTTAAAAAAAAATAAGGAATAAGGAAAGCACACTGATTACTTTAGGACATCAGTGGCCCAGTGGTTTAAGTAGTTTATCTGCAGTGATTACTAGCCTGTTGTCTCTGAGGTTGCGAATTTAAAAATGAGTTCTACTTCATTCTTAATCAACTTCAACAGGACTGTTTTCCGGCCAAAAATTCTAAATTTGTTTTCAAATTCAGATTTTATGAATGAAGTTTTCTACTTACCACCTGAGAAATATACATACGGATATTACTTTCCTTACCAGTCCAGACTTCGCAATTAAAATAAAACATCTAGATGACGGAGATACTTCCAACCGGAACTACGTCACCTACATGCTTTACTCTACCTGTACCCCAGTTTTGTTTTTTTTTTTCTATTTTTTTCAGTAACCTTATTACTACTATAGAAAATTACGTGGGGAGGTTGGGTGGGTAATTATCAGGTGGTAAGTAGAAAACTTCATTCATAAAATCTGAATTTGAAAACAAATTTAGAATTTCATTTCATTCATTTTCTACTTACCACCTGAGAAATATACATAGGGATAGATTACAAAGCCTTACCTCTCTGGTGGTAGGGTAATTTTCTATGGCTCTGCGTCTCTTCATCCTGGGTATAATCTTTACTTTATACCACTAGTTCATTTTTAAAAACATTCTTCTGTACACTATACAATATTTACAATGTCTTTATTTTTTTTCTTCTTTTCTTTAGTCTTTTTATCTTTTTTTTTTTTTTTTTTTTTTCGAACTGCACATTACAGTTAAAAATATATCAGTCTTTTTGATGATTTTAAAAACAATCTGTTATATACACATCAGGATAAAACCTTAACATCTACATTTCTCAAATAAAACTTGATGAAAGTTGTATCAGTAGCAGGCATGGGGTAATCGTAATCAGTAATCGTAATCAGCTGTAATCGATTACATTTTGCAGTGTAATCCTATGTAATCAGTAATCATGCCATTTCTGATTACAAGTAATCGTAATGTAATCAATTACATGGCAAAAAACAGGTGTAATCATGATTACTTTTAGATTACTTTAAGATTACATTCATAAGATTACTTGATGATTACAAATCTTGTATAAATATGAAAATAGTTTTTGATAGACAAGATGAAAATAAGAAATGTAAAGCTTGAATGAAAAATCATGAAACTAGTAATCACAATGATGGGACCTTGTTTAATGTGATCATCAAGTGTTTTATTTTGTTTTAACAGTTTACAAAAAGAAATTTACTGTCCAATATTTCTTTGTGAAATTGAGCTCAAATGATAAAAGAATATGCCTTGAAAGCATTTGTTTTCCTTGATTGAAAACTTCTGATATTAACTCCAATTTCATATTAGTTTACCCAATATTTTTACATAAATACATTGAAATTCAAATGCAGAAAACATTTAGTTCCTATTTGACTTTGACGGTCGGCATAAATATATAAGCCCACTTAATTCAAAATGGAAGTTAAAACCAGGTTTCATTTATTGACAAAATTGAATAAATTTTATTTTCCATAAATTCGGGTATAATATGTGCTTTCTTATTTTTATTCTTTATTAACTTTATTAGCCTTAAGGCTCACCAGTATAAACAAGTACATTTTGTACATGTACAGTGTATACATATGGCATAAATATTGCAAACAATATGCATAGTAAACAATCGGTGACGTCAGAAGTTTCATCAATACAATAAACTGTTGCTTAATATAAAGAGAAATGTATAATATTTCCTAAGTTACATAACTGTTTTGTGTTTTCACCTGGCAATAATTCTATTAATTTCAATTAGATCAAGTATTAAAAATTTTCAAACAAATAATGACAATCAACCACTTTTAACTTTATTTATATCATTATTAAGACAATGAAATTTTAATACCCAAGCCCACCCATTGTTTGTTTTAAAAAATGGAAGTAGTGATTAACGCCTGTAAAAACATTAATGGATGTGTCAATTATGTCCCAACAGACAATAAAACTTAATTTTTCCTTATTGTCAGTTTTTTTTGTTAATTAGGTAGTTGGTTACAATTTGTAGTTAAAAATAAAGTTACATCTTTTACATAGAGAAAGGACACTTGTCTATAGCTATATTATCAAATTACACATGTTACACTGTAACTGTAACTGTCTTGTCTATAAATTCTTTTAAAAGATGAATAAATTAAGGCTTTTAAAAAATGTCACCAAAATAAGCGGATAAAAAGTTATAAAAAAACTTTGATATAGCAATATACAATGTAATCATTAGTAATCTAAAGTAATCATGATTACAATAAAGAAAAGTAATCTAATGTAATCGATTACATATGAAATAGGGTGTAATTGTAATGTAATCGATTACATTTTATTAGCAAAGTAATTGTAATTTAATCAATTACATTTTAAAGTAATCAACCCCATCCCTGATCAGTAGACCAGTCAGCGGACTCTAAAATACTCTTCATACTAGCCCCATTAAATAAGGCCCATGAAGGTCCAATTGCTCTCGTACTGTGAGCTTTAACTTTAAAATCTGTATTTTCATATGCCATTTTGATGGTATTCACTAACCATCTAGAAATTGTTTGTGATGTAACCGGTTTGAATGGTTTAACCGTTGACAAGAAAAGTTTTCCTTCATCTTTCCTTGTTTCTTCTGTACGTTTCAAATAAATCGCAATGGCTCTTTTAGGATCCAATTTTTTATTGTGTTCAAAGTAAGGCACAAAAATTTTAGTTCCATAATGATTTGGTCTATCTTGTTTTGATAAACCTGGTCTCAAGAAAACAAGTCCTTTCTTCTGAACATTCACAAACCCCTCTCCTATCCTCAATGCTTGTAAGTCTGAGCACCTCCTGTACGTTGTGATTGCTGTAAGAAAAACCACTTTATAAGTTAAGCATTTAATATCAGCTTTCAATAAAGGTTCAAAAGGAGACTTTTGCAACATGTCCAACACTTTTTGTAAATCCCATTCTGGGACTAAATTTACTTTAGGCGGTCTAGAATTGAAAACCCCTCTAAGTAGTCTAATAATATAGGGATGTTGCCCAATTGGAACATTATCTATTGGAGATAGCAATGACGATAACATTGACCTATAACCTGCTATAGTACGGTATTGTAAACCTGAAGTGTACAAATGAGATAAAAAATCTGCACATTCTACTAAAGTAGCTGCATAGGGATCTTTTTCCCGTTCACTACACCAACTATGAAATCTTTTGAATTTACAAGCATAGTCTTGCTGTGTGCCAGATCTCCATGATGCTCTGAGAAGCTTTCTAGTTTCTCTTGAAAATCCCTTATTTCTGAAATTTTTGTGGAGAGCAGCCAGGCTGTTAGCGTGAACACTTCGGGATTTGGATGGTAAATGTTTGTTTTTGGTTGATAAAGAAGATTTTGCCTTATTGGTAGTTTTATTGGACTTGCTACTGATTTTTGAAGAAGCTCTGTGTACCAATGTCTTCTTGGCCACATTGGAGCTATCAGAATTAGTCGACAATTGAATTGACTCATGTGTTTTAGTACTTTTGGAATTAGACATATTGGTGGAAATGCATATGCCCACATTTTTTCCCATGATATCGACAGAGCGTCTACTGCTAGAGCACTGGGATGAGGTATCCAAGCACAAAACACTGGTCTCTTGTGATTGTGTACTGAGGCAAACAAATCTATTGTTGGTTCTCCCCACATTGCAAACACTGATTGAACTATCTGATTGTTCAGTGTCCACTCTGTGGGTTGTATTTTGTTTCGAGACAGATGATCTGCAAGAACGTTTAATTTCCCCGCTATGTGAGCTGCTCTGAATGTCAGATTGTTCTGAATAGCCATTCTCATTAGACACCATGTCTTGTAACAAAGGTGTATGGACTTGGTGCCCCCCTGTTTGTTTACATATTGAACGACTGTTGTGTTGTCGCATTTGAGTAGCACATTTTGATTTTGTAATTGTGGTAGGAAATGTTGTACTGTTCGAATTACAGCTTCCAATTCCAAGAGATTTATGTGTTGTTTCTGTTCTTGAACCGACCAAAAACCTTGAAAAATCTGATTGTTCATGTGACCCCCAAACCCTGTCTTTGAAGCATCTGTTGTTATTGTGAGGGTTGCCGACCACTGGTGTAATGATTTGCCCTTGGTAGTGTTTGCTCTGTCCAACCACCAATTCAAATGATCTTTTAGGTGTTGAGTAAATGGAATTTGATAAGTAAGATCTCTGGTGGATGGTTTCCAGAAATGAAGTAGATGTAATTGGATAGGCCTCATATAAAGGCGTGCATTGGGGATCAATTCTATGCAAGACGCTATCAAACCCAACAACATTAGATAATCTCTTGCTGTATTGTGTCCCTTCATTATGCTTATCACTAACATTTCTAACTTTAAAATTCTTTCCATAGTTGGAGAAACTATCTCCTTCTTGAAATTGAATAATGCCCCTATGTAAGTGATCTCTTGTGATGGGATAAGAGAAGATTTTTGAAGATTTACTATAAATCCCAAATTTATCAGAAGATTGAGTGTTTTCTCTCTGTCTGAAATTAGCATTTTCTCTTGAGCATTCACTAGCAACCAATCGTCCAAATAAGTTGCTAGGCGTATGTTTTGGATTCTCAGATGAGCTGCTACTACAGTAACTATTTTTGTGAACACTCGAGGTGCTTGAGAAGGACCGAAACACAGAGCTACAAATTGGTAACATTTGCCTTGTATGCAAAAACGTAGAAATTTTCTGTGTGTTTTGTGAACTGGAATATGGAGATATGCATCTTTCAGATCGAGAGACAACGCCCAGTCTTGGGGCTTTACTAGATTCAAGACTTTTGTTAAAGTGTCCATTTTGAAATGTTGCTTCCTCAGATACTGGTTGAGAGGTTTCAAGTTTATCACAGGTCTTAAATCGCCTGTTTTCTTGGGAACCAGAAAAAGTGTACTGTAAAAACCTTGATGTATCTCTGCTTGAGGTACAATCTCTATCGCATTTTTTTCTATTAAATCTTCTACCTCTGCTAAAATAATAGGTAGATTCCTCGCATTGACAGAAGTGTGTTTTATACCTGTCAAGTGAGGAGTTTCTTGAAATTCTAATTTCAAACCCTCTTGTAAAGTTTTCAGTACCCATTGATCGTCTGTTATTGATTCCCATTCCTGAATAAAATGTTTTAACCTCCCTCCCACTGGTATCTGAGGCAACAACATTAGATTTTTGGCGTCAGGAACTATACTTTTTCTTCACATTAGAGAAAGAACTTACCCATGGTTTGGTAGCTTGTGTCTGTTTACCAGATGACTTGAACTCCCCAAAGTTCTTCTTTGGTATCTTAAAGTTACTGTCAAATTTAGGCTTTTTTACAAATGTTGACTCTGAAGTAACTGTAGCCGTTGGTTTTCTTTTACCCAACTGTGAACCAAGTGTAACTCTTCTATTATCAGGTAAAACTTCAGCTAATTGTTTATTTCTGTCAGTTTTCTCTTTCATCTTGGTATCAAACTGTGAACCAAATATACCATCTGCTGTTAATGGTAAAGTCACAATTGTATTAGCATAGTCTCTAAGTTCATTTAGACCTGTATCATACATGGTAGCACGACGACGTATCATGTGGTGAAAAGCTCCAGTTCTCGCTGTCTGATCTAAACTTTTGGTTGACAAAGCAAAAATGTCTCTTACATTCTGAATTGCACTATCTAAATTTGGCGAATCAGATGTTAAATTATCCAATAAATTTCCACTTGCTTGTTGCAAATAACAAGTCGTGATCAATCCCATGCGGGCCGCAACTTGACCCTGATAAGCTAACCTTTCAAGTGACTTTAAGTTCTTAGTAAATAAACTTGGGACTCTGCCAAAAGCAGCCTTTGGCCCATATCTTTTCATCAGTAAACTTTCTACTGTATTGTCCATTGTCGGTACATTAAAGTATTCTTGACAACTTGTATCTATTGGGAAACTTAGTCTATAATTTTCCTTATAACTAGTGATTTTGTGAGGAGTCTCTGATCTCCAAGAACCACGTAAAACATCAATTTGGTTTTGTTCTAACACTAAACCCGTTTTCTCAGTCTTTAACGAAGTATAAGCATCTAGACCAAACTTGTCACCTAGTGTATGACTCACAGAATTATCTTGCTTCTCTGTTTCACAAGATTTCTCATTTCTGTTACCTAAATATTTCTGGAACCTGTCATGTTCACCAGATTTAACTAACACTGATCTACTGTCACAAGTATTGACATCTTCATGATCAGAATTTCTAGAATTCTCAGAGCCCTCTGCACTGAATAAAAAACCACTATTTTGACGTTCCGAATCCGAAATTCGAACAGATAGTGTGTCAATATCATCACCGCTATTTTGGTGCTCATTAATAGCACTATTCAACGGGATAAGAGGTCTGCGAGCAGCACTAAATGCCTCGACTGTGACCGTATTTTGATACTCATGTTCTGACCTTGGAACTTCATTTCCGGTGTCAGTACGCTTGTCTTGAAGTAAATCTAATAATTTACCCATTTTATCATTCATAGAATTGACTTGCTTGTCCTGTTGTTCAATTCTTGCTATCATACGACTTTCCAAGTCTGATAAATTGTCTTTCTTGCTACGAGAAGAAGTACGTTTCTTACCTTTCTTCCCGGGAGCGGAAGTGACTTTGTCGGAGGCCATTGAATTATCCTCTAACACAGAAGAAGTGTCTTCCTCGACATAGGCATCCGAGCCTTCACTTCTCATTGTCTTAAACTTATAAAATTAAATAACTTTGAAAATATTTTTTAACGTCTGAACTCTTCGGCGCAAAAAATAAAACTGGGGTACAGGTAGAGTAAAGCATGTAGGTGACGTAGTTCCGGTTGGAAGTATCTCCGTCATCTAGATGTTTTATTTTAATTGCGAAGTCTGGACTGGTAAGGAAAGTAATATCCGTATGTATATTTCTCAGGTGGTAAGTAGAAAATGAATGAAATGAAATTGGTGGCTCTCTGTATTTACAGGATTCCATCGCCATGATAAAGTTTGGCGTGCTGAAAGAGGCTTCGACAACAGCAACCAATCTGAATACAAATGAAATTAAAGGCATGAAGAAATATTTCACATGAAAGTAGATTAGTCTTAAGCTTTTTGGTGCACATGCTTAAATAGTAAACATTAGAAAAAGCTAGGCTTTCATCGGAATTTAAAAACAAAATTAATGTTCTTCCAAAAGTTATATGATAAATTTAAGTAATTATGCAGGTTTCATCGTCTTATAAAATGTGGGATAACTTATACTTCAGTCAAATAAAAAAAAGCATGAATTTGAGGAATTATTTTAAATGTTTAGTAATTTTGAAATTATCTACATGTATTACTTGATATGTTCAGTATTTGTGGGGACAAATGATACTGATAAAAAATAACTTTGTGGGATGTTTAAAACACTTTTAAGAGATTTTTCAGGTTAGTATTAATGTGATATAGACAGGTATTAATCAAAGAAATGATTAGAATTCATTAAATAATGGGATTGGAAGGAGCTTTTTTAATGACCATCACATATACTATTACATTTAACTTTTCATACATAACCATACAATTTGAACTTTGTGACCTGCCCCCACCCATACAAAAATAATTCAAGTTCCATCCAACATCAACCCACTGTTCCCATATATTTTTTTTCTAGAATAGCCTTAAGCAAACAATTATTTCTGAGTTTAAAGTTATTTGAAATTTAAGGGAAAAGGTAATCTCTAGGTCAAAATTTTCTCTAAAATCAAATATACTTTAAACCAACATAACTTTCAGCTATAATTGTCAAATGTATTTTAAGCATTACATAAATAGACCAAATAATCTTGTTTGTAACTATACTCATACACTTTAGTCAATGAAATCTTTTCTAGTCCTTCTCATACATCATTGGTTTACAATTGTAGCTTCGTAATGCCATTCAAGGCAGGATTGATGCAGAAGAAGCCATAAAACAGAGAGAGGAGGAATCTGAAGATAAAGAATTTGACCCTCAGGAATTAGAGGTCGAAATTGCACCTCGACCAAGTGACTATATGTTAAGTCATTCAAATGATGCAGACTTTGAATATCCAGTTGTACAGATCTCACCGCCAGATGAAGACAGTAATGTGTGATCAGATATGTACACATCTCAGCGATAGACAAACACTGCTATGTGTGATAAGATATAATTACTAAGCAATGGGCATTTGTTATGAAATGAAAACTTTTAGGAGTATTGCAATCATAGGAAAGTAACAAGATTAATTGGAAGTGAACTTAGTATTAATAATTCCCTTTAGATTACTTTTTTAGGTAAACAATTTTTGGCAGTTGTAAATATAGGTATTAGTCAGTCATTCTTGTTTATTGTGATTTGATTGGCTAATAATTAGAACCGTTACTGAGTACAATAGTTTGTTATCTTTTCTTCATTGCTTTTTGTACAAGTTGAATACACTGCAAAACTTTTGTCACAACTCTGCCCATTCCACACCTCCATTTATTATACACTGTATGTTGTAGATATAAAATATAAAGACAGGTAGTAGGTGAGTTATCGGGACCAAGAATTTTATCATATAACATTTCAAATTTACTTTTTTCAACACAAATTAGAAATTGTTTTTGACATTCCCAAGATTTTGTATTATACACTTGATCCATTTCATATTAGAAGATAAGCTATATCTCTTATACATTCAGTTAAATAATTGTTTTATTCTTACGAATAACAAAAACAGTATTCTTATTAGTATTAAAAGATCAAAGTAAACAACGATTTCCTTGCAATACTTTTTTTTTCGTGGATCATAATAATACCCCCAGCTCCAAAGGGGTTGGGGAGGAATATTCTGGTTTTCATCTTTCCATCTGTCTGAGTGTTTGTCAAAGTATTTCAGTAAAAGTTTTCCCACAGCAACAAGTATCTTCTTGAAATGATATTGTCTGAATTAAAGTATTCTAATTTTTTACATATCAGATTTAAAAAAAATCTAAATGAGGGTAAGTATTATAACTTTTTTTTTATGAACAATACCATCAATGAGATAAGGGGCCCCACAAAGGACAATTGACGATAAGTACAACAATTTATTCTCATTTTGACAAATTTCTCCTAGTTATTTGTCATTGTCATGTAATACTAGTAGTCATATTTGATCATTCTTTAAATAGGTTTATATTTCTTAAAATGGAATTTCATTTCCTTAAAATTACTGTAATGATGTAATAATTTCATTTTTATTTGGTGATATTATGAAAATTAAAAAGAAATTATCAAAAAGACAAGTTTTAAGATTGTTTTGACTGAAGTATGTTTCATTGAATGAACAAACTACCTGTATAAAAGTGTTAGTATTTTGCCTAAATTTTTCAAAATTTCCACAATTGGACAATTTTGTCTGTTTAATTAAATCAGCAATCCAATCAATTTTCTTATTAGAAATAGACATTGTATATTTTTTTAATGTTGATAGTTAACAGCATGAATGCTAAAAAAAAAATTGGGTTGAATGCGGCCAACAGCTGGAAATATCATCCAGTGTCCTATCAGTACTCTCTCTACGTAACATACAACAGGGACTTGATGGGGGTGTTTACTGAATATAGAATAATAGGGGGAAAATGCAGAATAAAGGGCTTGAAAATAAAGAATAGAGAAAAATAGACCAAAAAGTAAAGATAAGCAGGGGCGGATCCAGCCATTTTAAAAAGGGGGGTTCCCAACCCAGAGTAAAGGGGGGGTTCCAACTACATGCTCCAATTCAAATGCATTGATCGACCAAAAAAAGGGGGGTTCCAACCCCGGGAACCCCCCTCCTGGATCCGCCACTGATAAGAGAATAATGTGGTGTTTAAATATAAAGAAAAGACCCCTCAACCAGACCCTAATACATGTTCAAGTGGTTTTTCTAACTAAACATCATAAGTTCATAATCCATGTAATAGATATTTGTTTTGTTTAGCCTTGAACACAGATCTTTAAATTTTGCATTCAATAAGTTGAGCAATTTAAAAAAATTAGTAGAAATTTTATAAACAGGAATAAGAAGGTCCTTTTACAATAAAGAAATTTTAAATGAAATTAAATTTATAGGTAGTCTATGAAATGAAATTTACCTGTCATAATATTATGTAAGAATTTACTATGAAGTATCTTATCTTTAAATTTGTTGTACATGCTTTTCTTAAGTCAGAGAATTAAGGGGAAATCTGTACTTTAACATTGTAATGATTATTAAAAGCTATGAGATAAATTGATGCTTTGCCTCAAGAAGATAAAATTTTTATATCTAAATCATCCATAATCATTATAAAAGAAATAAAACTCCAGAAGGCAGTGTTGAAGGTCTGAATGCTATGCAATATAAATGTGATATATGTTGTAATTTTATGACATTTTTTATGTTTTTGTGGCTGTTTATGAATATTTGTGTAAATAATGTCTGTTACATTGTTTTATTTAGAATGTAAATATGTACATATGAAAAATGGCAATAAAGTCATTATACGTCTACATTAGTAAAGTGCTAACTCATATCTTATGACCTTTAAAAGGTCAAGTGCCACTTTTCTTTATTTTTTTATCTATATATATGCTTTTTCTTTTAATGAATATATAAGTGCAAGGGACCATCTTATAATACATATTTTTTTCACATTACTTTATACTTGCTATTTTGTTAGGAGATAAAGCAAATAATAATAATACCTGATTTAAAATAAAAATTCTTCTAGCTTAAAATTTTCACTATTTTATTTGAACGAGGTCAGTCTGTGGTAGCTTGTACATTAAAGACTAATTCATTTAATAATATTTTTTTTTTGTATTTTGAAATGTTCCCTAAGACCTATTTTGTTTAGCGTACATTTGTATGTATTATTTCATGTTTCATCAGTTGTATGGTGTGTGTTCATGTCTAAAGTTATGTTTCGTTGAGTTATATCATCACATCTACAAAATTTGTGTTAAGGGAATTGGTATTCACAGGGTTTCTGTTTTTCAGCAAACTGAGAAAAATTGCATATGTGATGGTAAAGGAGGTAAAAAAGTGAAAAATGGGGAAAATTTATATAAAAAAAGCAGGATTAAGGAAATGAACACCTCATGTCACCACCTTATTATACATGTATATTAGCTTATGATCAACAAGCATTGCATATACTCACCAGTGGGGGATCCAGGTGCCAATCAATGCATTTGAATGGGAACATATAGTTGGAACCCCCCTTTATCCTGGGTTGGGAACATGGCTGGTTCCGCCCCTGCTCACACTATAAAAGTATCATTTATTTTACTATTTAGCAATATACCGTACTGCCCTCCATGAATATACATAGTATTAAATTTGTTTGCATTCATATGTGGATTACATTTCATCTTTATCATAATTAAGGTAAGGGCTATATCATTAAAATGGGTCTGGGAGGGTATGTAGGCATTAGTAAATAACCAACATACCCTCTGTGTAATATAGCTTACATGAAAAGGACAACCAATCATAAATGAAACTACCATTCCATGCGTTTGGATATCCCTCTATTATCTTTGGCCTCTCTTTTTCCTACCCTCAACATTCATTTTAATGGAATAGTCACTTCAAAGTCAAATTAATTCACTGCCACTTTTTAATCAATTTTTTATTGGACCTTTCTGTTTTCATTTCATTGGCAAGGAGTTCTGAAAGATAGTTATTAAAATAGACGATGCTGAGTAAATCATTTTATTAAGACAGAAATTCAAGTCATCTTTTTTACTAGACTATTATCCGTAACATTTGCACATTATTCTGCTCATTAAAGTGACATTTGGAATAATTATTGAATCAGGATTAAAAAAAACTACATTCCGTTAGCTTATAGAGTGTAAAACTAATAGATGTTAATAATAGGTAGGTAGTTTTTTTTATAAGAAACACAAAATTTAGGGTGAATTGTGAGGTTTATAAAGTTGATAAAATATATGTGTTATGAATATGCATTGAATGTGCTATGCCTTCTATGATCTGTATTGTTGAGATATTGTACAGTATATTTGTATCATTCTCCCACTCGAGGGGTGGGGCTATATTACATTCACCATGTCTGTACGTCTGTCCTTCCATCCATTTAACAAATACTTCCATCACATTTTTATAAGTACTAATGAACAGAATGACTAGATATTTGATCAGCTGCTTGACTTATTGTAACTTGTACTTGATTTTCAGATCTGTCATACACCTATTTCTTGTTAACGCTCCCTTAAATGTTTCAATGTGTTTATTGAATTTAAAACTGTATGTGTCACACGATTCTTCAGTAAAACTTATAAGAATGATTTTCATATTTCATCAGCATCTTTACAGCAATGTGTGCAAGCTTTACAGATCTGGAAAACATCAACATATTATTTTATCATACTTTGAATTACGAGTGAGATATATAAAAAAGAAGATGTGGTATGATTGCCAATGAGACAATGAGAGTGGGAGTATGGTTAGCACGACAACGATTCTTGTTTTGTGATAATGGTATAATGTTACATTTGTCTTTCACTAATGTTTTAATGTCTACTTGTATATAATATTGATATAATAAACAGATGTCGGCCATTATTGTGTAGAATTAGATGGATGGGTAGTAAATACACAGAATGATATTAATCTCAACGTAGACGTTTGAAAAATGCATAAATTGTTTTGTTTATTTCAGATTTCTACAAAAATTGTATTACAATATTATTGTTTTAATATTTGTGGCACAAAAAAACTGTTTAAATGTATCAATCTACAAAATTTGTATTTGGGTTACTTCCCTTGACCAATAAACCTGTAAAAAGGTATCAATTTTGAATTTGGGTTACTTCCCTTGACCAATAAACCTGTAGAAAGGTATCACATCTACAAAATTTGAATCTGGGTTATTTCCCTTGATGAACATGGTTAGCTAAAAAATGTCTTCTCTTAAAGCTTAAAACAGTCATGAGTATATCCAAAGGAAAAAATCTATCTCAGTTTATGTAATAATAACACAATACTTTTCAGAACATAATTATGTTTTAAGAAATACAATAAAAATTCAATAATACAATTTAAAAATAGATTACTCACTAGACATTGGAAATAAAGGATATTTAATATTCATACTATATTCACTTCTATAGTGCAGGCTATAATACTGTGGCAGAATATTATCCAATATCAATACAAGCAATGGGGCATTTTTTTTTAAGAAAAAAAATAAGTATAAATATTCCTTTCATTATGACAAAGGGAGATAAATTGCAATTGTTTTGTATATATGTGAAAATTGAAGGATTTTTTACATGTGAATGGCATTATTATTGTTGAATGATTTGTGAACAAAGTTATGACATTTTATGAAAATATTATTTATTGATTTTATCAATAAACTCTTCAACATACTAAAATGTAGTTCTTCATGATTAGCATTATCTTGAAGTATAGTTTACTTTAATATACCTTTTGCTACAAAGTGTTTACCTTGTGAACTAGTCCGAGATTACTCTGACATACAACGGCTGTTTTGCTAGACAAGCTGGGGCCCTGCAGCCCCAGCTTGTCTGGCAAAACAGCCGTTGGACGTCAGAGTAATCTCAGACTACTTGTGAACTAAGTCCCTGTAACAGTGCCTTAAAAAGTAGATAACAAATTTTGTGCAGATAAAAGAAATCAGCTGACAATGTATGAATTAGACAAATCCAAAATAATGAGAGAGAGAAAGATATATAGACCAAAAAATAAACAATTGTCACAAGAAAACAACCTAGAGGTTTGACAGGTTCCACATGCAGAGAAGGACTACTTATCAGGAGCACCCTTCAAAGTAAACCCAATTTCTTGGATGTTTTATCAGGGATTTCCCATTCTAATAAATGCTCTCTTTGGAAGATAATGTTTGATAACCTTTTTCAAGCATTATTCAACATTTGTTTTTGTAAAGCAAAAAATTGTTAATAAATAAACTCATCATAGATACCAGGACTAAAGTCAAAATGTTAAAATTAAAATCGCATGGACATCAAACAAATTTAAAAAAAAATAATGTCATATTCTGAACTTCTTACAGATATTTTCCTATGTAAAAAGCAGTGGATTTAACTTGGTTTTAGAGCTAGCTAAACATCTCACTTGTGTTACAGTTGCTCGAAATTCCATTATATTAACAACAATGTGAGCAAAACAAACAAACATAATATGGCAAACATGTCAAAATTGGGATACAACAGTCAATATTGCATTATAATCTTTATCACTGTAAAAAGAATAACTATTTCTACAAAGAGAAAAACCAAAAAAGCCTCAAGACACTGTATAGACAAACTACATAATTAAAAATGAAAGCAAATAGAAAAAAGTCCATAGCACAAAAACACAATGGTAGGATGTTAAAATACTTGAAACTTTTTAAAGGATTCTAGGTATTCCATCTGGAAAAGATGTATTCCGATCTAGTTTTAATTTTTTTATTCCTTTTTTTCTTCAAATATTTGGAATAGGGTGATCAACCGTCTGAATTAAACATTAACAAACATGTCTAATGGTTTATGCGACTTTTGTTATTTAGATTAATGAGTCCAACCTATGATTGTGTTGTTGAAGAGATAAAACACAACAGTAAAAAATTCACTTTCTGCTGATGAATGAAGGCAACAGTAGTATATCGCTGTTGAAAACTCATAAATCCATGGACAAAAAACAAAATCGGGGTAACAAACTAAAACCGAGGGAAACGCATTAAATATAAGAGGAGAACAACGACGCAACACTAAAATGTAACACACACAGAAACGGACCAAGCATCAGACAAAATCCCACGAGAATAACAAATATAACATCAAAACAAAATACATGAATTTGGGATAGACAAGTACCAACGTCTAATCGCAATGTGAATTTACAATAAAAAATAAGAGAAAACAAACGACACAACGTAAAAATGTAACACACACAGAAAAACGAACAATAATATAACAATGGCCATATTCCTGACTTGGTACAGGACATTTTTAAAGGAAAAAATGGTGGGTTGAACCTGGTTTTGTGGCATGCCAAACCTCACACTTTAATGGCAATGTTAAATATAACCTTGAGAATAAAAATGAGGAATGTGTCCCAAGAGACCACAACCTGGCCAAATAGCAGAAAGTAGTCCAAGGCCACCAATGGGTCTTCAACACAGTGAGAAAATTCCACACCTGGTGCTGGCTTCAGCAGGTCCTTCACAAATATTGTATACTAGTTCAGCGAAAAAGGACATCAAACTAAACTACTTAACATATAAATGAACCAAAATTTGAAAATAAAACATAAATGAACCAAAATTTAAAAAAAAACATAAAAGACTGACCTAGGTCAGAGGTTCCTGATGGGACAGGCACAACCAGGTGGAAGGATTATACATGTTTTGTGAGAACTCAACCCTTTCCCTATACCTCTATCCAATGTAAAATGATAAGTGGATATACATGTATCTATGGTAGATACTAGCATTAATGATTGTTTGGCCTAGGCTATTTTTTTCATACACATCAAGGATTTGTGGATTTGTATAACATTCTAGCACAGTGCAATTCCAAAAAACAAACAAAAAACTACATTTTAGTCCAATCTTTCATGAGGCACCAACCTCATCAACCAGGTTGTAGCCATTTTATCTACTAAATCTTTACACCCTGAAATGAAATTACCCATAATTTTCATGTATGCACAAATGAACTTTTAGGTTGTTGGCATGACACGGGTTATGTTCTTCTCATATATTTTATGATAGTATGATACTAAACCCCTAACGGGAGGGATTGTACCTGATATTCATATGATGAAGACATAATCTTTCAATCAGTTTAATTGAGGTCTGGAGCTGGCATGTCAGTTAACTGCTAGTAGTCTGTTGTTATTTATGTATTATTGTCATTTTATTTATTTTCTTTTGTTACATCTTTTGACATCAGACTCGGACTTCTCTTGGACTGAATTTTAATGTGTGTATTGTTATTCTTTTACTTTTCTACATTGGCTAGAGGTATAGGGGGAGGGTTGAGATCTCATAAACATGTTTAACCCCGCCGCAATTTTGCGCCTGTCCCAAGTCAGGAGCCTCTGGCCTTTGTTAGTCTTGTATGATTTTAAATTTTAGTTTCTTGTGTATAATTCGGAGTTTAGTATGACGTCAATTATCACTGTACTATGCATATTTTAGGGGCCAGCTGAAGGACACCTACGGGTGCGGGAATTCTCGCTACATTGAAGACCCATTGGTTGCCTTCGGCTGTTGTTTGCTCTATGGTCGGGTGGTTGTCGCTTTGACATATTCACCATTTCCTTTCTCAATTTTATTTTAGGTTATATTTTTATTAAAGCAGTTCATTCAAGCATATTTCATCAATGGTTTAGTCAATTTGCTGGTTAACAGTTATTAGGAAAGAGTGTGAGAAAGGATCAAGAAGACTTTTTTTTTTAAAACAGACAAACAATAAAACACATACAAATAAAGATCTACAAGTACTATCATGTATTCTTTCTATACAAATTATTTTTAAACATTTCAAATTTTAACCTGAACAAACCGGTTAATAGTGTGTGTTTATTCCACGTTATAATAGATTTTTAAAAAAAGAAGGTTATGCATACTTTTTGCAAGGAAAAATGAACCAAATTATAATCAAATTAGTTACTTATTCTTTAATGTTAAAAATTTACATTTTCAATGCCTTTATGTGGAAAATATAAAATAAAAAATTTAAGAAAAATACATAAGATGATGTTCTTTGAAAATCATTTTCATATCAACAGCAGTTCTCATTCTGATTTTGAAATAGAATATGTGTAAACAACGAAAATTCTCCTTCGTTGAACAACAGAATAAAAAACGTCAGAAAGATTATGGAAATGAATATTACCCTAAGTCACCTTACAACTATTTATCTTATAAGTGTCATATCCCTTACATGTTAATTATGGCAGAGACTGTCATAATAACAATACATAAATTACAGCCTACATGAAACTAAACATTATTTGATTAAAATATGAAATTTCAATTTAAACCTAGGACATGATATATTGACTTAGTTTAAATCCTATTAGAGTAAGTATATATATTATTCCTAGTTTAAATGAAGTTGTTATGTAAATTAGGGGATAGCATTACTGTTAAACACTTGACCCATTTCATCCACTGAAATAATGCTTATTTTTCTATTTTGTCCACTCTTGGGTAAAATTCTCTGAAATAATGCTTATTTTTCTATTTTGTCCACTTTTGGGTAAAATTCTCTGAAATTATGCTTATTTTTCTGTCTTGGGTAAAATTCTCTGCTGAAATAAACGAAAAGAAGGAAACAAATAAATGAAAATCCCCTTCCATCCAAGGTACATTGCACTTCTCTCAAGGCATTCAGATTGAGGAACGTAGTCTGTAGCTTGTGATTTAGATTTGTGGCAAACAGATCTTTCTGAGGGCAATCCAACTTCAAAGAAAGAAGCTAGGTGCCTCAATTCTTATTTACTATAGAGTGCAACAACAAGGCAATGCAGATCTGCTATATCAGGTGTGTGTTCCCTGGAAATGGCATATATGTCTCGGCCTAAGTTTTTCAAGTGACGCTGTAAAGTTTCTAATTAATCTATTATTAGCAGTCGACAAAAGAAACCTTTTGCAGAATGACTTTACCAATAGCTCTTTTCTTTTTTTTTAAATATAGTAAAATCGGCCAAAGGTGTCCACATGTTACAAGACGGACTTCAACTCATTGAAATTGTCTCCTTTGTTTTCGAGCAGGGCATCACAGCTGCTACAATTTAAAAAATATTGGTGCGCAAACATATATATAAACAGTGAAACCTGGCTAAAAAGAATCCTGCATAAACCGAAAACCTGTATAAACCAAACATGCTCTTAAGCACCGTCATATCAAATTGTATGCGTTGTGAACCTGATAAAACCGAATATTGGCCAAAACCGATCAAAATCGTAAGTCCCGAAGAGGTTCGGTTTTAACAGGTTTCACAGTAATACGTAAGTCTAAGATTAAACTCAGACGAACAAACTCAACTGTTATACTTGTAATTAACTCCTAGAGACAACGTACCTCACCTGGTACCTGAAATTTTTCTATCTGCAATATTGTAAGCAAGAGAAGATATAAATTAAATTGGCTCGGAAAGGATTTGTAGCACTTGTGATAACCCTTAACTAAACCTATAACATAAGTAAGTCATGAAGCACGGTCATATTGAGAACAAATATGTCAGTTGTAAAAATTGATGCTAGCACTGATGCATGATCCTTTCTATCATTAATTTACAGATGGAAAGTTTTTAATTTCTATTTTTCGGGAAACGACATTCAAAATCCAAAGTTAAGTGACATCTTAACCTTGAGAATTCACTGATTTTGTCGGTGAAATCAAGAACTTGCAAATCAGATGGATGTGCACTGGAGTGCGTATTTCCGTTAGGGACAGTGAGGAATATTCAGGACAGAATGTCCAGATAAAAATGTATCATGAAAATGAGTGTACTGACTTAGAAGGGGTCGCTGGTATTATCAGATAAAACGTTGAATTTTTGAAATACTACTAGGCTTTTCTAACTCAGGAATAAATTACCTTAGCTGTATTTGTCAGAACTTTTACGAATTTTGGTCATCAATGCTCTTCAACTTAATTCGTACTTTATTTGGCATTTTTACCTTTTTGGGATTCAAGCGTCACTGGTGAGCCTTTTGTAGACAAAACGCCCGTCAGGCGTAAATACAAAATGTATATATGATAAGTTTATTTACATTGCTTAAGTAAAACAATTAGTTATCAAAGGTACCAGGCTTACAATTCAATACGCCAGACGCGTTTCGTTTTCATAAGACTCATCAGTGACGCTCAGATCAAAATAGTTATAAAGCCAAACAAGTACAAATTGGAGAGCATTGAGGTCCCAAAAATCAAAAAAAGTTGAGCCAAATACGGCTAAGGCAATACATGCCTGGGATAAGAAAATCCATAGTATTTTGACAAAACTATAAGACCAAGCCTCCCAAGCTATTTTCCGGAATTTTCGGAAAGTAAGGATTGTCCACATTCCTGCGTGAAAGACCAATCTATGTTTGTTTCATTGTCGTTTGTTTTTTGTTGCACTTCGGTGATTCTATTGCTTCGTTGTATTCCTCTTATTGTTGATTTTTATGCCCCACCTACGATAGTATAGGGGCATTATGTTTTCGGGTCTGTGCGTTCGCTCGTTCGTCCTTCCGTCCGTCTGTCCTTCTGTCCGTTCGTCCCGCTTCAGATTACATTTTTTGGTCACGGTAGTTTTTGATGAACAAATGGTGAAGTTGAAGTCCAATCAACTTGAAACTCAGTTCATATGTGCCCTATGATATGATCTTTCTAATTTTAATGCTAAATTAGTGTTTGAACCCAGTTTCACGATTCACTGAACATAGAAAATGATAGTTCAAATTTCAGGTTAAATATTTTGGTCCGAAGGTAGTTTTTGATGAAGTTGAAGTCCAATCAACTTGAAACTTAGTATACATGTTCCCTGTGATATGATCTTTCTAATTTAAATGCCAAATTAGAGATTTACTCCAATTTCACGGTCCACCAAATACAGTAAATGGTAGTGCGAGTGGGGCATCCGTGTACTATGGACACATTCTTGTTTTCCGTCGGTTTTAGTTTGTAACCCGGATATGTTTTTCTCTCATTCGATTTATGACTTTCGAACAGCGGTATACTACTGTTGCCTTTATTAGACATAGTAGACATTAGACCGGGAGTGTGAGGTGGTCATCTTCTTCGCCCTCGCATCATCATTACCCTGATGGGCGTCAAGTTGGTTACCTATTCCCTATTCCCTATTCGTTACCTATTCCCTATTCCCTATTCGTTGCCTATTCGTTACCTATTCCCTATTCCCTATTCGTTACCTATTCGTTACCTATTCCCTATTCCCTATTCGTTACCTATTCGTTACCTATTCCCTATTCCCTATTCGTTGCCTATTCGTTACCTATTCCCGGGGCGTATTCCCTATTCGTTACCTATTCGTTACCTATTCCCTATTCCCTATTCGTTACCTATTCGTTACTTATTTGATTTTTAATATCCTTCCCCCTTTTTAATTATGACATGGAATAGTTTAATATGGCTGCCGTTACCATGGAAACGGCACAATTGTGAAAAAAATGAGCTTTTGGTTTTTGGTGAACTGTTTGGATATGCTTCAACTCAGAATCATCATATTTTAAAACAATGTAGGTGCCCACTATATACAGGTGTTGGATGATTTTGACGATCATTGGAACTACTATGTTGCCATGGAAACTACACCAAAATTTTCAAAATTCTCAAAATGCTCAAAACTTCATGAAACTTCACAGTAATGATGAGCAACATTGGAGTTGGAATTTCCAAAATAGGTCTTGTTACCATGGAAACAATGCAAAAAGGTCAAAAATTTCAAAAATAAGAATTTTCCGCAAACTGGATGAAACTTTACAGGAATGGTAACTGGCATAGGCAGAGTTGGATTTTGAAGTTAGAATTTTCAAAATGGCCGCCGTAACCATGGAAACAGCAAAAATATCAAAAATTCAAAATGTTCAAACTTAATGAAACTTTGCAAAAATGTTACTAGACATCTGTAGATGCTCTCTTTGACTTTGGAATTGTCAAAATGGCTGTCGCTCACCTGGTAATAGGGGGAAGGGGTGCCTTCCGTTATTGCTAGCAATTACAAATCTAGTTGTTAATAGTCTTACATATGGTAATAGTTCTGAATTGGTTGAGGTAAAATGATCTTTTTATGACCTATTTATATGTGTTTGTGCTCAACCGATCCTTTTATTTCATGTTCGATACGCATTTGTTCCTTACTTGTTTTTTATACGTTCTACCTTTTAACTGCTTTATGTCCGTATGTTTGAAGATGGATCTTGGTTCGACGGGATGAAATCACCGTGTTAGCGCTTGCGTAAAAACGAAGATGTGGTATGATTACCAATGAGACAACACTCCACATTAGACCAAAATGACACAGAAATTATCAACTATAGTTCACTGTACGGCCTTCAACAATGAGCATAGCCCAAACCGTGTAGTCACCTATAAAAGGCCGAGACATGACAACCTCATGCAATTCAAACAACAAAACTGACGGCCGTATTTCATATACAAAAAAATAAACGGAAATATGTAACACAAAAACAAACGATAACTACTTAATTTCAGGCTCTTGTCTAGGGACAGGCACATACTTACATAATGTGGTAGAGTTAAACATGTAAGCAGGGTGTACATCGTTTCGGAGCATGCTATTACCTTGTTTAATTCGTTCCATCACTCGCTTATAATTCGCTTATAATACGTGTATCTTACGTTGCACCTTTTAAAACATGATTTTCAATTGTTTTGTTGTCTCTGGTGGAAGATTTGGGCTCTTAGAGGTGATATAACTCTATAAGTGCATTTGTATCCGTTCCAGCGGTCGGATAATACCCTGTTAAATATTCGTTACTAATTCGCTTTTAAAAAGTTTGTTGTACGTTGCACCTTTTAGAAAAGGATTTCCAATTGTGTTCATATCTCTGGTGGTAATAATGTGTTCTTATAGATGAAATACCCCTATAAGCGCATATGTACTCGTTCCAGCGATCGGTTAATACCCTGTTACCTATTCGTTACCTATTCGTTACCTATTCACTTATAGTACGTTTGTTGTACGTTGCACCTTTTAGAAAAGGATTTTCAATTAAATTCATATCTCTGATGGTAACAATGTGTTCTTAGAGATGAAATGACCCCATTAGAGCGCATGTACCCGTTCCAGCGCTCGGTAAATAACCTGTTACCTATTCGTTACTTATTCGCTTTTAATGCGCGGGGTATACGGTGCACCTTGAAATAAATCGTTTTTTAATTGTGTTCAGGCCTCTGGTGGTAAGAATGTGTTCTAAGAGATGAAATTACCCTATTAGCGCGCATGTACCCGTTCCAGCGCTCGGTTAATACCCTGTTACCTATTCGTTACCTATTCGCTTATAATACATTTTTTATACGTTTCACCTGTTAGAAAAGGATTTTCAATTATGTCCAGGTCTTAGACGGTAACAATGTGTTCTTAGAGATGAAATGACCCCATTAGAGCGCATGTACCCGTTCCAGCGCTCGGTAAATAACCTGTTACCTATTCGTTACCTATTCGCTTTTAATGCGCGGGATATACGGTGCACCTTGAAATAAATCGTTTTTTAATTGTGTTCAGGTCTCTGGTGGTAAGAATTTGTTCTTAGAGATGAAATTACCCCATTAGCGCGCATGTACCCGTTCCAGCGCTCGGTTAATACCCTGTTACCTATTCGTTACCTATTCGCTTATAATACATTTTTTTATACGTTTCACCTGTTAGAAAAGGATTTTCAATTATGTCCATGTCTCAGGTGGTAACAATGTGTTCTTAGAGATGAAATGACCCCATTAGAGCGCATGTACCCGTTCCAGCGCTCGGTAAATAACCTGTTACCTATTCGTTACCTATTCGCTTTTAATGCGCGGGGTATACGCTGCACCTTGAAATAAATCGTGTTTTAATTGTGTTCATGTCTGGTGGTAACAATGTGTTCTTAGAGATGAAATGACCCCATTAGAGCGCATGTACCCGTTCCAGCGCTCGGTAAATAACCTGTTACCTATTCGTTACCTATTCGCTTTTAATGCGCGGGGTATACGCTGCACCTTGAAATAAATCGTGTTTTAATTGTGTTCATGTCTGGTGGTAACAATGTGTTCTTAGAGATGAAATGACCCCATTAGAGCGCATGTACCCGTTCCAGCGCTCGGTAAATAACCTGTTACCTATTCGTTACTTATTCGCTTTTAATGCGCGGGGTATACGGTGCACCTTGAAATAAATCGGTTTTTAATTGTGTTCAGGTCTCTGGTGGTAAGAATGTGTTCTTAGAGATGAAATTACCCTATTAGCGCGCATGTATCCGTTCCAGCGCTCGGTTAATACCCTGTTACCTATTCGTTACCTATTCACTTATAATACGTTTGTTGTACGTTGCACCTTTTAGAAAAGGATTTTTAATTCAGTTCATATCTCTGGTGGTAATAATGTGTTCTTTTAGATGAAATACCACTATTAGCGCGTATGTACTCGTTCCAGCGCTCAGTTAATACCCTGCTACTTATTCGTTCCTTATTTGCTTTTAATGCTCGAGGTATACGTTGCACCTTGAAATAAATCGTTTTTTTAATTGTGTTCATGTCCCTGGTGGTAACAATGTGTTCTTAGAGATGAAATGACCCTATTAGAGCGCATGAACCCGTTCTAGCGCTCGCTTAATACCCTGTTACCTATTCGTTACCTATTCACTTATAATACGTTTGTTGTATGTTGCACCTTTTAGAAAAGGATTTTTAATTGTCTCCATGTCTTTTGTGGTAACAATGTGTTCTTAGAGATGAAATTACCCTATTAGCGCGCATGTACCCGTTCAAGCGCTCGGTTAATACCCTGTTACCTATTCGTTACCTATTCACTTATAATACGTTTGTTGTACGTTGCACCTTTCAAAAAAGGATTTTCTATGGTGTCCGTGTCTCTGGTGGTAACAATGTGTTCTTAGAGATGAAATGACCCTATAAGCGCATGTACCCGTTCCAGCGCTCGATAAATACCCTGTTACCTATTCGTTACCTATTCACTTATAATACGTTTGTTATACGTTGCACCTTTTAGAAAAGGATTTTTAATTCAGTTCATATCTCTGGTGGTAATAATGTGTTCTTTTAGATGAAATACCCCTATTAGCGCGTATGTACTCGTTCCAGCGCTCAGTTAATACCCTGCTACTTATTCGTTCCTTATTTGCTTTTAATGCACGAGGTATACGTTGCACCTTGAAATAAATCGTTTTTTTAATTGTGTTCAGGTTTCTGGTGGTAACAATGTGTTCTTAGAGATGAAATGACCCTATTAGAGCGCATGAACCCGTTCCAGCGCTCGTTTAATACCCTGTTACCTATTCGTTACCTATTCACTTATGATACGTTTGTTGTATGTTGCACCTTTTAGAAAAGGATTTTTAATTGTCTCCATGTCTTTTGTGGTAACAATGTGTTCTAAGAGATGAAATTACCCTATTAGCGCGCATGTAACGGTTCCAGCGCTCGGTAAATACCCTGTTACCTATTCGTTACCTATTCACTTATAATACGTTTGTTGTACGTTGCACCTTTCAGAAAAGGATTTTCAATGGTGTCCGTGTCTCTGGTGGTAACAATGTGTTCTTAGAGATGAAATGACGCTATTAGCGCGCATGTACCCGTTCCAGCGCTCGATAAATACCATGTTACCTATTCGTTACCTATTCACTTATAATACGTTTGTTGTACGTTGCACCTTTTAGAAAAGGATTTTTAATTCAGTTCATATCTCTGGTGGTATTAATGTGTTCTTTTAGATGAAATACCCCTATAAGCGCGTATGTACCCGTTCCACCGCTCAGTTAATACCCTGCTTCTTATTCGTTCCTTATTTGCTTTTAATGCACGAGGTATACGTTGCACCTTGAAATAAATCGTTTTTTAATTGTGTTCATGTCTCTGGTGGAACGGGTAAATGAGCTCTAATAGGGTAATTTCATCTCTAAGAACACATTGTTACCACCTGAGACATGGACATAATTGAAAATCCTTTTCTAACAGGTGAAACGTATAAAAAAATGTATTATATGCGAATAGGTAACGAATAGGTAACAGGTTATTTACCGAGCACTGGAACGGGTACATGCGCTCTAATGGGGTCATTTCATCTCTAAGAACACATTGTTACCACCTGAGACATGGACATAATTGAAAATCCTTTTCTAACAGGTGAAACGTATAAAAAAATGTATTATAAGCGAATAGGTAACGAATAGGTAACGAATAGGTAACAGGGTATTAACCGAGCGCTGGAACGGGTACATGCGCGCTAATAGGGTCATTTCATCTCTAAGAACACATTGTTACCACCAGACATGAACACAATTAAAAAACAATTTATTTCAAGGTGCACCGTATACCCCGCGCATTAAATGCGAATAGGTAACGAATAGGTAACAGGTTATTTACCGAGCGCTGGAACGGGTACATGCGCTCTAATGGGGTCATTTCATCTCTAAGAACACATTGTTACCACCTGAGACATGAACACAATTAAAACACGATTTATTTCAAGTTGCAGCGTATACCCTGCGCATTAAAAGCGAATAGGTAACGAATAGGTAACGAATGGGTAACAGGGTATTAACCGAGCGCTGGAACGGGTACATGCGCGCTAATAGGGTCATTTCATCTCTAAGAACACATTCTTACCACCAGAGACCTGAACACAATTAAAAAACGATTTATTTCAAGGTGCACCGTATACCCCGCTCATTAAAAGCGAATAGGTAACGAATAGGTTATTTACCGAGCGCTGGAACCGGTACATGCGCTCTAATGGGGTCATTTCATCTCTAAGAACACATTGTTACCACCAGACATGAACACAATTAAAACATGATTTATTTCAAGTTGCAGCGTATACCCCGCGCATTAAAAGCGAATAGGTAACGAATAGGTAACAGGTTATTTACCGAGCGCAGGAACGGGTACATGCGCTCTAATGGGGTCATTTCATCTCTAAGAACACATTGTTACCGTCTGAGACCTAGACATAATTGAAAATCCTTTTCTAACAGGTGAAACGTATAAAAAAATGTATTATAAGCGAATAGGTAACGAATAGGTAACGAATAGGTAACAGGGTATTAACCGAGCGCTGGAACGGGTACATGCGCGCTAATAGGGTAATTTCATCTCTAAGAACACATTCTTACCACCAGAGACCTAAACACAATTAAAAAACGATTTATTTCAAGGTGCACCGTATACCCCGCGCATTAAAAGCGAATAAGTAACAAATAGGTAACAGGTTATTTACCGAGCGCTGGAACGGGTACATGCGCTCTAATGGGGTCATTTCATCTCTAAGAACACATTGTTACCACCAGACATGAACACAATTAAAACACGATTTATTTCAAGGTGCAGCGTATACCCCGCGCATTAAAAGCGAATAGGTAACAGGTTATTTACCGAGCGCTGGAACGAGTACATGCGCTCTAATGGGGTCATTTCATCTCTAAGAACACATTGTTACCACCTGAGACATGGACATAATTGAAAATCCTTTTCTAACAGGTGAAACGTATAAAAAATGTATTATAAGCGAATAGGTAACGAATAGGTAACGAATAGGTAACAGGGTATTAACCGAGCGCTGGAACGGGTACATGCGCGCTTATAGGGTCATTTCATCTCTAAGAACACATTCTTACCACCAGAGACCTGAACACAATTAAAAAACGATTTATTTCAAGGTGCACCGTATACCCCGCGCATTAAATGCGAATAGGTAACGAATAGGTAACAGGTTATTTACCGAGCGCTGGAACGGGTACATGCGCTCTAATGGGGTCATTTCATCTCTAAGAACACATTGTTACCACCTGAGACATGAACACAATTAAAACACGATTTATTTCAAGTTGCAGCGTATACCCTGCGCATTAAAAGCGAATAGGTAACGAATAGGTAACAAGATTATTTACCGAGCACTGGAACGGGTACATGAGCGCTAATAGGGTAATTTCATCTCTAAGAACACATTGTTACCACCTGAGACATGAACACAATTAAAACACGATTTATTTCAAGTTGCAGCGTATACCCCGCGCATTAAAAGCGAATAGGTAACGAATAGGTAACGAATGGGTAACAGGGTATTAACCGAGCGCTGGAACGGGTACATGCGCGCTAATAGGGTCATTTCATCTCTAAGAACACATTCTTACCACCAGAGACCTGAACACAATTAAAAAACGATTTATTTCAAGGTGCATCGTATACCCCGCTCATTAAAAGCGAATAGGTAACGAATAGGGAACAGGTTATTTACCGAGCGCTGGAACGGGTACATGCGCTCTAATGGGGTCATTTCATCTCTAAGAACACATTGTTACCGTCTGAGACCTGGACATAATTGAAAATCCTTTTCTAACAGGTGAAACGTATAAAAAAATGTATTATAAGCGAATAGGTAACGAATAGGTAACGAATAGGTAACAGGGTATTAACCGAGCGCTGGAACGGGTACATGCGCGCTAATAGGGTAATTCCATCTCTAAGAACACATTCTTACCACCAGAGACCTGAACACAATTAAAAAACGATTTATTTCAAGGTGCACCGTATACCCCGCGCATTAAAAGCGAATAAGTAACGAATAGGTAACAGGTTATTTACCGAGCGCTGGAACGGGTACATGCGCTCTAATGGGGTTATTTCATCTCTAAGAACACATTGTTACCATCAGAGATATGAATTTAATTGAAAATCCTTTTCTAAAAGGTGCAACGTACAACAAACGTACTATAAGTGAATAGGTAACGAATAGGTAACGAATAGGTAACAGGGTATTAACCGATCGCTGGAACGAGTACATATGCGCTTATAGGGGTATTTCATCTATAAGAACACATTATTACCACCAGAGATATGAACACAATTGGAAATCCTTTTCTAAAAGGTGCAACGTACAACAAACTTTTTAAAAGCGAATTAGTAACGAATATTTAACAGGGTATTATCCGACCGCTGGAACGGATACAAATGCACTTATAGAGTTATATCACCTCTAAGAGCCCAAATCTTCCACCAGAGACAACAAAACAATTGAAAATCATGTTTTAAAAGGTGCAACGTTAAGATACACGTATTATAAGCGAATTATAAGCGAGTGATGGAACGAATTAAACAAGGTAATAGCATGCTCCGAAACGATGTACACCCTGCTTTCATGTTTAACTCTACCACATTATGTAAGTATGTGCCTGTCCCTAGACAAGAGCCTGAAATTAAGTAGTTATCGTTTGTTTTTGTGTTACATATTTCCGTTTATTTTTTTGTATATGAAATACGGCCGTCAGTTTTGTTGTTTGAATTGTATGAGGTTGTCATGTCTCGGCCTTTTATAGGTGACTACACGGTTTGGGCTATGCTCATTGTTGAAGGCCGTACAGTGAACTATAGTTGATAATTTCTGTGTCATTTTGGTCTAATGTGGAGTGTTGTCTCATTGGTAATCATACCACATCTTCGTTTTTACGCAAGCGCTAACACGGTGATTTCATCCCGTCGAACCAAGATCCATCTTCAAACATACGGACATAAAGCAGTTAAAAGGTAGAACGTATAAAAAACAAGTAAGGAACAAATGCGTATCGAACATGAAGTAAAAGGATCGGTTGAGCACAAACACATATAAATAGGTCATAAAAAGATCATTTTACCTCAACCAATTCAGAACTATTACCATATGTAAGACTATTAACAACTAGATTTGTAATTGCTAGCAATAACGGAAGGCACCCCTTCCCCCTATTACCAGGTGAGCGACAGCCATTTTGACAATTCCAAAGTCAAAGAGAGCATCTACAGATGTCTAGTAACATTTTTGCAAAGTTTCATTAAGTTTGAACATTTTGAATTTTTGATATTTTTGCTGTTTCCATGGTTACGGCGGCCATTTTGAAAATTCTAACTTCAAAATCCAACTCTGCCTATGCCAGTTACCATTCCTGTAAAGTTTCATCCAGTTTGCGGAAAATTCTTATTTTTGAAATTTTTGACCTTTTTGCATTGTTTCCATGGTAACAAGACCTATTTTGGAAATTCCAACTCCAATGTTGCTCATCATTACTGTGAAGTTTCATGAAGTTTTGAGCATTTTGAGAATTTTGAAAATTTTGGTGTAGTTTCCATGGCAACATAGTAGTTCCAATGATCGCCAAAATCATCCAACACCTGTATATAGTGGGCACCTACATTGTTTTAAAATATGATGATTCTGAGTTGAAGCATATCCAAACAGTTCACCAAAAACCAAAAGCTCATTTTTTTCACAATTGTGCCGTTTCCATGGTAACGGCAGCCATATTAAACTTTTCCATGCCATAATTAAAAGGGGGGAAGGATATTAAAAATCAAATAAGTAACGAATAGGTAACGAATAGGGAATAGGGAATAGGTAACGAATAGGTAACGAATAGGGAATAGGGAATAGGTAACGAATAGGCAACGAATAGGGAATAGGGAATAGGTAACGAATAGGGAATAGGGAATAGGTAACCAACTTGACGCCCATGGCCTTTACTCTGGGCTGAGACTACTATAGTAGTGTGTTGTAGTAGTTTCAGCTCTGCTTCCCCCTTTTTAAAATGGCTGGATCCGCCACTGCTTCACATTGTATTCAAAATGAATTATTGCCGTTCATTATAAATAGATTTCTAATTAACTGGGCATTTAAAAAGTCGGAATGCGAGTACATATGTTCAAACTCTTTTAGATCATTTTTTAGTAGCAATAAACAAAAGAACTATGTCAATTGGACATGCTTTGATACTATTTATGCACTTGAATTTTTACTTGATAACATTTTTGTTCGCTTTGGAGATTCTGTATATCGTCAAGTTATTGGAATTCCAATGGGGACTAACTGTGCACCACTTATTGCGGACCTGTTTTTGTATTGTTATGAGTTACAATTTATGACTAAAATTAGCAAAGACCCATCAAAACAACATTTGATACAAAAATTTAACAATACTTTTAGATATTTGGATGATATATTGGCTCTAAATAATGACGACTTCAGTATGTATACTAAAGAAATTTATCCTGTAGAACTTACTTTAAATAAAGCTAATGATAACAATGACCACTGCCCTTTCCTCGATCTTGATATCTATATCATAAACGGGAAGCTTAATACAAAAATTTATGATAAAAGAGATGATTTTTCATTTCCTATTGTTAATTATCCATTTTTAGATGGTGACGTTCCCTTGTCACCATCTTATGGTGTTTATATATCTCAACTTGTACGATTCGCTCGTGTATGTAACAATGTATTAGATTTTAGCGAGAGAAATTTATGTATTACTGAAAAATTATTACACCAGGGTTTTCGATATCACAAACTGGTCAAAACATTTACTAAATTTTATCACCGGTATAAGGAAATAATTCGTAAATATAACTCAACATGCAGACATCTTATACGTTCAGGTATTTCACATCCAAAATTTTATGGAAATATTCTTTATAAAGCACAAAAATGTCAGTATTCTCCTCAGAAACTAACAAAACCTTTAAATAGACTTTTTAAAAGGGGATATAGTTACGATACTGTTGTCAGGTCATTAAAGATTGCATATTTTGGCTTTAACATTGATTCACTGATAGGGTCTTTGCATCGGAACTAAACACATTTATTTCTAAAAAAAAACAGTTGTTGGCATGACACGGGTTATGTTCTTCTCATATATTTTATGATAGTATGATACTAAACCCCTAACGGGAGGGATTGTACCTGATATTCATATGATGAAGACATAATCTTTCAATCAGTTTAATTGAGGTCTGGAGCTGGCATGTCAGTTAACTGCTAGTAGTCTGTTGTTATTTATGTATTATTGTCATTTTATTTATTTTCTTTTGTTACATCTTTTGACATCAGACTCGGACTTCTCTTGAACTGAATTTTAATGTGCGTATTGTTATTCTTTTACTTTTCTACATTGGCTAGAGGTATAGGGGGAGGGTTGAGATCTCATAAACATGTTTAACCCCGCCGCAATTTTGCGCCTGTCCCAAGTCAGGAGCCTCTGGCCTTTGTTAGTCTTGTATGATTTTAAATTTTAGTTTCTTGTGTATAATTCGGAGTTTAGTATGACGTCCATTATCACTGTACATACTATTATGCATATTTTAGGGGCCAGCTGAAGGACACCTACGGGTGCGGGAATTCTCGCTACATTGAAGACCCATTGGTTGCCTTCGTCTGTTGTTTGCTCTATGGTCGGGTGGTTGTCGCTTTGACATATTCACCATTTCCTTTCTCAATTTTATTCTATCAAAAATAAGGCTCAAACAACTTTTTATATTATTTATATTAACAATAACAACGTACACACATGTTGGCGTATGAACATACAACGTCAGAGTGGGCATGCGCCATAAAAATTGACAACATTGGAAGTAAAAGGAATATTTATAACCAATCAGAAGACAGTAAATACACCAAATTTATTTATTAGAAGCAGAGACGTCTCTGTTAGAAAATAAAACCTATATCAGTTATTAATATTAAAAAGTGACCATTTTTTAATAATTAAAAATATTTATTAATATTAAATATTCGATTTATTATAACATCAAAAAATAATATTTAATATTAGAACATAATTTTAGAAAATAATATTTAATATTAGAACATAATTTTAGAAAATAATATTTAATATTAGAACATAATTTTAGAAAATAATATTTAATATTAATAAATGATTTATGAGTATTAATAAATAGGGAATAAATTCCACAATGACTTGCCATAAAATATCTAACAATGAAATATTTTCCTATGAAAAAAAATCTTACAATTTCGTCTCGAACATTTTTTGGGACGGATGATATTTTATCCGATTAGAATTTTGCTTTACTAATCCGCCTGTAATGATTTACAAAATATTCTGTCAGTCACTTATATCACTTATTAGTCTGAGATTAGTATAATTTTTTTTTCTCCAATTGAATCTTTGAACAGTGACTTGAATATTGTACCAGGGTACAGGATCATATATAACTCGTTGCTTGCTGAAGTCTCAGGCTGAGCTAGTCGAAGTAAGGCATCAAAGAAAAAAAATTATAATAGCCTTTTAAGACGTCATAATTATTTGGACTAAGGCTGAGCCAGAAGACAGTGAAGTAAACTATATTGGAAAAATATTGTATTAAAACTCAAACTTAAAGACGTCTTGCACTGTCGGCCCGGGGTGGGTGTTTTCTTTGTGATGTGATCAGTGGCGGATCCAGATTTTTTCCTAAAAAAAGGGGGGGCGCTGACTGACATAAGGGGGGCCCCGCTTCAGTCATGCTTCCATGATTCCCTATATAAATAATCAATCAAACTTTGTCCGGCCAAGAAAGGGGGTCGGTCCCCCAAGGCCCCCCTGGATCCGCCTATGGTGATAATGTTGTGCTACGTTTCATTATTAAAATCAACAACATAGAAAGTCAGAATACCAACAATCTCGGTGATTTTAATTTTATATAAGACCGTTAACTTTCGCTTTTACGATTTTAGACCGCTTGCATCAATGAACTTTAGTCAAGGGAGAAAACTGTGTGAACTAACGTGGAACGCATGCGTAGCAGGGCCTTTTAATATTTCACCGGAACACAGGCAACACGTGAGTTCGGATGTTTCAGCAAAAGAATATAATTCAACCCTTAAAAAAGTCTATAAAAACAAACACACATGAATATTAAACAAGCTCACAAATCAAATATCTTGAAAAAAAATTGAAAAGTGTAAATTGTACGGTCGAAGTCATTAAATGTGACATGCGGCTGTCGGACCGAGTTTGTCATCCATCTTTGTTTTGTGGAAACCTCGAAACAACACATTAGAAGTATCCAGTTGTGCAATACTTGTATTTTTAACTATCTCTTAATTTGTTCTGGTATTTGAATGTGCAAATTTTCTCTTAAAATTACTTAAAAGAATATGCTCGGTGCCCCAAAGTTAGTCATTTTAAAAGTAGTTCAACTACTCAAAACGTTCCCCCTTTTTTTTTTACTTATAAAATAATAATTACTACCTTAGGAAATGTCTCAATCCCGACTCAAAATGTTATAGAGTTGGTTGTCAACTTCAGTGTTCCAATATTTGGTTATACAATGTAGTTTTGTGTAACCATGATGCTAAAACGTTGAGATGCTCTTTCACATTTGGCCCCGTTCTCTCCGAGTACTTCAGCTTCCTCCACCATAATAACAGACTTCCCGGTGTCATACACGCTCCCTTGGGCGGTGTTGGGTGGGGATTGTTCTGGTGGTGGGATAATATTGTAAAGGACACATCTCCATTAATCCTTAGGGAGTGTACATGGATCCGCTGTACCCTTGCAGTCAATCAAGGGGTGCGTCTTAATTGGCGGAATCTCAGTACATACATACATACATGGCACTAATCCAAATAATTATGACGTCTGGCAAATCTATTTTAATTTTTTTCTGGGACACCTTCCTATGATGTCAGAAGGCTGAGGCCAATTATTACGTCTGGAGTTTGAGAGCAAGTTTTGAAGGCAACTTTGAGACCTAATTTTGAATTGAATTTTTTATCGCCAGTGAGAAATTTTTACGTAGTTTCAAGTCCTACCTTTTTTGTGCTTATTGTAAAATATTTCCAGAATATCCAAAACGAGATAAAATATGATAAGATTCCATTATATTATTTTCTTTCAAAATAATTTCCCTTAAATATCAAAGAAACATTGGTGAATATAAAATATTAAAACTGGTAAAATTTTACAAACCTGAATTTCCCGATAATGCAGAAATTCTGGTCCATTAAATTTTACCGATTTTAATATATTAATGACATTACTAGGCATCAGAAATTATTCTGAAACTTTTGAAATTATATAACACATAATAAGTGAAGAAAATGTATATAAAAAGATGTGTTTTTGTTTCAGGTTCACAATGGCAGATGCAGATGTAGATGATGATTTTACCACAGGTGATGCTGGGTCTTCTGAAACATACCCACAACAGTGTTCTGCTCTAAGGAAAAATGGACATGTTTGTATTAAAAACCGTCCATGCAAAATTGTGGAAATGTCAACTTCCAAGACAGGAAAACACGGTCATGCTAAGGTACATATCTCGCATGTGCAAATGTATATAATTTAAAAAATTGGCTGATACTTTTATCATGTTTACATTAATGACTTCATAAGACATTCTGTTATACTTATCTTTTACTTTGCCATCACTTTATAAACTGCTTCAGGACACTTAACTTTTACAGTTGTACATTTGCATGTATTTGTGTAAACGCATGTTATAAACAATTGTAAAGTCTACCTACTTACAAGTTGTTGTTAGATCTTGATGGTAATAGACTAACAATGACATTTTTTGCAGAGAAAATTATATTAATTTGGTTAATTGTTTTCAGGTTCATATGGTTGGAATAGATATTTTCACTGGTAAAAAATATGAAGATATATGTCCATCTACACACAACATGAATGTTCCTAATGTTATCAGAAAAGATTTTACGGTAATATATTTCTTAAAGATGGTTGCAACTTAAAATTTTTCGGATTGCAGACCATTTTAATCTAGCTTAGAAGTTATAACCATATACATGCAGCAATTTAAACAAAATTTGATATCTCGAGTCAGTTGTGGGTATTACCAATGTTATTTCAACTGATTGGGCGGAGCGTATGTTTTAATTTGCATTAGGACAGTCTATTTGAAGATGTGTGTGATAAGGATGATTGCCGTTATTATTGTTGATTTCTAATCATCCTTTTGACGTAACTCTGTGCTTATGCATCCCATCATACTTTGAACGACAAAATGATTTTATGATGTGACTCTGTACCTATGTATCTTGTCATACTTTGAATGACAAAATTATTTTATGATGTGAATCTGTACCTATGTATCTTGTCATACTTTGAATGACAAAATTTTTTTATTCATTAATATTACTTTTACTGTTAACCAACTTTTTTTGTGATATACATTTTACGTGACTCTGTACTTATGTATCACGTCATACTTTAAACCACACTATTATTTTATATTTATTATTATTACTTTAACTGCTAAGTCAGTGTTTGTTATATCTATTTTGCGTGACTGTATTTATGCATCCCGTCATACTTTAAACGACAAAATTATTTCATGTCTACCTGTGCGAATTTCAAACGCGCAATTTTACACCAGTACCCATACCCTCCTTCCTTGATGGGTGCATTTTACATAGACAAATATAATGGTATAATATAATCAAAATGAGGATGTTAATTTGATGTATGCCTTTTTGTGCTTCTTCGTTACATTTGTTGTTTTTATAGTGATTAAGATGATAACACAATGTTGACTGCTGTACCCCTATTTTTGACATTTTTACCTATTATGTCTGTTTGTTTTGTTCACGCATCGGTGACTATATAATGGAATTTGATGCGACTGTCATACAAGTTTGAGGTTTAGCTAGCTATAAAACCAGGTTCAATCCACCATTTTCTACATTTGAAAATGCCTGTACCAAGTCAGGAATATGACAGTTCTTGTCCATTCATTTTTGATGCGTTTTGTTATTTGATTTTGCCATGTGATTATGGACTTTCCGAATTGATTTTCCTCTGAGTTCAGTATTTTTGTGATTTTACTTTTCACCTATCAGTGTCATCAAAGGAATTTACAAAAGAATGACTGGACACTTCATTGATGAGTTTATATTCTAAAACGCCCATCTATAGATGGACTGGTTTATTATGAGCGAACCGGTTAAACCCCGCCCAGTCAAGTGAAATAAATTGAGTAATAATACTATTGGATACAAGTTTATGTACTGGTACATTCGGTACATTTAAATAATAATGGGGGTACAGTTGTCTCCCGATGTCCAGATAGTTTTAACTTTAGAAAATAAAAGAAAATCTTGAGGGTAGCAACTATAAATTAGGGTATGTAACAAGTATTTTAATTCAGCCTTATTTGCTGTCATCTGTGGCAATCCTTACTCTCTAATTGAATTGTATCTTACAGACAGAGCAAGTTTTACCACTTCTGTGGATTCATTATTATACACATGGGATATAGTTCAAATTTCATTTTGAAAAATACAAATTTTCTTTAGACATGTGTGGAGACTTCCTTCAAAACCACAAAATGAAATATTCACGAAAAAAACAAATTTTCTCAGTTGAATCATTTGTAGCAAAAAACAAAAATGAAAGAAGCCTTATTATCGGCAATTGATGTTGAAATTTTAATTCCATATGACTTGGTCTGTATACGTAGTGCACTTCATTATTTTAAAATATCTAAGTAAATGAATTTTCTTTTATTTTAGCTACTTGACATTAACGATGGTTTTCTATCTCTTATGGATGACAATGGTGAAACCCGTGAGGATGTAAAAGTACCAGAAAATGATTTAGGAAAAGAAATTAAAGATAGATTTGAAAAGGATGAGCAACTTCTAGTAAGTGAAAAATATTTTAAATAAGTTTATAAATTTGTCTTTTTAGTGACAATGTATATTCAATATACTATATTGATCAATCAAATGGTCTTATCACATAGGTGATTATCCAAGAGTCATTTCTCTCTAGTAAACCAGGTTTCCACTGGCATCACTATTTCCCACACTGCTACTATCATTTCAAATTGTTTGCCAGGACCTATTTTGTACAAATTCATGTCTAAATAAGTGGATGTATGCAATATAAGGTCACTGTCAACTATCAACATTGAGAAAACCATATTGCTGTCAACCATAGATAGTGTTTTATCTAGAGCTTAATATGGGCATCATATTTTTTGTTAACAAAGAAATAACAAAAGGACACTTTGTGCATCGACAATACCAAATAAGGCTCATAAATATTAAGTTTTACTCATTGAAAAAGATAATGATACATAAATTTTACAAGTTAAGCTGGTTCATAATATTATGATATGAGTATGATATTCCCAGAGTTGAGCAACTTTGATAAATAAATTAAAACAATGCATCTACATGGAATTATACACATTAATCAAGTTGATCTAACCGAAAGTATGTTAGTGCGTGTTGAATGCAAACTTTTTCAATATTCTTCCGTCAGCTGTGTCATTTGTGCATCTGTAGTCATTAATCATAATGTAAGAACTGAGATATGGAGATTTCATTTCTCCATGCAAAATTGCTTAAGATAAAAACGCTTATTAAAGGCATGGTTTGACAAAGTGTGAAGCAATTCAAACTTGAATACCGAAGACCTTATGTATGCTCAAAGCAAAAATGATAGAAAACAACCAACATGTACCGCTGAATTTCTGACTTCAGAAAGCTCACAAAGAATGCTGTGGGATTAAACATAGTTGTGAGAGCTTGACCCTTTAATGGGTTTTACTGTTAATGCAGTGAACATGTAGAATGGAACACAATATTAACACTGTATTTATAGAACAATACAGTGTACATGTAGAATGGAACACAATATTAACACTGTATTTATAGAACAATACAATCTAAACATTATTTGATAACCCTGCATACCATCTGGTATCCACTTAAGGGAAACAATACCACCACAAAACAGGTGTTGGTTCAGCAGTTCTTTATTTGTATTATAGAAACACAATCTTAACAAATATTTTCATTTTGTTCTTTATTTTTCAGATTACAGTTATTAAAGCTATGGGAGAAGAACTAGCTATTGCTATTAAAACTCAGACAAAGTAGTGCACAGATAACCTTAAGACATATAAAGGCTTGATATTTTGATGTGACAACAAACATTATTTAAACCTTATGACATATGTCCTGATTTGTTACCCAGATTCCTGAAATATCAAGCCTTTAAACATTTATAGTGCTATTAAAAATGCAAAAAACAACTTTTATTTGAATTCTACTGCTTTGCTCAAAAGCAATGTACTTCTATTTCACATAATTTGCTGAAGAGCATTTTCCTTCACTTTTTTGTACAAACAATTTCAAGGGGGAAATGAACTTGTGATCTTTTGACTTATATTTTATGAATATTAATTTATCCATATAGATAACTGTCAGAACAAATTGTGTGAAGTATTTGAAGAACTTGTTTTATATTGACAGCATGGAAAAATTTGGTGCAGGGACTGGATGGGTGGGTGCTGATATTAAAAAAAAAAGAAGGAAGAAAAACTATTTAAAGAAATATTTAGATTGATTTATAGACCTAAATTTCCATTTTTATTATTAATTTAGCTGGTGTGTATTACTGGCAATATAATCCTAATTTTTTCTGAAATTATGTGATGAAGAAATCTGTAATTTCATTCAATTAATTTGAATGATAGACCTGCTAGATCATGTACCAGACATTTATGATCAATGACATTATAATGATTAAAGCAAAGCTTAAAAACTAGTGCATGTATATTTGCAATGTTTTAAGCGAAAGACAAGTTGTGAAAATCTACAACAATCTGCATTAAACAACTTTAACAAGATTTAAAGATAGGTAGAGAGAGAAGCATCTGAAAATATGCCTGTGTCAGCATTCTGACCAATTCAGAATGAGAACGGGTATTTTAACAAGAAGTGCGTTAACAGATCTATAGGGAGAGGAATATGTGGCAGGGATATGTATCTAATAAAATTGTAGAATTTCAGCACTAAATTTTATTTAATAAAAGTTTCTATGGTTGTTGATTAATCTTGATCTTTAAAAAAAAGTAAAGCTGTTCAAACTTTTAATCTGGCTTTCATTGTTATTATTTAATTTGTTATACCCCACGCAACGAAGTTGCGGAGGGTATAATGTTTTTGACCCGTCCGTCCGTCAGTCCGTCCGTCCGTCAGTCCGTCCGTCCGTCCGTCAGTCCGTCAGTCCTGTTTCTTGTCATCGCAACTCCTCTCAAACCACACAACAGAATTTCACGAAACCTTTTCAGATAATAAGGACATACTATGTAGTTGTGCATATCGACGGGAAATTGCGATTCAATTTTTTTTCTAGGAGTTACGCCCCTTTGAACTTATTTACTTTAATGTACTACTGCAACAGTTTGTCATCGCAACTCCTTTCAAACCACACAACAGAATTTCACGAAACCTTTTCAGATAATAAGGACATACTATGTAGTTGTGCATATCGACGGGAAATTGCAATTCAATTTTTTTTCTAGGAGTTACGCCCCTTTGAACTTATTTACTTTAATGTACTACTGCAACAGTTTGTCATCGCAACTCCTCTCAAACCACACAACAGAATTTCACAAAACCTTTTCAGGTAATAAGGACATACTATGTAGTTGTGCATATCGACGGGAAATTGCGATTCAATTTTTTTTCTAGGAGTTACGCCCCTTTGAACTTATTTACTTAATGTACTACTGCAACAGTTTGTCATCGCAACTCCTCTCAAACCACACAACAGAATTTCACGAAATCTTTTTATATGAAAAGGACATATTATGTAGTTGTGCATATCGACGGGAAATTACGATTCAATTTTATTTCTAGGAGTTACGCCCCTTTGAACTTATTTGCTTCAATGTATTACTGCAACAGTTTGTCATCGCAACTCCTCTGAAACTACACAACAGAATTTCATGAAACCTTTTCAGATAATAAGGACATACTATGTAGTTGTGCATATCGACGGGAAATTACGATTCAATTTTATTTCTAGGAGTTACGCCCCTTTGAACTTATTTGCTTCAATGTACTTCTGCAACAGTTTGTCATCTCAACTCCTCTGAAAACACACAACAGAATTTCATGAAATTTTGTAGATAATAAGGACATACTATGTAGATGTGTATATTGACAGGAAATTATTATTCAATATTTTTTCTTATACTTATTTAATTTCTCCAATGACAATGTGGGGACGTGGGGTATGTGAGCGTGCTCACTAAGGTTCTTTAATTGAACCTTTTTTTATGAGATAAATTGTTGGATTGAATCTATGAATGCTACTGAGGAAAAAGATGAAAAATTGCTAGTTTACAAAATTTGATATGAAGGATTTCTGGATTGTTTGATATTCTGGTAACCAAAAAAGTACCAATTAATATGAGAAATTAGTTTGAAATGTTGAAGGGCTGTTCAAACACTGATTTTGGTAAGGGAGATAGGAAGCACTCAAATTGAGTTGGTATTTGAAATAATGCAGAGTTGTAAATAACAAAATAAATAGTTTGGGTCAGAAAAAATGCTGCTCACATGTTTAATTAAGACGGAAAAAAACAACACAAATATTACAGTATTGTGTAACCATTAATTTTCTTCAAATACAAAATAGGATTGTTCATTAATACTTGAAAGAAAAGACATGGGACTGTTCCAAAATGAAACCGATAACTAGTTTTAGATTATCCCATAAAAATACATATGACTTATTATCACAAAGATCAAAGGAAAATAAAGACCATCCATATTTAAGTAATTTCATTGCCTACAAAATTATCACCTAAATAATAATCAATAGTATGTGCAGACTGTATTTAAAGCTATGGGTTGCAATTTAAGATAAATAGTCTAAACCTTCCTATAAGCATGGTGAATTTACAAAAAAAACAAAAACAAGTTGTCCAATCCATTCTTGATCTACTTGGAACATGAAAACAGAAATTAGTTGACCTCAGTCCTGCGAGATGAGCATCTATACTATTAAACGAGAAGACCTCATTTTGGGTGTCGCTTCTCTTCCTTCCACAATAAATCAATCATCATGCCTCTGTGTCTTATAGGTAACATGCATAGTCGCATTTGTCATCCATTCTTATGATTATTCAGATTGAGTTATTTTGGGAGAAAAACGACAAAAAAGGAGTTCGGATATGATTCCGTCATCGGACTGACTTTTAGTCATAGATAAGACTTCCGGTTTTAAAGATGCACAAATACAACCAATCGTATGAAAGATGACAAAAATGAAGAATAAATAAGCCAATCAGAGCGTTCTCCATATCATGGTGTTTAGATCGCAAGAACCACAACTATTATACCTCCTTATAGAGGACAATTATTTTTCGCGTTTATCTACATGTAAACTACGATGAAACTATTATACCTCCTTATAGAGGACAATTATTTTTCGCGTTTATCTACATGTAAACTACGATGAAACTACTTTAATATATAGAGACAAGCTGTATATGCCCGCGATTTCGCGGGTGTGTTCTAGTGGTAATTAAAATAGCATACATTGGTTTGCAAAGTAGTGATCACACTTGGTCTTTTGCGTCACATTAATTAAAGTTCTGCAAGTGAAAGTGAAGAAATTTCGAATGTATTGTATAAATGAACAATCATGAAGTTTTGCACTTGCTGAAATTTGGTCTGAAGGATTTTACGGATTCCTATGCAAAAACATAGCCTTGTTCTGCTTCAGTATTTAATCTGATGGTTAATACACAACTACTTGGAAACAGCTCCACACCATTCAACCTAATTGGTACAGGATGTAAATTTATTCCGTATATTTTTTTAGATCTTGTTACCAAATGATACATAAAAAAAATTTGTAACTGATACACTAAAACACCAGGCAGCAATACACAGCATTCTCTCTTAAAACAATTAAACTGCATGAACATACCAGGTAGTTAGACGTAGAATTGTCTATAAGAAATACACCACAAAATAATTGTACTCTGACCATATGTATGCAGGTAACTTGCGTTGCAAAGTTTTTGTCAATCGTGTCCTTCGTCTTGGACTTCATTTTCATGGAATCAGTGATCAAGGTTAAAGTTGAACGATTAGGTCCGATAGAAAGGATGTTTGAACCAGCCAGGAAAATAATCAATAACATTTCTACTAGACGTGACACGAGACCACTATGCATGGCAGTTTTTACAATAGAAAATGCAGACAAAATGTACATATTAAATGTAACTTCTATATATTGTGGTATGCAGATGATGATTTAATCTGCATTTAAAAGCTATCCTGTCAATTGCTTATTGAATAAAAAGAACGTCATACAGAGACATAACCTCAACAATTGTGTTGTGTAAAATTTATTGATCCACCTGTACCCTTTGTGGCATAACAGCAGTGACAACATAGTTGTACTAAATGTAAATATGTCCATGTGTCCTGAAAAGGAGAGCACTGTATGGGCAAGTAAACGTTTTCAAATATGGGTATAGTTCCCAATTTTGGTGATCTCTCCAAAGATCAAGTCATGTATTCTTTGCCTTGTTATAAAGAGTTCAAGGAACTTTTTTGAAGGCTTCCAGTGCGAATCTTTTGTCTGTTAATCTAAATGGAAGTGCAAATTACAATATATTTGATTTTGACCTATGTTCCCTGCTCATTTCAGTTTTATTGTCTTACATGTCCCTTCTAGCCTTCACTGTTTCATCTTTTTCATTTAATTTTTCCAAACTCTCAGTCATCTCGTCGAGTCATGTAGGCGTTGTCAACACCGTTCCGGTCTAACAAATTTGCAGACTCCAAAATAGTGATTTTTGCTGCTCATCTCATAAGCACGTGTTCTCTAGTCTCAGGAGCTGAGACTACTACTACAAAGGTTGGGGTTGAATTTGGGGATAATTGCTCTAAGGGGGATTCAAAATGTTTGGGGAGGGGTAGGGGGCACATTTTTTTTTTCAAAATTTTCAAATTCAGATCTTGACATTTGTTTTGTGTCAGAAACCTATATTATGTCAAAAATTATATCACAATCCAAATTCAGACTGTATCAAGCTTGAATATTGTGTCCAAATTTGCCCCAACTGTTTAGGGTTCGACCTCTACGGTCGTATCAGGCTGTGCTCAGCGAAGCATTTTATTTTGTTTTGATGCAAATTCTGTTCGACTAGTTTTAATTGCCGTTGCAAACATGTCAATACAAATTGAAATAGAAACACGTACAAAGGAAAAGAAAACCTAGTTAATGTGAAAAATCTAGCCGGTAGAAGGGACTGGATAACAGAGGGGACAGGGTGCCCGCCCCTTTCTCAGTAGTGGTTGGAAACTAGAGGCTCTCGAGAGCCTTTGTGCCTCACCTTGGTCTATGTGCATATTAACAATGGACACAGATAAATTCATGACAAAATGGTGTTTTGGTGATGGTGATGTGTTTGTAGATCTTTCTTTACTGAACATTCTTGTTGCTACAATTATCTATAATGAACTTGGCCTAGTAATTACAGTGGAAAATATTTCCTAAAAATTATAAAAATTAACAAAAATTAATGAAAATTGTTAACAATTGACTATGAAGGGCAATAACTCCTTAAGGGGTCAATGGACAATTTTGGTCATATTGACTTATTTGTAGATCTTATTTTGCTGAACATTATTGCTGTTTACACTTCATCTCTATCTATAAAGATATTCAAGATAATAACCAAAATCTGCAAAATTTCCTTAAAATTACTAATTCGAGGGCAGCAACCCAACAACAGGTTGTCCGATTTGTCTGATAAACAATTTTACCCCATGTCAGATTTGCTCTAAATGCTTTGGTTTCAGAGATATAAGCCAAAATCTACATTTCACATCTTTGTTCTATTTTTAGCCATGGCGGCCATCTTGGTTGGTTGGCCGGGTCACACCACACATTTTTTTTAAACTAGATACCCCAAAGATGATTGTGGCCAAGTTTGGATTAATTTGGCTCAGTAGATTCAGAGGAGAAGATTTTTGTAATAGATTGCTAAGATTTACGAAAAATGGTTAAAAATTGACTATAAAGGGCAAAAAAAACCTCCTTAATGGGTCAATTGACCATTTCGGTCATGTTGACTTATTTGTAAATCTTACTTTGCTGAACATTATTGCTGTTTACAGTTTATCTCTATCTATAATAATATTCAAGATAATAACCAAAAACAGCAAAATTTCCTTAAAGTTACCAATTCAGGGGCAGCAACCCAACAATGGGTTGTCCGATTCATCTGAAAATTTCAGGGCAGATACATTTTGACCTGATAAACAATTTTACCCCATGTCAGATTTACTCTAAATGCTTTGGTTTTTGAGTTATAAGCCAAAAACTGCATTTTACCCCTATGTTCTATTTTTAGCCATGGCAGCCATCTTGGTTGGTTGGCGGGGTCACGCCACATATTTTTTAAAACTAGATACCCCAATGATGATTTTGGCCAAGTTTAGTTAAATTTGGCCCAGTAGTTTCAGAGGAGAAGATTTTTGTAAAAGTTAACGAAGACGGACGACGCCGGACGTCAAGTGATGGGAAAAGCTCACTTGGCCCTTCGGGCCAGGTGAGCTAAAAATTGTTTGATTATGAAGGGAAACATGGAGGCATGACTAGAGCGGCCCCTCTAATGCATTCAGTGCCCCCTCCCCCTTTATGAACATTTCTGGATCCGCCACTGATTATAAGAGGTACCCAAAGGGGGCACGGTAATTGTTTTGCATATCTATCTTTAATATCGGCGTTTCCTCTTCATCGAAACATACGCAACTTTATTCCATTTTATAAAACCTAGACAATGGTGATAAGTAATTGTATTTGTTTTATTTTTATTTTCTAATATGTGATTATAAAAAAATGACCTCATTATCAAATATAATTTATTTACAACTGGTTGTGCAATACTTACTATATATATTGATGCAACTTGAATATTGACGCCATATTACTGATTTCCAATATCTAAAGTGTGAACAGTTTGTGGTAATTCCGGGGAAGACAGGAAAAGGACAAAAAATGAAAAACAAAAATAAAGGATCAAGGTAAGAAGAGTATAAAATAATCAGAGGGAATGTTTTTTTATACGGGGAAAGATCGGATGCATATTTTGCTTAACATTTTAAGAATTTAATGAATTATTAAAATTGCATTCTGAAAAGTTTCCAATTTTTTTTTTATTTATTTATCTTTTTCATAACCTAATATTTACTGTATGCATCCCTCCAATGCATTTTTAAAATAAATGAAAATTGTAAAAAAGAAAAAGGGGGGTGAATTGTACATAAAAAAATAAATTCAAATCGTCTCGAAAATATATGTCAAGATTAACTAAATAAGCCACTTTGTGTATGTATAAAACTAAATTCAATCCGTTTTATTTTGGAACCTTTCTCTATCATCCACTGATTGCACAACATACATACGGGCACTCGTTGAAAATTAATCGATAACTGGTATGGTGATTAAAATATTTACATATTTTCATGTATAGCTATATATAGACAAACATAATAATCTTTCAGTATTCCTTGTCATACCCAAACTTGTTTGCGTTGAATAATTTCTATAGAAATAAGAATAGAGAAAAAGGGGATCCATAAAATGAGGACAAGTAAGAAGAAAAAAGGGGGTTTCCCAATCACCCGCGACTCCAACAATATAATCCGTATCGCATTCAATGTGAGATGTATCCATCTATTTTTCTCCTTGCTCTTTATATAAAAATTTTAAAATAAATGGACGTTTCTTCGATAGGTATATTAAGTATATCCGGACCAGAATGATCAATGTCTTGTTTTAAATATATCTGTTTTCTTGCATACCGCATTTGGTTTTCGAGTTCATCCAGCACAAACTTTTACTTAAACATTTACGTTAAAGCATATCTGTAGAGTATACAACAAAGAAGATTGCTTTAAATGCTACAACTTTTTAAAAGAATCTTCACTCATTACGTGAACACCTTAGATCACAAACATTTAATAATGTTTTATTTTAATCGGTAATGAATAGCAAGTTGTGATACTAGTAGTCACAACATAAATATGCGGCAAAATATAATTTTAAGGGACCGTTTTGGGTATGGGACAAGAAAGCTTAAGAGTAAAAGAGAAATTTTACTTGAAAAATACCTAGATCTACAGGTTTTTTTTTTTCGTCCGAGCTTTCAGATTTGCTTAAAATGCATCTGCTACGATTTAAAGTTTGAGTTCTGTGATTTTAGAGCTCACAAGGAAGCAGCAGCAACCATTGTTATCAATGATGAGGAGGAATTTGAACATGGAGATGCTGGAGCATCTAGTACTTACCCAGAGCAATGTTCCAGTCTGAGGAAGGGAGGCCATGTTCTACTAAAACATCGTCCTTGTAAGATAGTAGAGATGTCTACATCAGCACCAGGAAAGCATGGACACGCAAAGGTATGGTCATACTTCCCTCCATAAACACAGGCACATGTTTTATCGCAGAGAAATATGAACGTCTTTATAGCAAATATATGAACAAGATTTTTGCTCGAATTTCCATAAGGATTGTCAAGCTAAGAGCAGCAAATAACGTCATAAAGAATCCATTTAGAAAAAAATATACATGTACATAAGTGTAAATTTATCAGTGAAGAACAGAGTATGTCTCATAACTTGTAATTTACATGTGGTGCTGCACTAGCAAATTTGGCTAATGTGTATAACTGATTAGTAATATCCTGGCACTGTAAATTCGTATGTGTAGTAGACAATGAGTTGATTTGACAATACAACTAAACTATGCAGAGAACCACTTCCGTTCTTTTTACAAGTGGTTACCTTTTGATTACTTATAGAGTCAACTCTTCTCTATTTGTCATGTTTACAGGTTCACCTCATTGGATTGGATCTCTTCACTGGAAAGAAGTACGAAGACATTTGTCCAGCACACCATAACATGGATGTTCCTAATGTCAAACGTCTGGAATATCAGGTGGGGACAATATCTTTAAATACCAATTATCATGAATATAAGTAGGGAACATGAACTTGTTTTCAGTAATTGTACTCTCAGATCGGTGCTTTGTGTCAATAGAAGTTTTGTTATAATTGTTCTTATACGGCGTTCGTAAAATGTTTTCACGATGTCAGACGTCTTCGTCAGAAAACATTTGGTTTCCAGACAATAACTCAAGTATGTCAGTATAAGTGTACGGATCTCTTAGAAATTGTATTACAAGGTTACATACCACACACATAAGGTTAAAGATAGATATATGGTGTTATTGCACTTACCTTTTAAGAATTTTGGACCACAAATTGGCCAAAAGAAAACATTTTTCTAGATTCCAGTCCATAGCATGAGTTTTGTACGAAGTTGTACCACAAGAGTCCATACCACAAAAGGAAGGTTTGACTATATGATTGAATTTCGTTTAGGAATTAGGGGCCCCAATCAATACAAACTTACAGATACGACTACCTATGTTGTGTCAAATATTCAATCACAATCCAAATTCAGTGCTGTATCAAGCTTAGATATATAGTGTACATAATTGCCGCAACTGTCAGAGGTTCGATCTCTGCGTCGTATCAAGCGGCGGCACCCTGCGGAGCATTTTATCTTATTATATATATATATATAATAGTACACTCAAAAGGCCATTTATCATGCTTATTTGTATAAATACCTTTCTATTAATCTTAATCAATGCTTAATGATAAATGGCACAGTTGTAGATCTAGACTTCTGTCCTATATGTTCAACTTCTGGTCTCTGGTGGAGCGTTGTCTCATCGACACTCGTACCAAATCTTCCTTATCGTACAGCTGGTTCGAACTTTCTAAAATCATGCATAACGATGCTTATAAATTCAATGTTATTTTATTTTATATATTTAGATTGTTAATGTTAGCCGTGATGGATATTTGACTATCATGGACGACAAAGGTCAACTTCGCAGTGACATCAAGATCGAGGAGGATGATGACCTTGGAAAAGAGATTAAGGTCAAATTTGAAAAAGACGAAGACTTCATGGTACGTTATAGCACTTGTATATATTTATGTTTAAGATATTTTTCGTTTTCGTACATGTTTCCCATAATTAGGTCCTAGTTATATATATGTGTCATGACTATACCCCACTCTAAATGCGGGGATTATTTGCAGTCCTCTTGTTCGTTCAGTTGTTCGTTCGTCTTCTCGTATATATACAAGTAAAATGTTCATCACAATTTCTCTAATGAACTACTTAAAAGAATGACTGCACATTTGTCCAGCAGGTTTACCGTGATGAGTTATACGTATCGGGGCACATTTTCGGACTTGTTTTAAAATTACCACAGGAGTTTGAATAAAGTAGTATAGATCGATATACCAAACTCGACTATGAGCTGTGATAGTCAAGTTTGGCACATTGTGATTGTCGAGTAAGGCATATTTATACACCTTTATTGCTAAGATTTCAAACTCCTGTGCAATTGTGCAACTTACTTCCTGTTTGCCGATACTTTGAATTTTCAATATTTTGAATGATTTTGAGCGAACACTGCACACTTTTCTCAGACACTACTTTTAAAATAGACGAAACAACTCAAACAATTGAATTTTCACAAACAGTAAAATTTGGAAATGATGCCCTGCACATAACATCATATAACTCACTTCTAGCGCACATACCTTACTACAGGCACTTGTCTCAGTAAAAAAAGTTTTGTTTCTTTTGAGGCAGTTAAAATTGATTTTCACAAACGACAGCTAACAATTTTAAGCACTCGAATACTGTCAAAAGAATCATGTTACGATCTTTTCATTGTCAAGTTATGTACAATTTAGGTAAGGAAACGGACCGGCCATTTATTTTTTCAGTGGAAAAAAGGGGGGAGAGATTTTAACTATGAATAACTTGGCCTGGTAAGAACTGAAAAAAATCTTTGAACAAAACGAGATGTGAATGAATATTCTGCAGCACAAAATCTAGTTAACAAATGTGAATAAAAGTGAACAAAAATAACCATGCGTAGCAACAAATGAAAATAATTTGTGTATGATTACCCCTACTGCTAGTATACGTACCCCCATGTAATTTGATTCTACATACTTGACCTGAAATTAAAAAGATAACACATATTCTCATCTTTGTTTTGTTTTTATTTTCAGGTCTCCGTCATCAGTGCTATGGATGAGGAGAAGGTCATAGCAATGAAGGCTATTAAACAACCTTGACATTTTTATCTTTATTATACTCATCACTAATTCTATCCCAATAGGATCATACAAATTCCTAACGAGGATCACAACCGGATCACATATATAATTAACTCTTCGGCGAGGAGTTTTTGTGAAGGAAACATGGGGAAGTAACAACAAGTGGAGAGAGAGAAAAAAAGTTTCTTATTCTTTTATCTAATCACACATTCTATCTTCTAATTTAAATAAAATTATTACACTCATCATTTTTTTTACTTCTTTAATAGCATATTCTTGGTTAAAGATGAAAGATAGTAAGTGTCGAGTCTGGCATGTAATTCATTGTCATTACTAGTACTTTCTATTTGTTAGTGATCATATCTTTTCTTCCATCTCCTCTTGCCAAGAGTTACGATCCAGTCCCCGCCTTAGGAGATCCCGTCCCCGCCTTAGGAGAGGACTAGATCGTAACACTTGGCTGTCGAGAGGACAAGATCAAAACACATGGCTATCGAGAGGAATAGATCGTAACACATGGCTATCTCAGGAGGACAAGATCTTAACCATTAGCTAGCAAAGATACTTTACTTCAAATACGACTTGGATGAATAGCACCAATTGTGATCGAAATAATTTGTTGTGAAGCTTTAAAGGTACATTAGTTACGAGTCTAAAAGAAAAGAAAAATCTGATTTGTTCCGGTTCAATCACTAATGAAAGTGAAATAGTGACAAAATAATTTGCTTTTAACAGCCAGTTTAGTTCAATTTAATCAAAATAAGCTAATAAACATCGCTGAAGATTTATTCACTTGCAAGTGAACAATTTGACCTCATTGGATCCATATTCACGTGACCTTCAATAATCTTCACTACTAGTAGCTATAGAAATTGGTAACGCATACATGTATAAGTCGTCATCAGCAATTAAAGAAAAGAATGTCAACATTCAAAGTGAAACAAAGGTGAATAAACTCATCATAGATACCAGGACTAAATTTTGTATATACGCCAGACGCGCGTTTCGTCTACAAAAGACTCATCAGTGACGCTCGAATCCAAAAAAGTTAAAAAGGCCAAATAAAGTACGAAGTTGAAGAGCATTAAGGACCAAAATTATAATCTGTATTTACCCCAATAACAAATGGACCAAACAAGGGCATCAGAACACATCCTTAAATCAGTAGCTTGAATTACATATAACATCAAAATGGATTGAAAAGCTATTAAATAAGTTCAACCCTCATGAAGACACCGGCCCAGATAACATCAATGACCGCTTTACTCAAAGAAATGCAGACAGCACATATCGCATCAATATTCTTTACCTTATTTCCCGAAATCTTACATCACAACGACTGGAAAAACGCTAGAGTTGCATCGGCATACAAAAAGGGGGACAAACATAAACCGGTCAACTATAGACCAATCTCATTAACTTTGTATTTGCTGCAAGTTATTGGAGCACATAGTTACGTCACACATCATGAAACATCTTGAATCAAATAATATCTTGTACGAACTTCGTCACTCGATCTTGCGAAACACATCTTCTCTCCTTCAACCATGAACTTCAAACCACAAACAATTCAAACACACAAACAGATCTTATAATAATGTACTTTGCAAAAGCCTTTGACAAAGTTCGACATCGTCACTTACTCTATATATTAAATCATTTTGGCATTAATGGAAACACATTAAACTGGATCTCTGCATTTCTCTCCGACCGTACTCAGACAGTTGTTATGGAGGTAAGATTATCAAGCACAGTTCCAGTCACCTTTGGGGTTATTAGTTCAAGTCCTATTCTTGGTCTATATCAGTGACTTTACAGACTACCTTATTCATAGCAAACTAAGATTATTCAGTGATGATGACAGTATCATATACATGTCAGTTAATTTCCAGGATGACTGCTTCAAACTGGAAGCTGATCTTGATGCAGCAGCAAAATGGGAAGTTGACTGGCTTATGGCCTTCCACCCAAACAAGTGTACTGTTCTCTCTGTCACAACTAAACGTCAACCTTTGCAACATAACTACATTCTTCACAATCATATTTTAGAAACTGTTACATCTGCTAAGTGAAAATAGTGAATACTTTTCTTTGATTTATGACTCCCGCACTTCAGAATCTATCTCTAAGATAGAGATGGTCAAAAGGAGATCTAGATAGAGCTGCTCAGTATGCCTGCAACAGGTATCATAACACAGCAGTGTATTAAACATGATCATTACACTAGCCACAACTTGCACAACGCAGATTACCGATACACGCCTGGTTAAAAGATCACACGTCATCTTGTTGCTACCGGGTATACCATCTAGCACAGTCAGTTCTCATTCCATCAGATTCAAGAACCAGAAAACATCATTCACATACCTTCAGACATATTTATACATCTAAAGGTCGTACAGATTTTCATTTTTCCCGTACACAATAACGCAATGGAATCTCCTACCAACTATAGTTATAGTTTTTTTTTGCTGATGATTGCCTGCTATACAGAAATATAAAAACACAACAAGACCACACAATGTTACAACAAGATCTGGTTAGCCTAGAAAAATGGGCCAAAGACTGGGGTATGCGCTTCAATGCAAAGAAATGTTACATCCTGAGCATTAACTACAGATATCGGACGATCTGAAATGGACCACCCACATTTCAAATGTAACTTAGAAAGCAAATAATGAAATTCTACACTAGGCTTTCTTAGACGCAACCTAAGATTCTGCCCGAAAGACTGCAAGAAAACAGCATACATTTCATTAGTGAGATCTACGATGGAATATGGGGCAATTGTATGGGACCCTTATACATCAAACAACATCAACCAATTAGAAAGAATCCAAAGAAGAGCAACCCGATTCATCACAGGGGACTATAAATCAAGAGAAGAAGGATTGGTGACCAAAATGCTAACAGTGCTGGAATTTGAAAACCTACAGTTCAGAAGAACAAGCCAAAGACTGGTATTTCTGTACAAAGTGGTTGAGGGTTTGGTCCCAGCTATCAAACCTGACGAATTTTTGGTAAAAAGCAAAACCAAAAGGATAATCAAACCGACACGCTTTGTAGACTTTGAGAGCACAAACATAGTTAACAACTCAGTAAAAAAACAACTCAAAGGCAATTGAAACTATAAACTGTAAAACTAAACAATTTAAGAACTCATTCTTGACCTCATTCTTTGTCAAGACTGTGATTCATTGGAACCAACTGGAAGAAGCAATAGTGCATGTGCGCCAAGTCAGTTGAGAGCTTCAAAACAGCTCTCCAACGCCGTCAATAGGCGCTCTCTCTCCCGTCGAGTAAAAGTCAGTATTGGTACCTTCGACGTTACGATACAGATACAGTTGTCAATTCAAAGACAGTCGACTCTTTCAGAGAACTGCTTACATGTGCGGTTCTCTTCACTTTAATTTTATCATATTATTTGGGTGATGGGTCAACCGACCCTTTACGGATTACCCATGTAAATGTAGTAAGTAGATGTACATTTAAATGGTGTCAAATCCTGTACCAAGGAATTGTTTATTAAAATATACAATTCCTTGCATGTACATAGTTTTAACTTCACTACGTTGTCGTCTAAGAATTCTAGTCAAATCGGCACCTGGTTAAATCGGCACTTGGTCAAATCGGCAACCAGTATAGTCAAATCGGCACCTAGTCAAATTGGCACCTGGTTAAATCGGCACTTGATGTAGTCAATTCGGCACCCATGTTAAATTTGTTTAATATATGATGTGTACAAAATATAACTTTGTACAATTTATGATTTGTACAGGGTTTTTGTACAAGTTATAAGTTTTTTGACACACATTTTCTTACACCAGGTGATACAAGTTTATCTTTAAAAATGTTCTAGTTCAATCTTTAAATTCAAATTTATATACTTTAACCTAACATTTCGTGCTATTATCCTTGTCCTCACAATGGAAATGAGGATACCTGAATAGTTTACATTCGAATTTTAATTTCTCCTGATACCACATATATCCATAAAAAGTCTTTTTGTGGTCTAATCATGTTTGTGTATTAATTCTCGCTATTAGATTATATCATATAGTTGTGAAAATATGACAGAAATATGCGAAACAAAAGCTGGTGTTACATTGTGTTTTCACTATGTACTTGATTAAAGTTATTTATTAATTGAAAAGAAAATTTATCAAAACCATGAAAACATCAGTCACATAATGTTGAGAAAACTTTAAATGATCAACTTTTGTATTTTTACAGCTTGATGCTTTTTAACAAAATAAATCATGATCGAATTTATACATTTTTAGAAATATCTATATATATTTGGGACTATTATGCTAGTATACTTAAATTACTAACTTAGCATAATAGTGCCAGTCCCATATATTATATCAAATATTATTGGATGCCGAATTGACTTTAAATAGGTGCCGATTTGACTAGATGCCGATTTAACCAGGTGCCGATTTGACTTTTTCTATGGGTGCCGATTTGACCAGGTGCCGATTTGACTTGTATTTTTACAGCTTCATGCTTTTTAACAAAATAAATCATGATCGAATTAATACATTTTTAGAAATATCTATATATATTTGGTACTATTATGCTAGTATACTTAAATTACTAACTTAGCATAATAGTCCCAGTCCCATATATTATATCAAATATTATTGGATGCCGAATTGACTTTAAATAGGTGCCGATTTGACTAGATGCCGATTTAACCAGGTGCCGATTTGACTTTTTCTATGGGTGCCGATTTGACGCTTTCGGGTCGATCCGGCCCCACGTCGATCCGGCCCAAGTCGATCCGTCCCACGTCGATCCGGCCCCACGTCGATCCGGCCCATATGTAAAGTCGATCCGGCCCCAATAAAAAATATATTTATAGGGAACAGAAATAAAGATATATAAATGATGTAATTAATAAATATTTATGATTTTTATTATAATGTAATAGTTGTAGACTACGGTAAAAAAGAAAAATCTTCAGATGAGTATTAAACAACTAGATTGATTATGTTTTTATTACAAGTTTTCAAGATTATCGGGTATAATTATAATTAAAACAATTCAAACATCAACATTAATCAGCAGTCATTAGCAATTTCTTTCAATTGACTTTGATTCTAACAAGTCTTTCATCTTGTGTAATAACAAATAGTTACATACACAACGGTACAAGCCGATCCCCAAGCTGATACATACAAACTTTGTTTTTCTTTTAAGTTCTTAAAATTTCTCAAATTGAGAAATTTTGTTTGATTTGCCGAATCCTATCTATAAAAGAGAAGACAGAATGCTTTTATTTCTAATATCACAATGGCGTTTCCTTGTGTGGTTTGTCTCCAACATGTTAGACCTCGACAGCATGCACTTCAGTGTGAGGGATGTTCACAGTTCCACTGGGGTCAGGCAGTGATGCGGAAAGTCGCCAACCTTGGATTAAAGACAGCCTACTCTGCAGACAAAGCCGTCAACGTCTTCATCAAGAAAGTGTTAGCCTTACCATACCTGCCAGCAGGACACATCATCCCAGCTTACAGACAGCTAACAGTACCACCAACGGCGTCACCTCTTCTTCACCAACTCATGGCCTACATCAACAGAGCGTGGTTACAGTGTTCCGTTTGGAGTGTGGCCCAATGGTCAGTGTACCAACTGTCCATCCGGACCAATAATGATGTAGAAGGTATTTATTTTTTTTATATATTATTTACAAAACAGTAGAGTTGGTATTTTTGCCAATGAGACAAACATTCAACTGAAGTAAATGAAGAACAGGAAGTAAGCAATTATTGAACTGACAGTCTGATAAACACATGATAAATACTTCTATAAAAAAAATATACGAAACTGTTATTAAATATTGTCATCTGCTATATTGATTCTTCTCTGTTATATGTACTAAACATTTGCTTTTATTTTTGAACAGGTTGGCATCGCAGATTCAACGGTAAAGCTAACGGGAAAAAACTACACTTCTACAAGATTGTTCCCGCACTCATCAAAGAAGCCAAGACGGTTTCCAGACAAGTTCGCCTTGTAGATGAGCAGAGTCTTGCCCGTTGGCAGCGCACAAAGTACCAACGTTCCCAGGGACGCCTCTCTACGCTATGGGAGCAACTAACAGCCGGTACCATTACCACCTCCTTCTTCCTTCGTGCCGTCGGCCACATGTATGACATCCCTGTGCCAGACCCAGAACCAGAAGAAGACACTGACAGTGACTGATTACTTTAACATTTGTTTGAACTGTATGATGTGTATTATGTGACTACAATGTATATGTTTTATATAACATTTACTTATTATTCTTGATGAGCATATAATATACATGTATTGTGTATAATGATCTAGGGCATTTGTTTTTTGATGAGCAAATAATATATATGTGTAGAATGATATAGTGCTTTGGTTTTTTGATGAGCAAATATTATATGAGCGTATGAAAGTTGCTGTATAACATGTTATTGTAGTGCTGCAAGTGTGACCCCTTTAAGTAAGTGACAGTAAATGATTTAAAAGTTATATATATTTATGTGAGTGTCAGAGATAGTGTGTTTGTTAGTATGTATGAAGTTATTGTTATGTTTTAGTAGTGCTGATATTATATTTTAGAGAGTGAAAACGTGCATTCAGTGTCATTGTTTTGTTATTTTCTTGCAATAAAGAATAATGGATACTCATATAACTTGTTTTTTTTTCTACACACATTCAAACGGGAAAACCAACGGTCTAATTGACAATATTCAATATTACAAAAATAAAAACCAAGTGCTATAGAAGTCTATGATGTTACCTGAAAAAAATACAATGAATTATTATTATATAAACCAACCTATATCAAACTAGAAAGACCTTGTTGATTACGTAACTTTAATTAATCAGGATTTGATTTAATTAAGTGATTACAAGTGGCATTGCCTTAGTTCACAATCATCAGACAATTGTTGAATAAACAAACCAATTATAGACTAATGATTTGATTAACCATCAAGTCATTATGATGAGTTAATTTTTATAGGTTCCAGTAAATATGTATTTAGATATTCTGTGTATGAACTAAACAAAATGAAATCGCCAAGACATTCAAAGTTAAAGTTATCATTGAAAATAACTTCATATTTTAAAATATGTTGAAAGTGCTATACAACCAACGACACATTAACTCTCATTTTCGTATCGATTTAAAATAGTTCTTTAACTGGTACTTCAATACTTCACTTACCTTTTGTCACTCATCATCGGACACTTTTTAAAAATTCCATTTATACTGTTGAAATGTGTCACAAATTCCTCCAAAATCAATACAGTTTATTCATATTTTATTATGGGGCCGGATCGACTTGGGGCCGGATCGACGTGGGACGGATCGACTTGGGCCGGATCGACTTGGGGCCGGATTGACTTGGGGCCGGATCGGTTTGGGGCCGGAACGACCGGATACCGATTTGACCAGGTGCCGATTTGACTTGTACCCGTCGTCTAGCTGTTCTCTGCACAGTTTTTTTTGTACATAACTTAATATTCTTCTTATAATTACTTATAAACAGAAAAACATCATACTAGTTTTAAATAAATAGGCCACGCATGCATCAGTTAATAATCATCTTTTTTTCAGATGGAAGACTTGAAAACGTAAAGAAAGGAAATGAATGAAATTTAGCGGGAAATATTGATTACCTCCCATGAAAGTGGTATTTTGTGAGAAGGACATTTTGGCCACCAGACGAAAAGTTGGCACAGGAAATAAAACGAAAGTGAAAGAAGCGTGTTTTTACAAGTTTACCGGCATAAATGGTTGTTTTGATAACAACATTTATAATTGGGTTATGCTAAACAGGTAAATATACAACATCAATAACCAAATACCTATGCAATTACAAATCTGTAACCCAGATGTGCATTTAGCTGCAGCATAAGAGTTTGAAATGTCAACAATCTAAACGGTTATTTTAAAATTACAAAAAGGCATATACCTAAAGTAAAAGTATGAAAAATCATCTGTTCACTTTCAACCTCAATTAGCTTAGGTATTACTTGTCATTGAAGGCTGTGTAATCACATCTTTGCTCATGCCAGTCATGGACACTGACAGTTGTCTGATTGGCAAAGTCCATGGAGCATACTCATGACTGTACCACAGTCAACATATCTATCATATCTAGCTACTTCAAATAATTATGATGTCTTGATAGGTAGGAAGGCATCATTGCCAAAAAAAAAGCCTTTCCAAACTACACATCCATTGACATCTAGCTAGACAATTCAGGTAAATCTAACATTCTTATTTGAGGGGGGATAGGACATGTAGGAGGGGTCCTGATCCCGAAATCCCGGGCTTCAAAAAACAAAATCCAGAGGTCCCGATTTTAAATAAATTTAAATTCCGACATCCTGAAATTTGAAAAAAGAATCCCCGGATCCCAAAACGGTCAATTCCGAAATCCTGACCTTAAATACACCTGATCCTGGAGTCCCAATAAAGATTCGATCCCTCCCCCCCTCTTATTTAGATTGTGGATACCATACAAAATTATTTAATTAATCTAGAATAACACACTTAAACTAATGTCACGTTACCCAAATTCCACCTATTCAACATAAACTGCTGAGAAATTCAAGTTTTTTTTGAGACTAAATAATTTGTATTGGGGTTACTTCACATAATACAGGTCTTACAAAATAAGTGCATATATTCAAATATAAACTAAACATTCACAATTTATATCAACAGATGAAGTTTTCAGTGGAAAAGAAAAATGTTCGAAAATGCCGCCAATAGCCCATCCAATGTTCACAAAAAGTCATCTTTTAAAAATGAACCAAAATAATATGTCATGTTTTACAAACATCCATTTAAAAAAAAAAAGAGTAGTGAGCTTGTACTAATGTCAAATTGTTCCAAAAATTTGAAGAAATAAAACCAAACATCTGTTATTTGATTTTTAATGATGTGTATTTAAGCATGGATGCAATTAGGGTACTCCTCATTACGGAATCATGGATAGTTTAGAGGTCAATTCAAACCAATTTTTCTATGACTCAATATGGATTTAAAATCAAATTGGTGTACCTGTATAATAAAGAAGGATACAGCTACAAAATAAAAACAGAATGGTAATTTTTGTCTTGATCATAAAAAAAGTAGGTGAAAAAACTGTAAAAATAGGTGCAATTTGGGTACTGTCAAGTTACACATAAAAGGAGGTATTATTTTTTATAGCTTAAATTTTAAAACGAAAGATAAGAGGATATTTCTTAGTTCAAATATCCCTTTGATATCTGCACCATCTCCTTTTTAGACTAATGTATGCCTTGATGTACTTTTTACTGACTTATGTCACTCTAAGTTTTGATACATAATGAAACATAATTTGTGCTGCCTGTTAAATTTGTATTGCTTAAGTGTAAGGAAAGACCAACAAGGTCAAAATTCTATGTTAGCAATTTGTCAATTTGTAACTTGAAACTGTGTAATTTCAAAATGCTAAATTCGTAAATCATGTAAATTTTCAATTTGTTACTTGTAACAGACATACTTTTGATAATGTCTGGAGTACATTTAAACCCAATGGAATCAAAAGCACACACATATTATATAACCTAGGTGATTGAGTGGTCTAGGGCGTAGGGTATAGTGAAAGGCGATTTGGTGCCACCATATTTCAGGAGCACAAGTTCAAATCCTTAGCGAGGGAAGAACAATAAAATTGCGAAAGCAAATTTACAGATCTAACATTGTTGGGCTGATGTTTAGAGGAATACGTCATGTATGTATCCTGATTTAGACTTATTTCTCGCAATTTGTTTAGCTGATTATATATTGTACCAGAGACATATAATAACAATGTATTATCAAGGACGTATGTTAGTTATACATCCTTGGTATTATATGTCTCTGATTCTACTAATAAATTTCAGTACAACTTTTTATTATGTCAATTTGAATTATCTCCCTTATACCATTGCCCTATTAATAATAAAAGTGTGGGTACAGGGGAATACTTTGTTTATGATGAATTTTTTTTTCTCCAAATTATATTTGTGACCTCAATTACACCATGTACATAGAACATGGAAATGTGACTGCGTTCATTCATTTGTTCATCCGTCAGTCCTTTTGTCAGTCTGTTCAACCGTCTGTCCCACTTCAGATTAAAGTTTTTGGTCAAGGTATTTTTGATGAAGTTGAAGTTCAATCAACTTGAAACTTGGTATACATGTTCCCTATGATATGATATTTTTTTCTGTTTTATGTGGATATTCTTTATTTATTTTTAAAATAGAAAATAATCATTCAATTGGAAAATTTATCAAATTTCACAGAAATTACACCAATTTGGAAACATTTTCTCAGATGTACGGTATATAAGATTTAACATTATGGGTTGTTGTGCAAATTTTTTAAGGCATGGCCGACAAAAGGCTAAGAGTGGTGACAATATGTACAGAAGATTTGTTAATTTGAGTACTTTAAAACATGCTAAAATCTCTATATAAAATATATGATTTGACCATTTACAGACATGAAACATACAATAGACACTATATAGACAAGATCAAATTAAAGCTACTTAACCATGTTAAATATCTGACATTATTTAAAGTTCATATCGTAAAATCTTGTTTGCTATCACATGACAATTAAACAGCAGAGGTGTTGATAATCTTTTCTTTATTGCTTTTCTGTAGATTTGTACCATGATTTTATCTTCTATGCTAAGACCTATATTTCAATATTAAACCTTATTTTAGATCAAATAAGTACAGTGGAACTTGCCTAATCAGACACACTTGGGGACCAGAAAAAATTGTCGGATTAAGCAGGGTGTCGGAATACTGAGGGTTTTCTGCAAGGATAGGCCTATTATAGGACCATGAAAATTTGTCAGTTTAAGCAAGACGTTTGAATACTCAGGGTGTCGGATTAGGCAGGTTGCACTGTACATGTACTTGTAGAGTAAGCCTTAAGTTTTGTAAACTTGGAGTTTTGAGTTTACTTCATGTATATACTCTCATTGTCATAACTTATGCACACACAAGAGTTGCTAGTCTTAGGCAAGAAAATCTATATGCAAGGTACATGATTGTAAATGTAGATTTAAGAATTTGGTTAAAAAAATAATTCAAGACTGTTTATCCTTGAGGTAGATCAGACTATTAAAAAGCATCATCTAAGTTGCAAATTTATTTTATTGTACTTCATTCTTTGTTGACTGTTTTGGTATTACTTAATTAATCTTTTCTAAGGGCCATTTCAACTTCTTCAAAACCTGTCGCATGTGATTCTGTGTTTATCTGTTTCTTTATTTGTTAGTTCTTTTTAATTCTAACCAGAGTTTGTCTCATTAGAAAAAGATGAGATTCTTAAATACTGACGTGCTCTAATCATAAAATGGGTATTCCATTCTTGCACTGCAAGAAATTTACATAAATAAAAGTGTCAAATAAGTATCAAAGTTTTAACTATATATTTGTAAAAGGTAATTTTATTCCACTTTTCAGACTTGACCCTTAATGGTTGAATGAAATTTAATGTCAGTGGGTTGTAATTACATGCAGCCATACACTATCATCTGATTGAGATTATTTAGTAATATATAGCACTAGCATCTTAGTTGGTTCTGTCAGTGTAAGTAGACTGCTCTGAATTAGCCCAGTGTGTAGTCTAGTTCCATCAAAATTCCATTGAATGGTTCAGTACTCCTTTCAGTGTGTTCAGATCCCTTTCAGCTTGTTCTGTCCCCCTTTCAGTATTCAGTTCTCTTTTTAGTGTTTTCATTTCTCCTGTCAGTGTTTATATTTCTCCTGTTAAGCATGTGAAGTGTGTTCAGTTATCTTGTGAGTGTGTTCCTAATTTCTAAAATAGCAGACAATGAAGTAAACAGTTTGAAACAATTGAGTCAATGAATGTATGTTTTTATACCCCATTTATGGGCATTAAGTTTTCTGGTCTGTCCATCCGTCTGTCCGTTCGTTTGTCTGAGTTTGTCTGTTCGTCCATTCGTCTGTTTGTCTATTCATCCGTCTGTTTGTCCGTCTGTCCCGCTTCAGGTTAAAGGTTTTGGTCGAGGTAGTTTTTGATGAAGTTGAAGTCCAATCAATTTGAAACTTAGTACACATGTTCCTTTTGATTTGATCTTTCTTATTTTAATGCCAAATTGGAGATTTCCCCCTTTTTCTTTGTCCACTGAACATAGAAAATGATAGTGCAGATGGGGCATCCGTGTACTGGGGGCATCTGTGTACTGGTGACACATTCGTGTTTGCTGTAAATCCGTTTTGATGACCTTAATTGTATAGTTGGAAATGTTATTTGGTATGGACTTGCCTCCGTTTTTTTTTAGTGCATAAAGCATAATTCTACATACAAAATTGTCTCAACCGGGACTTGAACCCAGGACGTCTGTGTTACAAGTCTGTGCGTTGAAAAACTGAGCGAAAGAAGTTCTTCCTTAGCTTGAATACTTATGGCTGACTAAGTATCTACCATATTTTCTAAGGGAAGCAATTCTGTCACACTTCCACCACATCATGAGTCATCATACCATTATGACTCTCTCAACACATATCTTAGCTAGAATTCCTCTCTAACCACCGTAGGTTTTTTAGTTTGGTGCCAGATTAACTGGAGAGCATGAATTTCATTACAAAATTGTTTGTCTCCACCAGGACTCAAATGCGAGACCTAGATGTGTTACAAGGCAGCGTGTAAACCGACTGAGCTCAAAAAGAATGGATTAAATGCATTAATGGCAGAAATGAAGTTGAATAAAATAAAAATTCCATGAAAAAACTTTTATCAAATGTAATCAAGTAAAAGTTAAAGAAAGAACAGCAAAAAAATATAGTTTGATTTACATTTGAGGGACTTTTAGTTGAAATAGCGTTAGGGTTTATATCACATCCTCATCTAGCTACGGAATCGTAACTCTTATGATCATATAATATGCTATGACTATTTGGGAACTATGAGTGCTCATGATGTTAGAGTCAAGCTCAACTTGTTCAAACCACATGTCATATATCAAAATGTTCACAACTTCACATTTTCTTAAACGTGAATAATGAACATATTCATAAATCAATGATGAAGCTCTTTAAGGAATTAAAATGAATTTAAGCTGTTTAATTTATCCAGTTATATCATCTATTACAACATTAATTCTTTAATGAGAAAAATAAGCTTGTTTTAATCAGATTAGGTCAGTTTCTTTTATGTTTTATAGAAAGAAATTAATTATATTATATTTTTTACAATTGCTGAATTCATAATGTATTAAGGAATACTAAACTATTTAACATTGAAGTAGCAGTTAATCTGTGGCAAACAATAGTATATAACTGTCCTTAGGCCAAATAAAAAAGTATGTGTGGTTCCAGTTACATCTGAAAAAAAGTTAGGGTAGGTAGGTAGGGATTTTTTTTTATTTTATGTTTTTTTTTACATTGAGTCTATGGGAGCAACATTCTGACTTTAACAGTGCTTAATGAAAAATGACAATAAAATCTTTAGGGTAGGCTATTTTTAAGCCGAAAAAGTAGGGACGGTAGGGTTACTGGAACCACACATATATTTTTATTTGGCCTTATTAAGAGTATTCAAGTACTGGTAGGTATTGAAAAATTGATTGGTTGTTTGTTGCTTAATGTGTAGTAGTGGCAAATATTTAAGAACAATTTAAAAAAATTAAAATCTTACAAATTAATGGAAGGTTTATTCTTCCATGTTTAAGTTAAGATGGTTAACAATTTCTCTTGTGTCAAAAAAGAAAAAAACAAAATGAAACAACTAGTGCTTTCCTTTTATGGGTTCAACTGATTGATACCAAAGAGTAATTCCAATTATCTGAAAGGTCATCTGTGACAAGGTCACAAGTGACTAGTGAAGGCAGATATTTTAGGGGTTCATCCTAGATAATGGAGAGCCCTTGTTTTTTATGTCGTCTCCGTTATATTACGTAAATTGTCTCAACCCAATTTTATGAAACTTATCAGAGTTTCGACATCTTAACCCCAAAAACTACTTTGGTCAGGATTAATGAATAGTTTTAAAGAGGTATTTATTAAAGCTTAATAATTAATATACCTAGTATGAGGTAATAATGCCATGATTAATGCAGTAATTTTTTTTTTAAACTTAAAACATCTTCAGATTACTCTAAAAGTACTTTTTTTTAAATTCAATTTCAAAGTCAAAAAAAATAATTACACAACACCTACAAAGGGCTGAATCAAAAATTTTGATTGACCAAAATATTACAAAACATTTTGATGTTGTCTTGTGTCTGATCCTATTTGTTATATATATGTAATATAAATAAGTTTGAAAACATATTACAAAATTGTGTTTTATTATTACTAGGGGTATATAGGAAAACTATGAGATAAAGTCTATGGCTTGTATAATGATCAAAAAAATATTTTATTTTAATTGAAGTGCCCATGATGAGAAAAGTTATCTATTACAATTTTTTTTAATAATTAGGAGAAACAAATAATTTGGACAATCATACCTATATTTATAATGTATATAATTACCTTATTTTCTGATCTTAAGCAGCCAACCAGAGAGTAACATGTATATACTTTCTCTAACCTAAAAAGGCCTGCCAGATTTTGTGAAATTATATATAATATATGTATGAAAATCAAAGTCTTGTTTGTTTGGGGACATCCATTTGTATTTAAATTCACAGACTATGTCACATGTGAAGTTCTATAACCCAAGCTTGTGGGTGCATCACTTTTTACATGTTAACGCAAAGTCCTTGCAATAACTTTTTGAGTTATTCCCCATGAACATATAATAATTATGTAAAATGGCCTCATTAGGGCTCTCATGGGTACAATTCTTGCCAGATTTTTATAAAACTTATATTTTAGGTTAATATCAACAATATCTCAAACAAGATGTATAAAGGTGGACGATGGTTTTTTCTTAAGAGAGTTATGCCCCTTGGAAATATAAAATATTTGTGACATTGGAACGAGTAGTTCTTTTCTTTTATTTATGTTCAAATATTGCCATTCTATTTACAACATTTCCATCAAACTATCAAAGTAACAAAAAGGCGAGACATATCTCTGTGTCAACACATTTATTTTAAAAAATCATACAGCATTTATTTACATGTTGAATTCCTTTCTATGAGTTGTGTATTGACAATTTGAATGGTAGGTTTTAATTTGAAACCTATTTGATATTTGTTTAAAGTGTTGAAAAGAAAAACATAGAGATACTGTCTTCAAATGTATTAAGTTGTATTGATAATCACTCCAATTTCACATATTAAAATTTTGTATTTGAATTACAGGAGAGTAATTTATTTTTTTGCTATTGTTGACTTGAAGTAAATAGTATGGTAGGTTTAATGGTAAGTTTTATACCTATGAATATTTTATATAGCTTTGAACTTGGCTACCTTGAATATTAGAAAACGTACATTGAATATCAGCTGGATAGGGTACAAGTTGGAGACAATCACATTGATAATGAAGCAGTAAATTTCTATTGCTTTTGATTTTCAAATATTCAAGTTGGACTCGAGCATTAATGAAGAGACATTAATTGTTGAAACATGAATCTGTTGCAGTAAAATTGGTACTATTAATGTTATTGAAGTATTTGTTATTATTTCATGCATTTCAAGAGTAAACTGAAATCTTCTTTTTAAAATGTGCTTACATTGTAGTGCATACTGCATACCATATATGGCTATATGGAACAAAATTAAAATAGATTGACCATATGCTCTTTGTCTTAATTTTGGTCTTGTGAAATGGAAAATGGGAAACTCCCACTATTTTTGAAGCAGAAAATTATTAAAAGTTGCAAATATTATAGACAAAACTGTTCAGATCCTTATAGAATATTTTGTTTGACAGTAAAGATTCCATGGTTTATATGAACTAATCATTTCAAAAGAAAAGTTCACTAAACTATAGGGATTGTTAATGTCTATTGACTTGACAGATTAGCAAAGATTTGAAAATTTATCAACTTGTTTGTAAAAGGCAAGTGATCAAAGTAAGGTTATCATTGACTAGTCTACTAGGGGGTGTACAGCTTTTGTTTATCAGATTAATCTTCATTTAGACATGTAAACTGGCAGCTAAAATCATAAGGTTGATTCTGTTTAATTTTATTTGTAAAATTCTTCAAATTGAACAAGTGTTTTATGAAAATGTGCATGATTTGTTTTGATGTTGAACTGTTACAGTGGCAGATCCAGAAATTTTCATAAAAGGCCCACTGACTCTATAAGATTGGGCTGCTCCAGTTATGCTTCAGTGATTCCCCCCCTGAGCCCCTCTAAATCTACCTCTGTGTTACACCACTGTCCCATGTTAGTGGTAGGGTTTGGTGCCAGGAAACCATTTTTAACCCCGCCACATTCTGGATGTTCATGTAATATTATGTGGTTATCATTTGTTGCTGTACATCATATTTTTTTTATTCCCCCCACTGTAGCGGAGGGGGCATTAAGTTGTACCCTTGTCTGTCTACATACGTCTGTCTGTCAGTACGTACGTCTCAGAATTGGTTTCTGTTCTCTAACTTAAGTTTGCCTCAACCAAATGTTATGAAACATTTACACAATGCTTATTACCACAAAACTCAAAGTTCAAATTTGGGTAGCTTGCCTTTTACAGTTCTTGAGTTATGCCCTTTTATTGTAGAGCCTGCAACTTTTGTTGCAGAAAGCTCGACATAGGGATAGTGATCCGGCGGCGGCTGCGGTGTTAGCTCACTTCTTAAAAGCTTTATATTTCAGAAGGTGGAAGACCTGGATGCTTCATACTTTGTATATAGATGCTTCATGTCATGAAGTTTCCGTCAGTCACATGTCCAATGTCCTTGACCTCATTTTCATGGTTCAGTGACCACTTGAAAAAAAAGTTCAAATTTTTTGTAATGTTGAATTCTCTCTTATTTTAAGTAATAGGATAACTATATTTGGTATGTGCGTACCTTGCAAGGTCCTCATGTCTGTCAGACAGTTTTCACTTGACCTCGACCTCATTTCATGGATCAGTGATCAAGGTTAAGTTTTGGTGGTCAAGTCCATATCTCAGATACTATAAGCAATAGGGCTAGTATATTCGGTGTATGGAAGGACTGTAAGGTGTACATGTCCAACTGGCAGGTGTCATCTGACCTTGACCTCATTTTCATGGTTCAGTGGTTATAGTTAAATTTTTGTGTTTTGGTCTGTTTTTCTCATACTATATCATATGCAATAGGTCTACTATATTTGTTGTATGGAATGATGGTAAGGTGTTCATGTCTAGCGGGCAGATGTCATCTGACCTTGACCTCATTTTCATGGTTCAGTGGTCAAAGTTAAGTTTTTGAGTTTTGGTCTTTTTATCTAATACTGTATGCCATAGGTCAACTATATTTGGTGTATGGAAATATTTTATGATCTTTATATCAGTCGCGCAGGTTTTATTTGACGGTGACCTCATTTTCACAGTTCATTGCACAGTTAAGTTTTTGTGTTTTGGTCTATTTTTCTTATACTATAAGTAATGGGTCAACTATATATGTTGTATAGAAGCATTGTCAGCTGTACATGTCTGCCTGGCATGGTTCATCTGACCTTGACCTCATTTTCAAGGTTCATTGGTCTTTGTTTAGTTATCTTGGTTAATGTTAAGTTTATGAGACAGTTGTAATAAAACTAAGCTTTATACTTAGGACTATCAACATAATATCAATGATTAGTATAGAAGGCGAGACATTTCAGCGTGTGCACTCTTGTAACATTATTGTTTATTGCTTTGAACATAGATCAGGTTATAAGCTATAAAACTAAAAGGACATGTAAAAATGTAAAACAAATCAAGGCTTGATATACAAAGCAATAAATAAAAATCAAATATGGTAGTTATCAACCAATCTTTGGGGAGATTTTGTGTTAGGATCTTGTCCAAACAAAAATGATAATACATTGAATTTGAAAATATATATATTTATTGGGTTATCTGCTAGACTATATGGTCTATAGTCCTTTTATTAGGAAGTAGTTCAAGATACCTTTACCCTTCTACATTACTGATTGGTAACACCTGAAAAAAGGAATTTTCTAAAGGTATTCATAAATATATTGTGAAGTTTCTTTTACAACTTTAAAATGTAACAGTCCACAAAGAAGAGAATGAAAATGCTGTGTCCACACTTAAAAGTGCATTTTCTAAGCTCACAGTTTTCATCTTTTAAATTATTCTAAAGTTTACATTATAAGACAACACCTTTTTGTCAAAAGCATTCCTCTTTATTTCGTCAGGCTTCTTTAAATGTATTTTAAAATATATCTTTTAAAAACTATAAAAAATGATTAAAATATGTATATTCATTTGCATGGTGCTATTTAAATGCATAATATTTCAATTAATGAGGATGACACCTCACATACAAATCAAAACCCTTGTGATGGTAAATGGAGGCAAATATCCATTTGTATCCTAGCAAAAATGTCATGTGTAAAGAATTTTGTAAGTTTGAATGAGTACAAAAGAAATTTAAACATTGACATTTCCAAACGATATTACATTTGTATTGCTATCATTCAAGTTAAAGGGTGTGAGATTTAGTGCATTATAACACCCAGTGTGGAAATGTTCACATTAACGTTTTATTTCTTTCCTCTGTAATTAAACTGAAAGACTTTTTAATGTTCTTATGAGTTCTAATGAATGGTACATGGGAAACGTTTTAGATATTTTGTTGGTATTTTTTTAGTATAAAAGACTGAGTGGATACTTTTTTATGGTACTTTCGAATTAACTAAAAGGTTATAAAAAAACGTTTTATGAGTATGTTTGTTTTTTTTTAAGAAGAAAAAAAGTTTCTTTGTATATAGATTGCGGGAGGGTTGAGTGCTCATAAACATATCTACCCCTGTGGCATTATTTATGTGTATGACCCAAGCTAGTGGCTGCCCTTGGTTGCTGTCGGCCATAATTATTTTTTGTTTTTTTTTCAACATAAATCAGACTGATAGCTTTCTCTAACAAGTTGTTTCTTTCATCCTTGGGCCTTTTATAATCATCTACATGTATATGATATGGGCTATACAGTAAATAGTAGATCTTCACATCCTTTTCCTATGGTGTTTGTTGAATAGTTATCTGGTTATTAATCATACAAACTCTCTTTATTTTATATATCTATTGCAGAATTGTCATTATTGGCAATAACCATAGATAACTGGTAATATAGACAAGTCTAATATATTTAACAAATTGTTCAAACGTAACAAAATGGCACTCGAAAACATCAAATTTCACAAATGTTTCAAGCTTTAAATGGCTTTCTTTGATACTTATTATCATAAAAACATTAGTAAAGTGAATAAATTATTTCAAATGATTTTTATTTCAATTAAACATTGAAGATGGATCAATTTAAAAAATCAATTTCTCTTAATTACAAGTTGACAATATTTTGTCATTTAAATAATCATTATGTGAATCGGTTCATAGAATCCCATTGAAACAAAATGGAGCATGTATATTAAAATTGATAGTAGTAGAGTTAATGTTTCAATGTTAAAGTATCAACAATATTGTGTAGAAGAAAATCAAATTTGTTATTCTGTAAATTTTACATGGTGCAATTGACTTACTATATGACCCTCTTGTGCTGCTTATGATGTGAGTTATAGGAAACCCTCTTTTTTAAATCATCTGGATCTGCCACTGGTTTGTTCATAGTTTTGTTTTCAACCAAAATGTTCTAATTGTTTAAGGAGTTTTAAAAAAGTAAGCATAATTATCAATAGCTTATGGCTATTTTGTTCTATCCATTTAGAAAACAGTTTATTAGACAACTTCCTGTTGAGGTCAAATGGAGCAATACAAAGGTCATCAACAATCAGCTGAGGGGAGGAAAAAGTTTAGAAAGAGGACATTTCAAAATTTTGATAGTTTAGAAGCAATTTTTAAAAGGCAAATTAAGTTCATTGAAAATGTTTTGTTCTATGTGTTTTGATGGTTTAAACATGTCTCTATTAAAAATTTTATGCACAATAGATTGCTTGAGGTGATAGTTTCAACTTGTTTGAAAAGATGTGTAATTTAAGAACTTATTAGATATAAATAAATAAGGATAAGGTGAATTGCAGATCCATTATAATTGACAGGGTTCAAACTTTTGCAACCCCTCTGTCAAATTGTAAAAATTGATAAAATAAGACTTGAAAAGTTTTGCTTCTAGATAACACAGTATGACCTATTATGGGTGTTTTAACTTCCAAAATTTTTTATACAATAAGTAAAACTAACATTTTGTTTTCGTGTAAAATATCATTTTCTTTCAAATGATTAATATTATACAATTATGGCCCGTTGAAAAGGTGAATATCCAAAATTGTCAACACGAGAAGGTTATTTCACTGAGGGCGCAGCCCGAAGTGAAATAACTTTTAAGGGTTGACAATTTTGGATATTCATCGATTCTAAGGGGCCACAATTGTTTTATTATACCGAACTAACAGTGGAAAGGCCTTTCGAACACTTTCTATATATTTTTTACATAACAAAACCAAAGACAAGCTGACGCTTGAAAATACATTTGTGTTCTAGAATTTCTAGAATGTACAACAAAGGTAGAATCTTTTTGTAAAATATTGATGGCCCTGAAAAGGACCGTTACTCTATAAGAGCTATCATCAGCTGCTGGCACTCTATTCATGTCCAATGCCTTAATATTTCCTCGTCTCTCGGTGAGCTTCCAGTGTAACGTGAACGCTGCCATTTTGTTTATTTACGTCTATGACATCATTTTCATGGGAGATAACTGAAGTACAAATCAACAAACTCAAAAGGTTATTCGCCGGTGAATAATAGGGTTATTCACTGCTGGTGGAAATTTTTTAGGGTTATTCATCCTTCCTTGCAATTGAAAGAAAAACAACTGAATTATTCCATGTCACGTGATAACGTTTCACCCAATAGAATTGTTTAAAATATATGAAAGGTATAATAATATATGTTGTTTACTGGTCTATGCTCTAATGTAATGAGAATGAAAGTTATTGATAATAAATGATTCTGTGAATTGAATCTTTTTCTTTGTCTTTGTAATAAAATTATGTTCAGGTCATTGTTATTTATTGTTCTGTTGATTTTCTGCATTTGACTTTCATTGAAGAATTTTGTCGCTTGGGAAACACTGTATATTAGGTCCGAGACCACAATTGTCGTCCCTTGATTTTCGTTGTTCACGAATATAGTCCCTAGTGTTGACAGTGGGTTACTTGCCATTAATTTTTATACCCCTTCCAAATTTATTTCTCCATGTTTAATGCCTCAATTTGCAAGTAGGGGGGGGTGAAATTACACTGTAAAAAAAATTGGGTCCAGAATTTTAAAGAAAAGTAGTGATTTGGTCCAGCTGAAAAAGGATAAAAATTAGCACTTCAGAAGCTGTCAAAAGATTTCAAGACGCCCTAAACATAGAATTGTCCATATTTTGAGTTAGAGCCGATGAAGTTTTCTATAATTTTGATATAATTTGTCCCAAAAGTAGTACAACACACTGTAAAAATTTCTTTGAGAAAGCGCAGGTGGGATTTTTTCTATTTTCATTTATGTTCTAAAAGAAATGCACTACAAAATAATTGTGTTCTCGGACATATATTTCAACACTTAAATTGATGAATAACTAAATTATACAACCATCTTCTATGCTGAGTCTGTGGAACAATAAAAATACCAGTAGTTCTAGGTCAATATTTTTTAAAAGTAAAAAAAAAATAAGAGGAATAGTTATTCTGTCCTCACATGCCAGAGCTCTCTAACAAGCTGGAATTGATTGTTCATAGACATCCAAGTTTCAGTTTACCACTCACTTTGTTCTTTTTGATGACTTCCTATATTTTACTTAATAACATATTAAATGCTACCCTAAGCAGTGAATATAGACCTAGTTTATGGGACAAATTGAAGTGTAAATCTATATTTTATTATGTATCACCCCATAAAATCGAGGGAGTAATATTATTATGTGAAATGCAATATAGACTCAATATTGAAGAGATTTAAAGGTCTTAGCAGGTTTATAATTCAAACAAGGTGGGGTTATACCTATAAATTTTATATATATATATCTGATATGAAATTTTATCATTGTGAACTGAATGTATATTGCTTTTCAATGATAGCAACCTGAAGATTTCTCTCTTTTTTTTGAAGAGCATTTTGGTTGTTTAGTTACATTTTTGAATAAAAATATATCTAAAGTACAAATGTATATAGTTAAGTGGGAAATGTCAATGTTCATATATGATACAGTTATTTTTTTAAGCATTTACACTTTTGTACTCAAATCTCTCAAAAATCTAGAAGGTAATGAAAAAAAAAAAACCAGAACAAAAGATGAGATTGCAGTACCTAATTATAGCTAGTATGTGATTGTATCAACAATACCATTCTCTTTGCTAAACTTCCTAAAATGCTGAAAGTGGTGTTAAATACCACCAATCAATCAATCAATTAATTCTACAAATATCATTCAGAATACACAGGGGCAGATCCAGCCATTTAGAAAAGGGGTGGTCCCAACCCAGGATAAAGAGGGGGAGGGGTTTCAACTATATGCTCCCATTCAAATGCATCGATCGTCCAAAAAAATTGGGGGATTCCAACCCTCGGAACACCCCCCTGGATCCGCCAATGATACAGGCTCTCATTTCACTTAGTGTGAAAAGGGGGGAGTAGGCTAGCTTAAGTTATATGATGTCAATGAACTAGGAAATAAAGTCCAAAGTCCATAACAGTTTATGATTTCAAACATCAAGTAAACAAATCCATCATTGATGCTTTATTTGGACAATTCTTGTCTTGGATATAGCCCCTTCCAGTATATTAAAAGTACAACATCTATTTACAATGTGATTTAACGGAGACACTTACAAGTCAACCTCAATGAACTGTTTGTTCAAAAGACACTAAGGATGTTACATAACACACTATCTACTTTAAACGTCCAGCTAATCCACTTGTGTAGTGACCACACTTCTCTCGTACCAAAATTTAATAAGCTTAATTTAGATAAATCTTTAGTATCTATAGCAAGAAAAGATTGGAAAAGTTGTTTAAAGATCCTAATTATCGCAGCTCTTTAAGATTTGAATTAAAAGACGACTTAGTTATCATGTTAAGAGATTATAACGGAAATTTAAAATTGGTTTTGGATATTAAGTATGATTGTCAACACTGATTTCAGATATCTTGACTTGAATAGAATCAATATAGAGGACATTACGAAATTGTTTAAGTTTATAGTCAGCAATTTTAAACCACAACTCCAAACATTGCTTAGTTTTTACTCTACACAAGACTTATAACTTTATAGCATGATAAATATTAAGTACAACAGTTTGTGGTGACTGAAACCATTTTTTATTTTAGATTGTTTACATAATGAAAAATATGCTATAAAATGAGTAATTTGTGTTCCATGGATCCATGAACATACATAGGTGTCTTTTTTTTGTCCAGAGATCCTTAGTGTGGAATTCCTTTTTAGAAAAGGGTTTTAAAATTTGTTGTTCATCAAAATGTGGTACATCACATTCAATGACAACCCTACCCCTTTTTTTTATGGAAATGTATACAATGTTCTAAGCTATGAAGTTTAAATCTAGTGTAATACTATTTCACCTCATCTTCTTCAAACGGTTTGAACTTTTATATCTTCATAATTTATCTCAGAAAAAACTTTCAATCCTTATTGTTAATTATTGAATTTAAGCTGTACATTGTCCATGGTTTCTTAGTGAAAAAACAATTGGCAATCGTTTGGTAGTTTTATAACTATTTAAACTGAATTGACAATGGATTACATCAATATTCATGACACAAAGATATATATTAAATTTCAAATTTCATTTGCAATAAGATAAGATAAATAACTTATATAATAAAACAAATTGAATGCATTGGTCTGAAATTAAATATATTTAGTGTTGTGAGTACTTTCTTGATGTTATCACGGTATAATCAAATGATTGTCATTGAATTAATATTGTCTCTCATTTGTCCTGTTCATATATCTGTCACAAAAAAATGCTTGAATACTAGTATATTATAATTTAATAGTACAAGAATCATGCAAATAAAGAAATCAAGGCCTACAAGCTCATCATTAGTATACCAAAAGAAAAAAGAAGAGAACTTAGATTATTTTAGGAGTAAAAAACAATGCACACAGAAAAGTCGCTAAAATTGTAACCCTTAAAAATCTGGTCGCACGCTAAATCCCCCATGGAGATTTTCAAAAGTTGACAGGTCTGATATAACCCTCAAATATTGAATATGAGACTAAATTGGAACTAAAATATACTATTGTTTTTCTTCAGATATACCAAAATGATCACCAACAAGAATACTAGAACAGCATTGAACACAAACTACCAGGTATGTTTATTTAGAGTTAGTAATTGTTTCTGGTAGAAAATGTTCAAAACAAATACAGTCATACACAAAAAAAGTAATTTTGTAGTTAAATATATCCAAAATCATTCCATACCCTGATGTTATTCTTTAAAAGGCAAGCAACACAACATTATTTTGGTTAATATTATCTTGAAAATTGAAAGTTCAAATAGATATAAGAAGATGTAGTATGAGTGCCAATGAGATAATTCTCAATACAAGTCACAATTTGTAAAAGTAAACCATTATTGGTCAAGGTATGGCCTTCAACGCAGAGCCTTGGCTTACACTGAACAGCTGTAAAGGGCCCCAAAAATGACTAGTGTAAAAACCATTCAAACAGGAAACCTAACAGTCTAATCTATATAAAAAAAGAGAAACAAGAAACACTTATGAACCACATCAACAAACAACAACCACTAAACAACAGGCTCCTGACTGGTTTAAACGTTTAAACAATTTAAAGCTTTCTTTGTTTGTTACAAATTAAAAAGTTTTAACAAAAATTCTGGAAAGTGTGCAAAAGTAACAAATTTATCAAGAAGCCATTATTTAACAGATGTATTGATGGGCCACATAAAATAGTAGATGTGGTATGATTGCCAATTAGACAACTATTTACAATAGTAAAAGTTATGTGGATGTAAGCAATTATGGTCACCTTACAGCCTTCATCAATGAGTAAAACCCATACATATCATGACAAAATTTTAACCAAAGGAAAAAAGCTATATCCTGATTTATGGCGTACAATAAATTAAAAAAAAAACACAGCTTCAAAACTGTATGAAAGCACTAACCTTACTGAAGGAACTAAGGTTCTTATTTTGATAAAAAATGAAACAAAAGCTGCATAAATTTTTTTTTAAATGTTTCACTTTTTTTTTCGACCCATTATATTGGTAGTTCTTAAAAACTAATTAAAACTCTGTATACGGCCCTTTTGGCCTTTTTTATGCCCCACCTACAATAGTAGAGGGGCATTATGTTTTCTGGTCTGTGCGTCCGTTTGTCCGTCCGTTCATCCGTCCGTCTGTCCCGCTTCAGGTTAAAGTTTTTGGTCGAGGTAGTTTTTGATGAAGATGAAGTCCAATCGACTTCAAACTTGGTACACATGTTCCCTATGATATGATCTTTGTAATTGTAATGCCAAATTAGAGATTTTACCCCAATTTCACGGTCCACTGAACATAGAAAATGATAGTGCGAGTGGGGCATTCGTGTACTGAGGACACATTCTTGTTTATTAGTAGATCCACACAGGCAATTAACAGAGACATGGCATTATATCAACTCAAACCTTTATAGTGGTATGAAATACGTAACACAATATTCATGGACATTACTTGGTGTTTTATTGTATTTTAGTGGTCAGACTGTTTATAAATCTATCTGGACAATTCTATAGCTTTTGACCAACTGAGTTAAATGTTAAAGTAGCTAAGTCATTATATGATAAAAAACGACAATGCCAATATTTTTTGAAACTCTATGATGGTTTAAATAGATTGTTAATGCTACAGTCGTTTTAAATTTCAATTAGTATATTAATTTACCATTAAATCTTTTATGCAAATGATATGTAGAATTTGACATCGGTTGCCGACATACGGTAGGTTATCTGTTAGATGAGTGACAAAATTATCGCGCCTGTTGAAAAGTACTATTTAAATTTGGTGAGCCATGGTTTGATATGATTTTTGATCTAACAGTAAAATATTTCACAGGTCTAGTCATGTCAGTATGTAAGGCATTAGTACTATTTTTCGATATTTAAACGGATGAAAAGATTAATCAACATATCTACATTGAAAGCAAATTGGCTATATGTGATTTTTTCAATTTCGGGGATTAGCTAATCTTTCGGATTTAATATTTTACCTTGAGGAATTAGTAATTATGATTAATTTATTAGACCCTGGAATACACATAATTATTTAGAAAATATTTTCTTTAGGATTTATATTCAGGTGGAGTTAAATACAAGATTTGATTTCTGACGAAGAGACATTTTTTGTTTTATACGGCTAAGTAAAATCTTTAATAATAAATTCATGGATTTATAGGTACACAGAAGTCCTTCTAATAAGAGAAAGTTTGATGGAAATTCGGCAGATTTAGTTTGGATTTTATAATCACCGGGCTTTTGACAGGTAAGTGGAAATTCAAAGACGCTTTTATACGTTATTTAAAAATTTAAACTGACAATAATAGAAGTATGTATACCAAGTGACTTTGTTGTTTAATATGCGATAAGATTTAAAGAAATTTTCACTTAAAAGAAAAACACTGTTTTGTTCAAAATTTGAAAAGAGAATAAAAACAGTAAAAGTGTATGTGTTTAAAGTTTTCACAGATGGGTAAACAGTTTGTTTTGTCGGACAAACTATGGAATTGTTCTAGCACAGGACGCTGAGTGTCATTTACATAGACTTGTATTGTTCTAAAGTTATTGACTAATGTTCGTGAATGGAGAACACACGATTATTTACATAGGTAAAAATCAATGTTTCATTGAAAGTTATTTTATTCACATATATTGACTTTTAAAACTTTTCATAATTGATAAGTTATTGAAATAGTGTAATCAAATTCAATTATGATGGAATGCACATGTATTAACTGGAATGTACAATAAATTGGTAAGTGACATAATTGTTACGATTTTCAAATGACATATTCACATATATAGATATAAGAAAATGTGGTATGAACGCCAACGAGACAATTCTATCCAAGTCACAATATGCAAAAACAAACCATTATAGATCAAAGTGCTGTGTTCAACACATAGCCTTGGCTCACACCTTAGTTTTAAGCTTTATAAGTTACATTATATACTGTAAGCTACATTGTTTTCATTAGTAGAAAAATTACGTTTACATTAGAAATTATATGTATTTCCCTGTATCAGTTGTTTTGATTCTGAAAAAGTTAAGAGTGGGTTGAATCTATTGTTACTGGTTGTCAGTCAGTTCATATCAAAGAGCACATGCAAAATTACTTCAAGGTGTCCATATAGTAGGTGACCTATAGCAAGTCAAAATTTCTGCCTCTATCCAACAAACCCTATCTCACCTTTATATTGATTGACTAATTTGCCGGCCTTCTTACCAACTTTGTTGTTATATTTGTTTTGTACTGAAAAGGCATAAAATATTTGCCACTGGACAATAGGTCACTCAATCAATGTTAGTATTTGAGAAAAAAACTTAATCCATTTTTTTTTGGGGGGGAGGGGGGGGGGGGCAGATGTATTTTCTGTTAGATAAAGCTGTATTTTATTTATTATACATGGTGGCTGACTTGTGATATAAGGGAACTACATAGCAGAATGTAAAACGTAATTAAAAAAAATAAAGAAAAGAGATTGCCTGCATAAGTTTAGACATGGTTGAGGCTTAGAACTTAACATATATTGTTCACATTGCCAGATGAAATTGAGAGATAAAAGATTTTGTAAATTGAATCAATAGTTAATTAAACAGTAAGCTTTTTTTCACCTTTCCGTGTAAGCCCAAACAATATAACATGCAACACTGTAACAAAAGTTTAGGATTCTTAATGGTAATATTTCAGATCAATAACTAGAAGATTAAAATTAAAGGTATGTAATTCTAATCCTCGTATATTACTTTTTATACTTGTCGGTTAGGAACCGTGGCAGGTATAAGATTTGGAGTATTTGATTATGATAAGGACAAAGAGTACACAAAGTCTCAAAAGGCGTTTAAAACAAAATTGGCATTCTTAACAGAACTTTTGACACATTTGTTTCAAGTGCTGATTTGTGCAATTTAAAGTCATAGTGAGCGTAAAATATATTTGTGCTTAGAGAAATTCAAGTTGAATTATTATAGGCCCAAGAATGAGATAATAAAAATTTGGATTTCTTTTCTTTGTTTCTAATTTTTATATATTGAATGGTACAGTCAGATCTATGGACAAATTCAGAAATAGTGTTGCATCTTGGAAAGGAATTGTTCTTCAAAATTGCTGATGTGATAATACATCTTTTTTTTAGTTGAATTAGTTTATGTTTGTGATATCTTTGCCTTTTTTTTATAGTTATATTGAACTTTTGAGAAGGACAGTATACATATTTGTTTTTGTACATTCTGTATTGAGGTAAAGCTTGAAAAGACCTTGTCATGCAGAATTTCATTTTTCATCATTTTATTTTTGAAATTTAATTTTTTATGAGCTTTTATTGTGAAAATCATCACCAATAACTATAGTTCTAATGTAGTGAAAATACATCATAGACATTGTTGGAAAAGACACTGCTTAAACACAAGAAAGCTTTATAAAGTGTGAATCTTGATAAATAGGATTTCATATTAAGACATTGATTATTTTTTTGTTTTTTGCAGGATACTATGGTGCTAATAAGAAGAGAATTCCTTTATGTCATGAAAATAAGAAAAGAACATGATAACAGTCAGCAGAAAAATGTAGATTAAATCAAAGATAAGAAAATGTATAAGGAAGAGAAAAGATACCCGTTCCCTGATTTAAAGAAACGTCTTGATGGAGGGAAAACCTACATATCACACAGGAAGGACAGGGATCCAGTCAGTAAATTAAGTCATGGAATACGTCGTCTTGAAAATAGAATATATCGTTACGATGTAGAACAAAGGAGATTAATGGATGAAGAATTTGAAAATCAAGACTTTGTGCGGAAAAAATTACAATTCACGGATGATGAAGATGAAACAGGGTTGGATTTTACTGATAAAATTGCAGCTTTGAGGTCAATTTTAAAACGACCTCAAGGTCAAAATGATTACCAAAATGATGAAATAAATGGTGATGCCGATTTTGTTAGTCCAAGATTACTTGGTGTAGATGCTAAGAATAGTAAGAAGAAGAGAAACCTACAAGAAAGACAAGAAGAGGGAAATGTAACGAAGAAACAAGTTGATGAAGAATTAGCTAAAATGTCTTATCAAAATTATGAAGCTATGCAACATTTAGAAAAATACTCCGGACTGTTAACAAGTGTTGGTAATAAAATAAATAGGAAGAAAGATCCATCACCCAAAACAAAACTAGTGCAAGATAACATGGAATTTGTTTTGAATGGGAAAGACAATCAGAAATTAACCTCAAACGGATTAGATTCAAAATTTAAGGATTTAGACCAAGTGCCTGAACGTGATAAAGCAACTACTTGTATATATATTCATAATTATGAATCCTCTCCAAAGTGCCAAAATTGCCATAGTAATTTATTATGTAGGAATTGCCCTGATCATAGCAGATGCCATAACTGTATTCAAAATAGTTCCTATTCAAGTCGGCAAGGAAATTTGACTTGTCCAAAATGTTATGCTCCTTTACTTGAAAATGGTGCTTCTTTTGATAACCCTTTGAGTTCTAGTCAAAGGAGTTCAAAGTTCATTCAAAGTAATGTGCCTCATTTTGATCCTTTATGGGACGGAACAAGTTATGACGGTGAAAATCATAGGGGCAAGCATTTAAGTAAAGAGAAAAAGAGAAGTGACAGAAAAAATGATAAGGATTCTAGTCATGTGATTCAGAGCAATCTGAAGCAAAGGACATCTAGAAAAAGTAGTGAAAAATCACATAAATCAAAACACACTTTTGATAATGATTTAAAACAATGTGATCCAGGTGCTATGACACTTGATGATTTAAGGGAACCCCCTAAATCTGAAAAGCAGAGATACAATCAGAGAGAGAAATCAAAGACAAGATATTCATCTGTGGAAAGAAAAACTAAATCTAAAGCTAGGAAAAAATTAGAGGATGAATTTGAAAGTTCTGATTCTTCTCTAAAAGAAAATTTTCCTAATGGTAAAAAAATCAAAAGCGATGATTCTTCTAGTCATAAATCAAAGTTTTCTGATTCTCAAGAAAAAAGATTAAAATCAAAAGTTGAGGAATTATTTGGACTTCCTACTGGCGTGATTGACTTAAAAATTCCCAAGCATTTACAAAATAGTGGCCATGGAATATCTGAGGAAATTCAAAGGGAGAAAACCCAACATCTAGGACAGATGCCAAATGGATTACTTCCCCTTTCAGATAATGATGGCAGGTAAGTGTATATTAAAAGTATTTCCAGATTGTATATGAAAGAGGGTCGCAGTGGGGGTACCTTCGTCATGTTCATGACCACAATCAGTAAAAGTTCTTGCCAAATAAAGTCAATGGAAATTATGGTGCATGACTATCATGACTATAAAATGTACTTTCTTTTAGAGACAAAAAAAAAATCAACTGATTTTCTCGAAATCACATTCCATTTTTTTTCGAAAATAATGGTAACGATAATTATTTTAGACCTCTGGCGATTGAAGATAAGACAATTTTGACGAATCATGGTAAAACTTTAACCAATCTGATGCTAATGGTGGCCTAAAATTACTGTTTGATGCCAGAAAGGGCATTGATTATCTTATGATAGGTTGCTGATTGAAGAGACAACTAGAAATTTCTTTCAAATGTTTTATTCTGTATTGTCAACCTAATTATTGAGCCAAAGTAGGTTTCCAAGTAGTATAATACCATCTACATCTAGGAGACATTAAAAATGTTAATAAAAGCACTCCAGGGTTAATAATCATTTGTTAATTCCAACTCAATATCAAAAGCTCCCAAATTGTTATAAAACTATTTGAAATCTATTTATTTTCAGGCTGTGTTGGAGACCCATTGGGCCTTCAGCTGGTTTCTGCTCTACGGTTGGGTTTATATTGACTATTTAACACATTCCCCATTTCCATTTTCAATTTTATTGAACAAAAATGTGACCAGGAATTCCCTGTGTCTAATTTACATGATAGATAAAAAATATAAACTTTAACAACAAAAACGTATACTTTATTACGATATTTTCTACTTCTCTTATGTAATGATCATGTAATTTTGATGAAAAAAAAATAAAGGAGTTATTCATGGGATAACCTATTTAGTGTCAATATATTATGATAAATATTTGGTTATACACGTACATATTTAGCTTTCTGATTAGACAGTATATGTGGTACATGTATTTTAAAAATAGTAAAGCAAACAAACTTTCAGTGGTTTAAATCGTGGAAAATTTAAACATAGTTAATATCTATATAGGGAAAACTTGACAATGACCTTGGGAGACGTTTAAAATATTGTGTATTTGCATTATAAGCATGATTAGTAATAAAAGAAAGTTATCAAATGTACATTTTTCACCTATTCCTTATAAAGGTATTTTAGGAATTCAATGTGTCAACAAAACTTTTAAGAAAGCATCTGATTTATGTTTAACTTATGTGCTCAGCAATTAAATCATTAGAATTTTGAAGCCTTAGGAATGACAGGCGCAGTACTATATGGTTATTAGCATTATGTGCAGGTTACCTCAGAATAAGACCCCAACAGATTCAAGTCTGTCTTGTCATTTTCAAAAAGAACTGGGAGAACTCAACTGACCAACACATCTAGTTGCCAATACTATTAACAATCCTATTCTTGGTCTGTTTATTATAATCTGTGTGGAAGAAATTTCAATTGCTTTTAACTTCTCGAATATAGTTTTCTTATATTGATGATTATAAAGAGAAATATTATTGACATATATGTGCGAATAATTACATCAATGAGGTGGGGGGCCTTGGTGGCCTAGTAGTTTCTACTGTAATCACTAGCCAGTCAACACTGAGGTTGTGTATTCGAACCCTGCTCGTGCGGATGCACTCAACTCCAATCTTAATTGACTATCAAAGGTCAGTGATTTTCTCTGGGCACTCCTGCTTCCTCCACCAATAAAATCTGGCTGCCATGAAATAGCCACTAGGTGGTGCTTAAAAGTGGTGTACAAAACAAAACAAAAAAATATATCAACGAGGCGGACCCTCCATCTGAAAATCAAAAGGTCAACATACAGTTTCCAATAATGAACACTTGTGTCTATGCAATGTTTCAAGCCTTGAACTGTCAATAACTTAAGTTTGGGTCTAATTTAAACAGAAACTTTCACTGATCTGCATTCAACACCAAAGTCTCAAAATGACAAAATAAAGAAAAAACATTGAGATGTGACACAAAACAATTATTAACAAGCTTCTTGATGTAATATTCTTCTTGTTTAAAGATTGAATAGAAGGAATATTCTGTAGTAGCTTCCTATTGACTTTTACAAGAATCACAAGGGTTAATTGATCTTTCTTTGTTTTCTTAGATTCACCATAATACTTGAACTTATTTAAATTCATTTGATACCAATTTGCGAGAATAACAAATTTGAAATATTCAAAGAAGTACCAATTTCTATAGGTTGCATGAAGACTTTGGCACAACCACAAAATCAATTATCCATACAGATACAATTTTTCTTAAATCTACTAATATTGGTACCCTAAAAAATGAATGAATCCACAGTTTTGCTCATAAAATCCTGTAAGAAATAACTGAAAATATGAAAAATCTGTTGTCTAAATTATGATAGTTGTTTGAATTAATTGACTATTTTATATTTGTGTATAATTTGTTTCAATTTTATTACAGGCTGTCAGATGGTATTAGTATTGATGGTTCCAATAAGTCATCTGGTTCCCAGTCGTCAACTATCCTGGCCGTAGAATTGCTACGGAAACTGTACAATGTAGATACAAAAACCAGGGAAGAGCTTATATTGAAGGTAAAAAAACCAGAGAGTAACAAATATTCAATACAAGTTCAACTGTTTTTCTATCCCCTGCATGTTGTATTGATAGGCTTATGCTTTTCATCCATTATTTACACATCAATACTCTGCTACCGATTGACATGACCATTTTTGTACAACAACATTAACATCTTTTGACTGCAAGTCCTCTTGGACCACTTTGTAAAAATCTCTCATACTGGGTAGGATTGTTATCATGCCAAAAATATATATAATGGGAAATAATGTCAGTTTCATATTACTATGGATTCAGTTATTTTCGTGGGTACCAATTTTCGTGGATATTTAATTTCGTGCTTTTGCCAATGTCTACATACAAGCATTTCATTGAACATTTAAATTCGTGGTCAACCTGTACCAACGAAATCCACGAAAATTGGTATTCAACGAATATTAATGAATCCACTGTATTTTGAATTACTTCATAAATATGTTAAGTTAGGCCCTTAATATGCACTCACAGATGACATTATCTAAGCTTGCATGTTTATAAAAAAGAAGATGTGGTATGATTGCCAATGAGACAGCTCTTCACAAGTGACCAAATGACACAAAAAATAACAGCTATAGGTCACTGTACAGCCTTCAACAATGAGCAAAGCCCATACCTCATACTCAGCTATAAAAGGCCCTGAAATGAAAACAGTCGAAGAATTCTTATAAAAACTATATTGAACAGCCCAACAAAATGACATCAGTAAAACAAGAGCTCACTTGTTTGCCAATATTTGTCTTATAAATCTGAAACTAATTTGGTGTTGCCCACCCAATGAGTGCAAGTTGATTTATTTTGTCATTTACATATTATAAAGTCTGACAGATTTATCTTTATTTTTTGCAGGCAAAATGTTTTAGAAGATGGTTGGAGAATGTAAGAAGTTCTGCATTGAAGGGTCATGGGGTCAGCTTGGAGAATGTAAATTCTACTGAGCATGCTCAGTTGATAGAGACAGCAAACTATGGTGTTTGTTTACAGAGGTAATGTTATAGATCATTTAGACAACAGATCAAGATTGGGTCACACAAATTTTTTTATTAGCTAAACAAATTTGAATATTAAAATGATTGTAAATTCAGAAATGTATGCCTGCGTTTATTATTGTGAATCACTGATTACTGTTAAAATGCATTTTCTAATTAATGTGATTACAAAAAGTTTGTAACTGAAAATGCAAGTTTTCAGTATTGCGAACCTGACAGTCACAATATTCAGCTTAATAAAAGCATCTCAACAATTCCCGAAATTTACTGTAACAAGGAAAACTGAAATCTGGTTTAAATGGATTATAACTAGCCACAAACACTAATGATCTACCTAAAAAATGAAATGATTTGGTGGACAAAATTGTTTTGGATTTTTAACAAAATTGTTTTGAAACATTTTAAGTAATTATGTAACAAAAATTATATGAATTATTATGTAACAAAAGTTTTTATGAATATGTAACAAAAAATATGATTAAGCCATTTAACATATTATAATTTATCTACCAAAAGTATTATATGCTATTATGTCACAAAGTCATGATAAGGCAAACATGTAATATAAATAATTTGAATTGTGAATGGAGAAAAATCGTCAGAGACAACAACCCTGGACATAAGAGCATGAAAGACCACTAAAAAAAATATTCTGAGTAAACCTTACCAATAAAATGGTGTAGATTGGCGGTCGCAAAAGTTTCAAGCTTTTGTTGAATACCTGCCTCTTTGGGCATAATATTTTGAAAACAATCAACAAAGTTTGAAAATCAGATAAACTATATAACTTTTGATGTCTTTTCTTTGAGCATATCTAAAAATTGTATCTATTTTTTTGAATATTCGACAAGAGGCAAGCAGCTTATTACCATACTTACTCACAAAAATTTGGCTTTCCTAAAGACTATGCCATTTTGTTTGAGATAAAACTATGAAAATAGTTGCTAATGCAAAAATTACATATCTGTCATCCATGTAAATAAATAACCACACAGGTTAAAATTCTGAGGTCTTTTCACATGATTCAAGGGGAAACCATAACATTCAGATTAAAAATGATATTTTTGGATGCTAATGCAACAACAAACTATACATTATTAGAAAATGATTATAAGGACTTATTCTGAATAGACCTGATAATGAAATTTTACATGAGGCTTTGATGGCAATACGTTCATTGACAAACACACGAGAAAGCAACAGCCTCATGCCCCATGGCTATTGAAACAGATGCGACAAAAACTGGCAAGAGACAGTTATTTAGAACTTGACTCTGTCATGATACAAATTTTGCTTCATAAATGTATGAAAAAAGCTGCTGTAACAATAATTTTCTTCAGTCAATTCATAAAAATATACTTAAACAACATATACTGGTATTTATATCTTTTTGAAATTTTACCGCTACAAATAAAAAAAAGGAGATGTCAGGTAAAGGTTAATGAGACAGGAATAAACATTATTGAGAAAAGTGCTCTGATTACAATAAATAAATCAGTTCTTGTATGCAATGTAAATTAAACAAATCATATTGACTTTTACAGGGCAGAAATTTTCAACAGAGAGCATCTATTAAAACGGATGCTTAAAAAATGGAGACGGAGATGGATTTCCCATGCTGGAGAAAGAGCTGCTTATACTCTCCACAAACAACATACTCTAAGGAAAGGAATGAATGCCTTTAAATGGGCAATAAGTAGATCTAGAATACAGATTGAGATTTTACAATCCAGGGCTAGAGGTGCTCTCATCAATGCAACATTTATTAAGGTGAGCTTGATTAGAATGGAGGATGCTTCTGAAAGGGAACTTTGGGAAAAATAACCTTATTGGAGAAATATATGGACTTGTCGCTTGTACATTTATCCAAAATCAATCATTTGGATACGTTTGATTATGTACAAAATTGGATATCTAATTCATTAATGTCCTTATTGAAGAAATATATGGACTTGTCGCTTGTACATTTATCCAAAATCAATCATTTGGATATGTTTGATTATGTACAAAATTGGATATCTAATTCATTAATGTCTATTTTTCCAAGAAGAATAAGGTTTTCAGTGAGGAAGTTAAGATTTTTTCATACTTGTTTAAAGATGCACAAGTTTCCATTATTCAGAAAATTTATGAAAAGCTAGCAGGACTTAAAGTCCCAGAGGTTGATATTAAGCCATGAAGCTATAATTTTTTTTTAAATGATTATTTCTCTAGTTTAAAGCACCACCCCACGAATACCATTTTAAATACATGAAATATAGTTTCCCCCTTTATTTTATTGAATAAATATGTATAATTTCAGTGGAAGACAAGAGCTGAAGCTAATATAAAGATGAGACTGGAGATGTCATTTGCAAGATGGCGTGTATTTACGTCAGAATCACAAAAGTAAGTCTAAGTTCACATTCTTTAAATATTCACAATCTTTTGTATTTTATTATGTTACCTTTAATGGTCTAATATAACTTTGTAATAATTATCGACATTTGAATATTTTATAACATGAAAGTATTGCAGTGATGATTTGATTTTAATTTTCTTTATATGTTACTAAAAATTAAAAATCAATTTTAACCATCAATATTGCTTAAATTATATACAAACTACTAATAGTCTTCATAAAGATATATATTTTTCATGCTTGACCTAACATTTTAGCTTCCTTTCTCATGAACATAAGAGATCTTTGTAGAAAAGGATAGAAAGGGGTTTCATCCCAAATCCTAGAAAAATAAATGCTGAATCCAAATTTCCTGGCCTTGAGGAAGATCCTAACTAGATCAATTTTATTCTGACCTTTTGACATTGCTGAAATAATTTGAAAAGTGTCACTCAAAACTTAATTTAATTGGACCTTGTGTGGTTTATCTAAATATTTGTTAATAAATTAATGGATCCAACATATTTTACTTTATTTTAATGCTTTCTTGGTAAAACATTATTTAGTCAGTCATAAAATTAGATGCATATAATTATTTTCCAGTAGGTTTAAAATTCACAAGTATGTAATTATACCTAATCTAAAAGATTTAAAATTAGGTTCCATTTGATCTGAAATAATTTACAGACTTTTAAAATACTCATTAAAATGGTTTAAGTTTACATACAGTAAATATACACCTCTTCAAATAGTCAATATGAAAAAATACATATCTGATTTTGTTGGTTAGTCTATTATTATAAGTTTAAAAATGACATTTTAGTTAACTTTTTCTCTTGCAGTTTTGAGAAACAATAAATTTTGTAATTATCCCCAAGAAGAAGATATGATACTAACAACTAAATGTCTCTTGAAATTAAAAAAAATTTAGTAAAATTCTTTAATTCTTTCTTTTTTCTTAAAATGCAAGTTCATTCCAAGACTTTTTAAAAGATTTTTTTTCAGGAAAGGAATATTGATTTAACAAACCATCTATCTATATTGATAGAATAAGACAGTTCTTTAAATAATTTTTGGGCTGAGACATTTCTTTTCAAAATTATTTATATTATGTATCTTCATCAATTTTGTTTTTCCTGTGATGAAAGACTCAGAATGAATGCCATGGATTAGAATCTGACAGGGCCAGAAACTATTTCACATGTATAAAGTTCTATATTTTAGGAGTAAGAAGATCAGGATGCTTCATACCTTATATACAGTTGACTTAAGTTACAAAGTTCCAGGCTGTCATTTGTCTGTTGTCCTTGACCTTTTTTTGGCAGTTGCATGTCTGTCAGACAGGGCTTTTCTGAATTTGACCTCATTGTCATGGATCATTGATAATGTTAAGTTATGTGATACATGGAGGAAAACCTTTTTTAGCTCACCTGGCCTAAAAGGCCATGTGAGCTTTTCTCATCACTTGGCGTCCGTCGTCGTCGACGTCGTCGTCGTCGTCGTCGTCGTCGTCGTCTGTCGTCGTTAACAATTTTTCAAACATCTTCTCCTCTGAAACTACTGAATGGATTTGAATGAAACTTAATATGATTGTTCCTTAGTATATCTTGCACAAAATGTGCGCTTCGATTTTTGATCCGTCAAAAAACATGGCCGCCGTTACTTAAAATAGAACATAGGGGTCAAATGCAGTTTTTGGCTTATATCTCAAAAACGAAAGCATTTAGAGCAAATCTGACAAGGGGTAAACATGTTCATTAGGTCAAGATCTATCAGCCCTGAAATTTTCAGATGAATCAAACAAACCATTGTTGGGTTGCTGCCACTTAATTGGTAATTTTAAGGAAATTTTGCAGTTTTTGGTCATTATCTTGAATATTATTATAGATAAAGATAAACTGTAAACAGCAAAAAAGATCAGCAAAGTAAGATCTACAAATAAGTTAATATGACCAAAATTGTCAATTGACCCCTTAAGGGGTTATTGTCCTTTAATGACAATTTTTCACAATTTGTTCATCATATTTGCTAACTTTAAAAAATCTTCTCCTCTGAAACTACTGAATGGATTTGGTTAAAACTTAGCATGATTGTTCCTTAGATTATCCTGCACAATGTGTGTGCTTTGATTTTTGATCCGTCAAAAAACATGGCCGCCGTTACTTAAAATAGAACATAGGGGTCAAATGCAGTTTTTGGCTTATATCTCAAAAACGAAAGCATGAAGAGCAAATCTGACATGGAGTAAAAATGTTCATTAGGTCAATATCTTTCAGCCCTGAAATTTTCAGATGAATCAAACATCCAATTGTTGGGTTGCTGCCACTTAATTGGTAATTTTTTAGGAAATTTTGCAGTTTTTGGTCATTATCTTGAATATTATTATAGATAAAAATAAACTGTAAACAGCAAAAATGATCAGCAAAGTAAGATCTACAAATAAGTCAATTTGACCAAAATTGTCAATTGACCTCTTTAGGAGTTATTGCCCTTTAAAGCCTTTTTTCACAATTTGTTCATCATGTTGACTTACTTTAAAAAATCTTCTCTTTTGAAACTGCTGTATCAATTTCAGCCAAACTTAGGCTAAATGAGTTTCAGAGTTTCAGAGTATCTAGTATAAATTTTATATTTCATTTCCTTGTATGTCAAGAAACATAGCTCCTATGGCTAAAATAGAACATAGGAGAAAATGATTTTTTTTTTGCTTTTGAAGAAAATAGGACGATTCAAAGAACATTTAAATAAATTGAAAAGCCAAAATAATCATTGATGAGAGATTAAACCAAAAAAATTCAGGTGAGCGATTCAGGCTCTTGAGAGCCTCTTGTCTTTTAGACTTTCATTATAAAATCAACCCTAATAAGTAAAGCAGGCAAGACATTTTAGTATGTGCACTCTTGTTTCTTTCCAAGCTCCTTCTTTCTTTTAAAATAAGTAATTCTATGTGTATCATTATGTAACAATTTTAGAAAGGACCTTAAATTTAGCGTGGAGCTTTCATTGTAAGTATATCCTTGTTGGCAACCCTGGGTAAAATGGAAAAACCAATTGGGAAATGGAAATTATTGTTTTATTTAACACTGTGTGCTTTATTGTTTAATACACTTAATATTATAAGGTAGGATGCATGTTTTTATCTTATATTAAAATAAGAAGATGTGGTATGATTGCCAGTGAGACAACTATCTACCAGAGACAAAATGAAATAGAAGTTAACAATTATGTATAATAGTTAATTAATTGAAACCAAAGCAAAAAAAACAAACTAAACATTTTTAATGATATGACCTGACAAAAAGGTATGAATTAAAACAAAGATTCAACTACACAAATGTAGTTAAATACTAGATAATTGTAAGGATACTCAACTGAATTGCTTTAAGTATATTAGCATAAATCTATGATTTCTATAAATTTCAAACTTAAGCAATAAATGATTCTTTATATATGGTATTATGATGGCAAGATCTGTTTATCTACTATTGCTGACGTGCTGAAGCATAAAATTTCTGCATTTTTCAAATTAATAATTTTGAAAAGGAAAATATTTCTCCTAAAATTACAAGTTGGAATCTTGACAAAGGAGACCTACTTATACACAATTTAATGGTTAAAAAGGTTTTTGAATATGAAATCACCAGGGGTATTTTATAAATTTAAATCCATCATTGTATACATGAAAAGGTAAACTTATATATGATATGGATAATTTGTTTATCATAAACCTAACTAAAAAGTATTCAGTATAATTTCCTGTCTTATATCAAAATGTACTGAAACATATTTTGTTAAAGTACTTTCGACATTCCAGAAAATAGATTTTGGACGGATAGGTTCATATATATTTCTATTTACAAATGTAAAAAATCACATGAAATAGGATTGCAATAGGAATGTTAGAAAACTTAATTTCAGATTAAGATTCCATCAGCTATCTTTTCAGGCTCATTTCATGAGGTGTCTGAATTTCTTTATAGATAAAAACATACACAAAGCATACATTTGATTAGATATATCCAAATTTTATTAATATAAAATATGATTTTCAAGTCTTGACTTTATATCTGTGACCGTGACTTGTAAACATTATATAGCTCAGAGATATACTTGTATTAAAATAATATTAAATGCAACACCAGCTGATTGTTTCTACTAATTTCTTCAGAGTGAAAAGACTAAGAAATGCATTGGACAAAAAGTTACTACATCAGTCATTGTACCAATGGAGTTGTAGATTCCAGATGAGACTGAAAGAAAATGCAGCAGATCATTACTTCAGGTTTGTTATGATTAATTTGAATTATAGAAGAGTATAGGTAAAGATTGAGGTTGCAGCATCCCATCAACACAAGATCCTTAAAATAGACTTTGAGAGATCACGGCTTAAGGTCATAAAACTTTGTAGTACTATTATTGTACTCAGACTCAAGTATTAACCAATCAAAATACTGAATTTGGTGTTTTGAACACAAATTGCATAATCTGAGTACTTAGTAAAGATTTATGACTGCAGGACCTGAGACCAAACACCAATATCATGAAAGACTAAAATTGACTTGGAGTATGTAGGTTAAACAACTGGCAAGAAGTTGTTGCAAAGAAGCATCATACTGTATTTTTGCTTATTTTCTCTATTAGAGAAAAAAAACAAGAGCCATCATATAAGCTGATGAAAGCAACAATATAGATGTTAAGGTACCCAACACCTTCCATAAAATTAATTGGCTTGTTTAATTTTTATAAAATTTTGACAAAGTATTTACTTTCGCCCTTTGACAAAAATATAGAAATTTCAAAAAATTTGAACCAACCATTTTATCAGAAAAAATACACTGATTATATAGCAGTTTGACAAACACTAATTTTGATCATTGAGAAGCTTAATATTCCCTTAACAACACAACGTAATTAAAACTTTTAGCTGATTTTACAGAGTTATCTCCCTGTAGTGTTAGGTACCACCTTAAGTTAATGTTGATAGGCAATTTAAATCAACCAAGAAATGTTTTGAGCATTGAACTCACAAAAAATAACAGCCCTGGAACCATTAATGTTTAGAAAATTTAGTTTTACTTCAAATTATTTGTTGCTTATCATGTTTAAATACTTTGTGAATACTATTTTTTACCAACTCCTGTTCAAACATAAACTGCCTTATCTATCAAAAATAAGTGTACATGTATAATCAAAAACATTTTTATGCCCCATTTATGGGCATTATGTTTTCTGGTCTGTGCGTCCCTCTGTCTATCTGTTCATCTGTTCGTTTGTTCGCCTGTTTGTCTGTCTGCCGGTCCTGCTTCATGTTAAAGTTTTTGGTCAAGGTAGTTTTTGATTGAGTTGAAGTCCAATCAGCTTGAAACTTAGTACACATGTTACTTATGATATGATCTTTTTAATATTAATGCCAAATTAGAGATAATCTCCTATTTTCACGGTACACTGAACATAGAAAATGATAGTATGGATGGAGCATCCATGGGGACACATTCTTGTTTCTTCAGAAGTAATGCTCTTTTGCATGCATGAAATGTGCAATTCCAGTATGAAGCATTTCATGCAATTTAAAGACGGTTGAAACATTATCCTTATTCTCCTAGAAAAAGCCCATCATAAATGAAAACTTTTGGTTGGATATTAATGTTTAAAAAGCTATTTTAAAATGGTACTTTTATTTCAGGTCCTGTTTGTTACATCAAGCAGTAGAATATTGGAAACAGTTTACAACATTGTCTAAAGAGAAGAAATCTAAAATGGAGATTGCTATGTATGTATTATGTAAACATACCCTAGACTATCACATTTTGTCTATCCTTACAATATTATATCTGAAATTAAACTGTGGTTTCCCAGATATTAAATTTTACATTTCCAGCATTTGTATTTGGAGACTCTTAGGTCCTTATTTTATTCTGATGATTTAGTTAAATTGACAAAACCTTTTTTTTTGCCTTTTTGGGAAAAATTCAAAGAGAGAAGAAAATTTGGGTAAGGTTCATTCTGCAAAAAATGTTGCTCATGTTTATATCTTTCAAGCAAGAAAACGTTGAAATAAACATCAAAGAATTTGAGAATTCTTTACTTCTGTAGATAATAATTTGAATTTAATGTATATGATCTTTTCCAGGAAACATTTTGTGTAAGTTTTTAGGCATGTGAATGTTATACTGATCATAACAGTACTACCATGGAAATCTATTATACTCTGTCTTTATCTTGCTCAATTATTTTACAGTCGAATCATCATTTAAAAAAAGTGAAAGGATGTACAATAATACTTTGCTCATGAAAAATGTGAATTTATATAAAGTTGTCTCCCTTTTTTTTGTAGGAGGTAAGGCTCTCTTGTCAGTTATTTTGGTTGATTTTTCATTCATCGTTATTTGTTTATTTAAAATGTTTTAAAAGTAATCCAATAATTTTTGACATGGTAGCCAATATTTATATTTCTTTACAAGAAAAGTAGATTTAGTATATCATGCAACATTTTAGGAGCCATTGGGGAGTGGGTCCCAGCTAATTTCAAACCCTGGGCACTATGCTTCTTCAATGCAGCTCATATACCTTTTTGATGGTATTTGAAATAAATTTTATGCTTATCAGGGAAGAAATTTTGTATCCTCCGAGGTAGCATGGTATACATGTATCTTTCTTATTCTAACTTGGTAAAGTTTTGCATCACAGTCAATTTCTTAATAATCTATGGTAAAATATTCATGGTCTTATCACCAGAAATCATCTTGTGTTGTACAGCAATATTTACATTTCTTTGACCTACATTTGATGCTTGAGTGACTCAATGATATCACAACACTACAGTCTTCTTGCATGGTACAATGGTGTTAAACAATTTCAAGGTCACTCCAAGTTTTTTTAAAACAAAAAAATCTGTTAAAAAAGGTGTTTGTCCAAATCTTATCTTAGTTTTCAGGTCTTTAATGATTTTAAACTTACTTTGATATCAGGGTTTGAAGTTAAAATCCACACCTTAATATGTTGTAGCCAATATATATAGAAATTTTAGTAGCCCACACCAAATTTTTAGGGATCATTGGCTAATTTCAAATCCTGGAGATCTTTTTCCTCCTGAAGTGAGGATTACTTGCATTAAAATCGTTTTGTTATTATGAAACCCCCTAAAATCCTTGGAAGTGGGAAATGCATGGTTAGAGGTATGGACTGTTTATGAAAGGCATACCATCTTGTGTAATGTTTTTAATGAATGACATCCCTCTTTGTGTAATGTTTCTATAGCATACTTAGAATGAGTTAGAAAACTTAAGGTTATGGAGTCAGTTTCACAAAAAAATTACAACTAAGCTTGATCGTAAGTAATCTGAATTGTTCATGACTTGCGATCAATCTTAATCCTAATTTTTTTTTGTGAAATCAACTCCAGTTTATATCATTAAATTGTTAACAGTTTTGCATGGCAGTTTGTTATGAGAAATTTGTTTTGTTGTAGTTATTCATGGATATGGAGTTTTCTTAGAAATATATTATGGTAGGGGTTGCAATGAAGATGTGGAATATTGTGTTTTGGGGTGGTTTTTGATTTAAGAAAAGGTTATGGGATTGTTATTAATGATATACATGTTGCAATTTTAACAGCAATACCTGAATTAATATATGCATATATGAGTGGTTTGCCTAATATGATTTTATATTTTCTCAGTTTAAGCTTAATCAAAATAGAAGAAAAATTTAAAATTCTTTTATTATATAAATTCATGTATCTTTAAAAATGCTTTTCTCTTTACTACCATGTACATGATGTATTTCAATTTTAAAATTAATATTATGAATATATTTATATCTGTATGTAAATGCATACTCAAGACATATATATGTAACTTTTGGTAGTTAATGTCATTGAACAATTATTTTCTTATATTATTCTGTTTACAACAAAATTTGATTTAAAAATATGACTGTTAAATTAAAAGTACAAATATATATAGGAAGAATGCTTCTAGTCCCAAATAAAATTGTAAGAATTTAAAGATTCGACTAAGAAGTTTATAAAGACTTGGTATTTATTTTTTCTTGTTAAATTATTCTTAATCATCTAAATTCCATCATAATTAGCATTTTGATATAAGCTGCTTTGTTCTTAGTTTTTGTTAGGTGATCATAGAGTGAAACAGGAACAAAATTTAGGAGTGCTTTCATTTGCTTATAATTCAGAGAAATTCTATAAGCAATTGGCATTTAGAATGTTTCTATCATGTTTCTATCATCCTTAAGGATTTGAATTATTTCTGTTTCTTAGAGATTTTGAACGGAAATCTTATCTTTGTCTTTTATCTCCTTACTGTTTGTTGTTATTGCATATCTAATTTCTTGAATTGCAGGCTTTTGTTTTGAATACATACATTCAAAAGGGACAATACAGTTTTTTTGAAGAAATTTATGATGATTTTAAACCCCTGGATATTAATTTTTGCTAATAGAATTTTATACCTCCTTTTCTCTTTAAGTATATTAGTCTTGCTCCTTCTACACAGCCTCCACCCCAAAAAAATAACAAACAATCCCTAACAAAGTGAACACTTAATTTTTTTCAAAGCATTACACATTAGCTAGTTACTCAAGGAACCATGTACACATGACAATTTACACAGAATTAATATGTGTATCCCTAATATTTAATCCTGAGCAATTAAGAAGAATTACACTTATCCACATCAGTTTCCTTTTCATTGAAAAAAGATACAAATTAATTTTTACTAAGTAAGCAGTGTTTAAATATAAATGTTTTTATTTGTTTGTATAGGAAGCAGCATAACAAAAAACTGGTAAAGCAGACATTTAAAACAGTTACTGTTGTATACCACAAACACAGGGTGGCCAGAGAACATCATAGGTAATGCATATAACTGATTACACACATAGGGTGCACCATAATAGGGTTCTATCACTACCACTACGTTTCATCTCTGGTGAATTATTGCATTGGTGCCACCAGCTGCCATTGAAATCCTAAGGAATATTACGTTTTCATCTTTTTCACAGATATATCTTTGAAAATTTTAAATGAATATGAAAGGAATGATGTATGTAAAGTCCTCAACAAGGGAACATATGTAGTTCTGATTTAATGAAAAACTTGGATGCAATTTTTTGGTTCTGAAAAATAATGGCACAGCAATTTGAATATTTAGAAAATTGATGAAAACCAACCCATTTGGACCTCACTTTTAAAAAAATATCTTCTGTAGTCTTGAGAAATTAAGGAAAAAATTCCAGTTGAATGATGCAGGCTTTGGTAAGCCTCTTTATCACTAGAAAAATATATATCACATACAGATTAATATTGATTGTGAATCATTTAACTTCCTCAATTGGTAATAAAAATAATTAACCATTTTTAAATACTTCTATTATTTGATTAAAGGACTGGAACATTACACCAGGTGTTGACAGCGTGGCTACATGTGACACAGATTCTGAAGCAGGAAAGACATAGAGATATGTTGGTCAGTATAGAGCACTGGACCATAACGACTCTACAGAACTCCTTTACACAGTGGAGAGAGCACCTGCTAACACAGAGAGCTCAAAAAGCTTCACACAAAAAACTTGTTAGGTAAGAGGGTTAAAAGGTATTCCAGAATATCAGAAAGAAACTTATGGAATAGAATAGAAAACCTTATTTTGATTCGGCTTGGCATTAAACATACAAACATAAGCTCTGGTGAGCTTTTTACTGAATATAAAAACTTCTACAAAACAAATAAAGCATAGTATCATGCACATATAAATTCAAGCAGCAGTCAAATTTTCAGATTTCTAACAATCTAATATAAAATATTAATAAAAATTACTGGTAATTTCAATGTTTTTTATTACTATGAAAATTTGACAACTAAAAGTCTAATCAGCCATTGTAGGTTATACTGCAATGTCCATGACTTATTCATGAGTACTTTTTTCTAGTAAGATTTTTTTCTAAAATGAGTCGCTCATGCATTATCTAATTATTTATGATTTTCTATATATTCTTAATCCTGTTAATTAAGATTTATTATTGTGTTTCTCAGAAATGCTTGGAAAATATGGAAGATACAATGGGAGACAAATGTCCATGAGAGGATTGAAATTGAGGGTAAAATTCGTCATGACGTTCTACAGGAAACATTTGAGACGTGGAAGGATAACGTGGCTAGACTGAAGAGAAGACGACATGGTGCTGAGGTGTTTATACAGAGGGCGCTAGTCAGACAGGTTATTGAGGCTTGGCATGAGCATACTAGTCATCGTAAAATGATCAGGTAGTGCTTATAAATCATATTTTATTATTATTTCCATAGAATGAAATATTGAAATGTTAAGGTGGTACCCAACACTTTCACAAAAATTAATTTGGCTCGTTTAATTTTCATAAATTTTGTCAAAGTATTTACTTTAAGACTTTAATAAAAATATGAAAATTAAATTTTTTTTGAACCAACCGTTGGTCACAAAAATTACACTGGTTATATAGCAATTTGACAAACACCAATTTTAATCATTGAGAAGCTTAATATTCCGTTTACAACACAACGTAATAAAAACGTTTAGCTGACTTTACAGAGTTATCTCCCTGTGAATATGAGAATAAGTAGATGTGGTATTATTTTCAATGAGTTAATTATTAGATTGAGGTTCCATGTAAGAAACATAGGTCACAGTACAGCCTTCAGTAATGTGCAAAACACATAACATATAGTCAGCTATAAAATACTCAACATCACAAATATAAATTATTCAAAAGTTGAAAACCAAAAACATGGTTTATAAAAAAATCATCAACAAAAAACAAATATTGATAGAAAGCAATCAAAGTCAACAACTGAATTACAGACTCCTGGCTGAAGACAGGCACATTAAAAAATCTATAAAAAATTATAAAGTACTGTACCAAATTTCATCATATCTAAATATCTTCTCTGCAACATTCTACTTTAACAGAAAATCTTTTACTTTTGTGTATTGATTCAATTTTTATGCTCGAATTCTTCGATGAATAAGGTCAACTTATCAACAAATATTAAAAATTATAAATTTCATCAAGATCAAGGAAGGAGAGAAAGAGGTAAAAATCTGATTTAAAACTTGAATTTTAAAGATTTTAATTGTCTATCATTTGATTTAAAACCTGTCTTTCTATTAATCACTTAGATTTTTTAACAGCACTATTTTTGTTTAATTTCCTGCCAAATCTACCATCATGATTTTTTATTTTTAATCTGATGCAGTTTTGTGTTTTTTTTTAATTCCACGTTTATTTCAGCTGCATCCATTCTTAGCACATGACTTGATTTGTTTGATGCACATTTACATTTGATTTATTTTTTGTAAGCTCCTGTTTTTCAATACAAATGGCAATGTGAGCTATAAGAATGAAGTTTCCATTTGAAGACGTCAAATGTTTAGTATGAGTTTGGAGTTATTTTGTCAGAATTGTCTTTTTTAATCATTTTTTTTTTATATAGTTTTTAGAAGTTGTCTAAACAACTTTGGGAGCTAGGTTGAATGTATCAACTATCATTGTCAGTATCTACCTTGAAACATTTAGAGTTATTGTTCCTGGAAAAACCTTTTTTGGCCCGAGAACACAGTTATTTCGTAGTGCATTTCTTTTAGACAATAAATTTAAATTAAACAAATTGCACCTGCTCTTTCTCAAAAAGATTTTTACAGTGTAGTGTACTATCAGTGAGACAAATAATATCAAAATTATTGAAACTTCTACTAGCTCTAACTCAAAATATTGACAATTCTGTGTTAAGGGGGTGTAAAATTCAGTTTGACAGCTTCAGACATGATAAAATTTGACTTTTTTGAACTGCACCCAATTTTTTTTTAACATGTAATTACATCCCCCTACTTAATATTTCATGCATTTAATATCAAGAAATAAATTGGGAAAGTGTACCAAGTAAAACATGCAAGTTATACACTGTTTAAACTAGGGACTATATTTGTAGACAACAAAAACCAAAGGACGATAACTGTGTCCTTGGACCATTTGTCGATTCACATTATGTGGTCCAGAGACAGCAAATTCTACAAGTTAATTTCAATGTGTGTCTACACTTTAAAATAGTTAATTGAGTCAAAGTGGTTAAAAAAAAAAATAGAAACAAATTATGAATCATCAAAATCAAATCTTGGAAACAATTTTCTTTATAAACCAATTAATTGATGCTATGTCTCTTGTATTTTTATATATTTATAAAATATATTTTGATTACCCATATACCATACTTTTTGTTTGATGATATACTACATGTATCTGTTTGGTATATGAGCTTTGTTAGATAGCAATATCAACTTCCTTTTAAAAATATAAAAATGCATTGAATTCCAATATTCAGTTTTTCGTAACAACAGAATAGTAACTTGTCAATGTTTCCAAACAGAAAATCAAAACTAGGAATGAGCTAGAATAATGGTAAAAAAAATAATGAAAACAGGATATGTTTGTTACTGTAATATTTTAAACATTTCTATTGCGGGAAGTAAGTATTTTTTTTTAAATTTTGCTTTTGAATAATCAATTGTAACAAAATGACATATATTAGAACAGTAGGAATAAAGTATTTAATGGGATAAAAAATCAAAGAAAACAGCAAACCCAAAAATCAAAAATATAAAACATTTAGAGGTTAACATATAGTCATCAGCTATACATAAGATTTACTCTAACAAAGCTCATATGTTTGTATATATGATATCAGGTTTACATTTATATATAAAAATTGTAATATGCATATAGCAAGATTTTGATTTTGATATTTTATACCACCAGGGCGTTCAAGAGAGTATTTGTACACAGAATGAATGAGGCTGTCCAAGTTAAATACCTGTCAATTTGGAAGAAAAGATTTGAAGATAAACTGGACTTACACAGAGCTAAAAGTTTCTGGTCCAATACTTGTGCTAGGTAAATATTTCTTTTTTTGGTGAAGCAATGTTCCAAGAATGAATTCCAAATGCTCTCAAATTTTCAGGGTCAACTAAAAGAAATTTAGGTTGGGATGTACAAATGCACAAAGCAATTTCTCTTTTACATCGTTGACTGTAAATTTTTCAGACAAGTATCCTAAATTTTTGCATGGGCAACTAACCTGTTTGAGTTAGCCAGTTAAGTTATGGGAATGTTGGAAAATGGAGAAGTTTTCCCCGTTGGATTGTATATTATAAAAGATAATCATACGGCTTTAACTAAAAACTACTTGCGGGTGAGGTGATCACTTGATGACTTATCATTTTTGAATTACATTAAAGTCCATACTTCAAAAGATCAAATTAAAGTTAAGAAAATCAAGGTTTGAGTCTAGTATAAACATTTTAAGATACTCCATAGAACAGTGACATATTATTCTTTTCATAGCACACATGAAATTGTGATCACAGATCATTACAAGTTATCTTAGAAAGTATATATGGATATAAGAATAGTTTATATTTATATATAGAAAATGTTGAGGATGAAAAGACAAGCCATTCTTAATGCTAATGAAAAAAAAACCCGGAAAACACTTATGTTATAATTTTGTACAAGTAGTAGAGTTTGAAAATTATATGAACTAAAATATTTACCACTGTAGCATTGTCATAAATGTTTCATCATTATTTATATAGGAAGGCAGCTGTGGTGTGGAGAACTGTTTGCCATCACAGGTTGTTAGATAGATTACTGATTACAACAGAACCTCATAGACAACTTTGTCTTCAGAAAGGTAGGTATTTAATGAAAGACAGCAATAGGACAGCAACCTATAAATAAAAACATGTTTTTTATTTGGCAAGGTTGATTGATTCTGCAGTAATAAAAGATGTAGCAGAATATTGGTTTTTTTATATCTCTGTGACTCATTTCACAAAAAATCTTACGATTAGAAATGATCGCAAGTTATACTGAAATTTTCATGACTTACAACTTACAGATTTTTTCCTTTAAAAACCAGCTCTTTAAAGTTTGAAAACAGTAAATGGTATTTATCACAAATTTGGGAAAATTTTGAATACATCTACGGTAAGCTAAATAATAAAATTGAGAAAGGAAATGGGGAATGTGTCAGAGCGACAACAACCCGACCATAGAGCAGACAACAGCCAAAGGCCACCAATGGGTCTTCAATGTAGCGAGAATTCCCGCACCAGTAGGTGTCCTTCAGCTGGCCCCTAAAATATGTATACTAGTACAGTGATAATGGACGTCATACTAAACTCCGAATTATACACAAGAAACTAAAATTAAAAATCATACAAGACTAACAAAGGCCAGAGGCTCCTGACTTGGGACAGGCGCAAAATTGTGGCAGGGTTAAACATGTTTTTATCTCATTTATTTATGCATTTATCTCATTTATTTACTGAAATATAACTCATTGAATTCTTTCAAAATAGGTGAATATTTATATAGGAAGCACATAAAATCAGTGCAAAACATGCTGAAATTTATCCTAAAGTTATTAAATCTCCAACTTTTTTTTTTTTAAATTAATATGTTTTTGATACATGATAAATAAATTTGTATTATAATGATGTAAATTAATAAAAAGTCACAGCGAAATGTAATTTTTGACATTTTACACTAAGTTACAGAGTGGTAAATAAACCAAAAAATATTTGGTGACCATATAATTATTTTATATCTTTCAAATAAAAATTTATGTCTCAACAATATATAGTTTTTTTTTGTAAGAAAATCGTTGGTTATTCTTTACAAATCTGACACATGCTTCAATTTTGTACAAATGCTCACATTATTTTTCATTTCAGTCATGTTTGATAGATGGAAGGAAGCAAAGAGAAAGATAGATGAAGAGAAACATAAAGCAGACGTAACGAGAGCCATCTTGGAAACATCGCTGCTGAAACAACATTTCATCAAATGGAAAGAGGCAGCAGAACAGAGGTTAAAGATCAGACCTATGTTAATAAGACGAGAAGGTTCTCTATTATCTGAGTAAGTTCTCATAGTAAAATTGTTTATTAAGAAAAATAGAGCTAAAATACATCAATTATAAATTGTGCTCTTATTCTTTCATAAATAAAATAGAAAGTGGAAATGGGGAATGTGTCAAAGAGACAGCAACCTGACCAAAGACCAGACAACAACCCAAGGCCACCAATAGGTCTTCAATGCAGCGAGAAACTCAAGCAGCTGGAGGCATGCTTCAGCTGGCCTTTAAACAAAAATGTATACAAGTTCACTATACTTAACTCCTAATTATACACAAGAAACTAAAATTAAAAATCATACAAAATTAACAAAGGTTAGAGGCTCCTGACTTGGGACAGGCGCAAAAATGACTTCAATTAAAACAACCTTTTGATGGGCTAATTATAAAATTTAATCATTTTTTAATTGTTTACAGAACATTTCTTTCATGGCATGGTTTGGTGCAGCATAAGTCTGAATGTAGAAAGAACAAAATACTGTGTGACAGGAAGAAACTGAGAGCTGCTTTTGGTGACTGGAGGTAAGTAAAGGCCTAATTTGTAGCAGCTAGGTAAAATTTAGAAGTTTGGGCATGGTTTTATTATTTATTTGATATTTCTTTGCATTTGATGATTGCCAATCTGTCACTGCTCTAGTTTGTGTATTTTTTCCCAAAAAAAGTAATAAATACGAAATTTGATTTTTTTATCATAAAAAAAAAATTGGAAAGTAAAACTAAAATATTTCAAAAGATCAGTTATGAGAGTATATTTTTGTTTGCATTTGTCAAGATTGAAAACAACTTTGTATCAAATTTTTCATGGAAACATCATAAGTTAGATCTTTTTGTTATTATATGCTCTTAAACCTTGATGTTCTAAGAAAGAAAAAAAAACATTTCTATAATTGTTCTTGTAGAAAACAATATTTGATCCATCAATTGGAGGTCAAGATCAAAGCCAAAACATCAACTAATCAGTTGAGGCGTTGTATAATTGGTTGGTCTGCTGTAATCAAAAGGAAGCATTCTGCTGTTAAATTCCACAATCAACAGATGGTAAAACAACTGTTCTTCTGCTGGAGAGGAAAAGCTTTTGATCAAATAAAGGATAAATATGAAACTAAAGAAACCAAGGTAACTTTTAATAGGTCCATTGGGCCGGGTGTATTAATATTTATCATATATTGTATATTTATAATCTGTACATATTTACACATGTCACTATAATAAATAATTTACTTACTTATAATTATGGAGGGTCCAGAGTCCAAATGAGTTTCAGGCTGTAGGTCACATTCAGTGATAGCATTTAGAAAAAAATTGTCAGGATTCTTGATGACAGGTTCCAGGTCCTGAAGTCATAAATCTTTCGAGCACGATTTTCGTACTCAGATTCAGAAATCAACCAATCAAATTACTGGATTTTTTGTTTGGAGCACAAATTTTGTACTCCGAGTACTGCCTAAAGTTTTTTCACCGAGAGCAGAGAAGTTTTGTCTTGTGGTTTAACTCATATTTTAGAGCTGGACATTTAGGTTTCATTTAAAACTTCACCAAAGAGAAACAAAAGAATCTGAAATGTAACATAAGTAAATCAATATCTTCAATGTTACAACATCATGCAGTGTTGTTTGTGATGCAATAGCTTGAATTCTCAAATTAGGGATGTTACAAAACTTTGCTCCAGGTGAAAGGAATCGGGTTTTAATCCAGAAAGCTTTTTAAGTAAAACAATGCTTCAGTGTATTTTTAACTTCTAGAAGTTCTGCTAAGTTTCCTTTTCAAATTGGTGTTTAAGTCAGAAAAAATTATACTTTGTACAGTCACTTTACTTTCTATCTGAGATCCTTTTTAATAAAAAATTCACTTCATATTTTCTTGTTTATTTACAGGAACTAAATATGTATTTGATGAGAGAATACTTTAAATTGTGGCATAGAAATGTACATCAACAAATACCAGAAAGAGAGGAGGCAATACAGCTGATGGAACAGCAGAGGGCAAACTTCAAGGTCAAGTCATCTTTCCAATCATGGAGGAGACTATTCAGAGCAACAATTGTGGCAAGGTAGAAATACATTTCATAATATCCAATGCTATAATCTAAATAAAAAAACATAGTAAGAAGATATATGAAGATGTGGTTTGAGTGCCAATGAGACAACTTTCCATTCAAGTCACAATTTGTAATAGTAAACCAATATAGGTCAAAGTACGGCCTTCAACACAGAGCTTTGGCTCACACTAAACAGCTAGTTATAAAGGGGCCTCAAAAATTACTAGTGTAAAACCATTCAAGCGGGAAAGTTCAGAACATTGTTGGTCAAGAGTCTGTAAGTTATTGAGGGTTTCAATTTGATAGTGTTTTGAAGAAAAATAAATCTTCAACTATTTTAATTTTTTCAAGTTAAAAATTTGGAATTGTCAGTGATTGATATGAGAAAAAAAATCATTTTAATGATAATATTTGTATTGTTTCTTCTTCAGAGAAAACCAGAAGTTGTTGGTTAGAAGACAATTACAGAAGATTCTCACAGAATGGCATGATATGACAGACTTCAGTGTTAAAGATGCTATACAGAAGTTTGCTGTACAGCTAGGATTACAGTCCCCAGATGGTACCCCTGAAGGATCTGGTAAGTTAACCTTTAAGTTCTAGTAAGTTCTTCCAAAATGGTATACCTAAATCTGGTCATTTTGCTTTGTCTACAGTCCCTAGATGACCCTCCTGATGGAACAGTGAAGTTTGCTGTACAACTGGTCTACAGCTCCTTGATGGTTCTGGTGAAAGTTAGTTACAAGTCTTGTTTGGCAGTCCTCATTTCATTAGCATACATACTGAGCAATATCTCCCAGTACACCTTTCCTTGTATTATATTGTTGAAATTCATGTCCTTTTAAAGATTTTTTTAAAGAATGGACAAGTTCTTTTTGATATTGCAGGCATGGATAATTTATGTAATTAACCTTACTGTAAATTCAGAAGTTGTTGCATGCATTCCTATCATTTTAGACTAAAATGCAATTTTAATTTTTGCAATATTGAGAAAAATTATGGTTAATTCATATAAAAAATTTCAAAATGGGAGTTTAAATTATTGCTTTATAACCCTGTCACATTTTTCGCAATAATAAAAACATTGCAATAATTTCTGAATTTATAGTAATCTTGTATATAAATTATTTCTCATTATAGTTGCAATAGTTGACCAGTTACAGAACTTGACAGATTTTGATCATACAGACCCTCTCTGGAGCTCATTTACATCACCAGCTCTTGGTACACCAAGGAGTAGGAGGTAAATATTTATATGTATTTACAACTAGATATTATTTACACCTCAAACCTTGGAATTTTAATAGTTATCTTAATAATATCCTTGAAAATGTTTTTTTACTCCCTGGTCTAGTAGTTTTTCTAATGAAACCTTTTTTTTACAAGGAATTTATTTTTATCTTTTTGCTTTCAGAAAATACCAAACTAAATTGTTTAACCTCTTTACATTTGCTTTTCCTTTCCATATTAATAAAATAAATGTGTATTAAATCAAATGTTTCCATTATTCAACTAATACTTTGAATACAACAATATAATACATTGTGTATTTGAATAAACAACGACAATGATTAACCTAAAAGATCTCATATTTCAATGGACACCTTATGTTAGACTTTGAAATTCTAACAAGATAAGTACTTTTTCCGATGTAATTTATTGAATTTGAATTTGATTTGAACAGTTTATATATAAGAGGGTAAGATAAGGATTTGCAGTGTTATATTTGGGACTTATACATAACCGATAAGTCTCAGGTTATATGTATCTACATTTGTCCATTTTCTAGTGATTTTGGTATCTAGTAACCTTTATGTTCTGGATTGAGGATTCAAAACTGACATGTTATTTGCAATTTGCGTACTTCTAAAAACACTTATTTTGTTGTTAGAAAATTTGACTAGGAAATGGACAGATTGTGAATTCTTTAAAAATTTTAATTTTCAGTATTTTTCATTCACTGGAAAAGTTTGAATTTCACTTTTGATCAAACAAATGTTTATGTATTAATAAAAGAACTTCCATGTGTTACCTTAACAAATTTAGTGTCCATAATTACATTTATGTTGTTTGAAATAACTAATAATTTACATAAACCTGAATAATTCAGTCCCTCCTTGTAATCGATTTCTCTTCCTGGAAGTCTTAACACACAAAAAACTATTTATCAATCTGGATTTTGATTGGTTCACTTTGAGAGAAGTGACAAATCAGCAGTTAGCTCTATTATATCAAGAGTTTAAATCCAAGCTGATTCCGATTGATTGATGGATGGATGATTTTTCATTGTCAATGCATTTAGGTATTAATGTAGCCATCAGAGACCAGCAAAATATAGCGAAATATAATGACTGGATTATTCAGGTTACAATTTACAGTTCTAAATTTTGAAAAATAACATCAGATACTAAGCATGATATACATTAGTATTAATTTCAGGGAGGTATCTCCAGAAGTTCTGTGCCAGAATTTATGCTTTTTTTTTAAATTTTCTTTTGTCGTTCAGAAGTTACTGTCCTTAATCTTATTTGAAAATGGCACTTATGTTGTTTATATGCACAGAAGTTACTGTCCTTAATCTTATTTGAAAATGGCACTTATGTTGTTTATATGCAAAAACTTAAGAAACATCAAAATTTAACACTTAGTTTATGATGATAAAGGAGAGTATCATATCACACCACTTCCTCTCTTATTTATTTTAACAATGATTACTTTCACAACGCAGAAAACTCAGTTTGCTATCAACTTGACAGCTTATTACTTGTTGGTTAACAGGTGGTTAAATACAATTTTTATTCTTGAGTTCTTTATACATGCACATGAAAAAAATTGAAAAGAAAATATTAAGGAATTACATTACATATGTCTTCTCACACAAACATTTTCAAAAGTTAACTTATAATAGCAAGTCCAAAGATTTTTGTCTAGACTGTCTTGATGTCTATGTTGCAATATAATGTTCAATTCATGATTTCAGCAATAAGACTTAAAAAGAAAGGTTTTCCAAGTATGATTTACCAATCTGTTTTTTTTACAGAATGAGTTCCAGTCGAATAGCAGTGGACTATGACCCAGATCATAAACCCTCCATGGCTGACACATCTTTCTTGGACAACAGATTTGCTATAGAACATGCTGTCAGAACACAGAGGATGAGGGTAGGTATCTGTATGTATGGGGCCCCATACAATGGTTGTAAAGCCCTAGATTTAAACTGAGAATTTGATCACTACATATTTAACACAAAGCAAGCATTTGAGACATTTTCATCCAAGTAAATGAAAGTTGGTGCTTTTATTTCATCATGTACCTAATTATTAGGCATTTCTTTTCCTGAAATTAAGTTTTTTTCTTACATAGGTATACATAGATATTAGAAGATGTGGTATTATTGTCAATGAGACAACTCTCAATCCTAGTTACAACTTGTAAAAGAAAACATTTATAGGTGAAAGTACGGTCTTCAACACAGAGCGTTAGCTCACACCCAACAGCAAATTATAAAGGGCCCCAATAAACCATGTAAGTTGGAACTGGGATTTAGATTCAGGTATGTGCTGCTGTCTGTAAGTTAATCAGTTAAAGCTATTCATTAGTTTAAACAATATTTTGTTATTAATTAGATCCATCTTAAACAATATAAATTCATATTGTGAGAAATAGGTTTCATAAACATTATCAAATATATTTTAATTTTAAAATTAATTAAAATCTGTCTCTTTGTGTAATTCAAATGTTAGATGTAAGAGGTGAGGATAAGGTTGGACATCATTAAAACAATTCTCAATTAATAATTACAGGAAGTTGTGACAATGTTTATCAAAAGATTGAGATTCTGGCCTCTCAGTAATGTATTTGACCAGTGGAAAGAGTTTACAGCACGCCAGCGTGAGATGAAGGCTGCTACTAAACAGGTTAAGGAACTACATGTACAACTTCAGCAGAAAATGGTATTTAGAATATGGAGAGAAACTTACGAGGGAAGTTCTAAAGCTAAAGTACAAAGTGTAAGTCTTCATGAAAACACTGCATCAAAATAGAGTGGTGTATTTTTTATTATAAAAAATCCGTATAAAAATAAGGAGATGTTGTTTGAGCCAATGAGATTTGAAAGAATGAAAACAACTATAGAGCACTGTAGTCTTCAACATAAATAATGTGATCTAGAATCCCATAGTAAAGAAATGAAAGTTATGATAATCAATTTTTTTTTCAGTTGAATTGTCTTTGATCTAATTTTGTCTTTTGATAATCTATTATTTTACCATGACATTATTTTTTTTTACTTAAACTCTTGCATTACATTATACATTGTATCTTCTTAAAAATTCCATAGAGATGTAACTAGCTTCATTTTTCCTAGTCAATTTGAAACAAAAGATTGGACAATGTAGTAAAAGCTTTCCTAAAAAAAAGTTTATGCAAAAATATATCTTTCATTGTTTTTTTTTAATTTTTCACAGAATTCCTCATTGCAAAGGAGAGTATTTGATGCTTGGTATGACTTTAAATGTCACAGTAAATACAAGAAGAAGTTATCTGCCCTTGCTCTACATCATAACTCGATGAAGATCTACAGACAAATATTTCCTATGTGGTTTGAAAAGGTAAATGTTCATGTCATAAATTGCTGTTTTGAAATCTCAATCAATTTCCTTGGATATTATATGGCTATGCCCCTGTATAATTGGTTCAGTCGAATTCAGAAAAAATGAAGATCACTTTTTCATCAGAACTCTTTGTGAATATCTGGCAAGTTTTAAGTTGAATGTGGCGTTTTGTAAAATTTCATGGAATAATCTCCTCAAGAAATTTGAAGTGTTGATAAATGATTCTTGAACAATTTACAAGTGATTGAATATGCAAAGATAACAACAAAAAATTGAATGGATATTTAAAAAGTTCACCTTGAGCTATAAAAACAACAGCTGTCCAATTACATTTCTTTTCATAACCCACCTTCCCCAACTTCCACTTAAAAAAAAAAAAGAAATGAAAAAATTGTAGAAATTTTATTTGCTTTTGAAATGATTATTAATTTGTCTAATCATTTATTTATTCAGGCAAAAGAGAAAAGACATACAGAGAGGATAGTCCATCTGTGGTCAACAACAACTTCAGAGGAACAAGCTCTACTTCCAGTGGAGAGTTCTGTTAAAGGGAGAATACAAAATAAAACTCTTAAGAAATGCTTTGCTATATGGAGCTTGAAGTACCAACGAATTACAAAACTGAAAAATGCATATCATAGGATTGTTTTAGAGAGGTTAGGAAATATGTCAATCAGTGTAGGCAAACACATAATAACCTCACTCATGGGTTGATGTCGTAATGCAATGACCCTGTCTATCCTTTTATTTGTCCTCTACTCTGTAACTTTTGATACCTATTAGTCATCTAAGTCAGCTTATTCACAAATAGTCTGTTTTGATTTTTGTCAGGAATTTAAAATTGTTTGGTTATCCATGTTAATGTTTAGCAAATCTGAAAATTACTAACTACCTGTTATTCAATACTTTGAATTTTCATTGTTACCACTGTGTGTCTCTTTCTTGAGCTATTATTAATCAACTTTATTGACTTTATTCATAAAATGTAAATAATTGAATTGATGATAATTACAGTAGTCTTATATTTTTCAAGATGTCTACATATATGGTTTGATTGGTCAAGTCTGAAGAAAGAACAAAGAGAGAAATGTAATGAGTTTAATACAAGAAGATTACAAACACAGGTAAGTGACAATAAATATCTTTATCTTTATCGCTATTTTGTGAAATTTTCCTTTGATATGAAAATTATCCCTATAAACTAAGGGCGCATGTGCTTTTGTCAATGTGAATTTCAATGTTGTCATAGGCAAAATAGCAATAAACAGATTATCCTTGGTCATTTCAACTCAATCGTTTTTCTCACTTTTGCCTTACCTGCTCAAATGAGAAAATAAATCTCGTTGAGATGACCAACTATGATCTATAAATTTATCCATCAGTTGTTAAAACTGTTGTACTGAATTTTACACATGATTTGTTAGCTTGAAAATAGCATTTTATTTTTAGTTGAAATGAAATGGTTTATAGTTTCATATTATTAATGCATTGAAGAAAAATAACTGATAAATCTATAAGTTCCAGAATTACTAAAGTGGCTGATGTTTCTTTTACAGATGTTTAGAACCTGGTGTGTGAGACAGAAACAGATGACCTCTGTGAACAGGAAGCACCAAGAATCCTGGGAAATATATCAGTCAGAAATTCTTCAAGTCTGGCACCAATGGGCTAAAGGTAGAAACAATTATTGGCTTATTGTAGAGTCCTTACCTAGAAAAAAAAAGTGATGTTCCTAGATTTGTGGTTAAAAGCAGTACATTGTAATTCATGAATTGGTTGCCTCAACTTCAAAGTCTTAAACTTTTTAAATCTACAAATTTGGAATATCTTCATCTGTAGAAAATTGGATGTTCATTGTCAAACTGACTAACTTCATGGAACAAAAAATGTAAATTGGTTCACAGTTAATATACATCAAATTTTGTAATATTGAGATACATGAATTAAGTTTAATTATTTAAGCTGTACAATGTTAGTTTTAATTTAAGGCATATTTTTTTCTCCAGCTAACAAGAAAAGAAGAGTATTAGCTCAGATAGTGACCCACATCAGACAGAGGAATACATTGTGTAGAAACTTTGTGGTATGGAGAGAACAGACACAAAAACTACAACTAGCCTCTAAACTGTATAATCTCAAATTAGTTCAAAAGTAAGTTAATTTCTCATTAGTCAATTAATGTTGAAGTTTAAGAATCTAACTTTAAATGGGTTTGAGAGCATATATTTTTCCTCAGATTCAGCAGTTAATATTGCTTATAAGACAGAGATTTTTGTTTAATGGAGAGAAACAAATCATGAGTCAACACCTGTATAACTCTTATATCTATACTACTAAAGTAAGAGACTGATTTCATTGAGTCGCAACTCCTCTGAAACCATTCAAAGTCAGAAATATTTTTGATATGAAGTATAAATGTAGTGTTTTGTGTTTTCTTAATTTGGCTGTTTAACCCATTATTCCACAGAAAACGTCAATTTTGTAGAAAATAACCCAATTTGGAGATTTTATAGATCCGCGTCTTGTATGCTTTCACACCTACTCAGTCAATGTACTGACCATGATTTGAAAACTCTTTGTTTCAAAACTTGCCTAATTGAACCGCAATTATACATGCATCTTCTTATAGTTTCTATGATTGGAAAGTTTCAATAATACTGTCTGAAATAATAAGATTGGTTAAAACTTTCAGGCAAATGAAAAACTAAACCATTGATGTGCTGAAACAATAGGCTTGAAATAGAGAATTAAGAAATAACTTGTTGATATAATGCATTGTATTTTTTTTTTCTTTCCAGAGTTGTCATTTGCTGGCATGATGTCGCACATACAAAGAAACAGTTAAAACAAAAAGTTCTTAACTTCCAAGTCAAGTCATATACCAAACTGGTAAGTAAATACAAGACTTATATAGAAAAGGGGCTGAGTCAGGATTTGAGTTAATGGACACGACCCTGATCGTGAATCTGCCCCTGCAGATAGCTAATGAAAGGAAATTGTTAATGGTATGTCAGCCAATGAAAGGTACCATGAGCTACATCTACTGCTGAATACTTCTGATGTATTAATTAGATCAAGTCTTATGGATATTATCACTTATTGCTTTATCCAGATGTCTCTTTTATCATTTTGTTATAGAATTTATCTGTTACTTTCTGTCAACATACAAGTTTATATGAGCTGACTGTTATTTATACCAAGGCTTCCAAAAAACATTTGAGCCAGCTGGACATTTTATATCTGATCCTGATTTTAATCCCTTAAGACTAAGTCACAAAAGGCAGTTATGGTAATCAGATGGCCATTCCAATGATAATGACATTAGATTAAAAAACGATTTTAAACTTTACTTTGTTTTGGATGTTTGGATGTAAACTGTTGAATTGGCAGTGCATCATTCAAAGTGTGCACATCAGTATGCTCATATCTGCCATAGACTCTTTATTTGTGCAAAATGACATGTCAAAAACTTCATTTTCGTTTTTAAAATCATGTTTTTCTAAAACCGGATGTTGACTTGACAATGGTAAAACATGGACCGTAAACGGATACGTAAAATCATGACTGAGTGAAGAAGCTTTTTCCACGTTATTTCTTAAACAAAATGCTTGAAATGAATGTTTAGATACAGGTATCAATGATAATTTTACCATTTTGAAGAAATAAAGGATGCATAATTAAATTTCCCACCTTTGCACATGCGCACACGTGTTCTAGTTCATTCGACGTAGTTCTGACGATTTTTCATTTGATCCTTTTAAAATTTTTTATCAAATCATGTAGATAAACTAATTTCTTATAATTTTAATCTTTTGGACTAAATCAATGAGCTACAAACCGCTGAAATGTAAGAAAATAATTGTGAATAGATCGATCAATTTATACCATGTCAGGTACTGAACATAGTTTACCTGTCACCTTAACAGGTAGATATCACCTGTCCAACAACTAATTAGCCTTTATTAAAATAAGAAAGTATTGAAGTAGGGGTTGTTTTGATAGTAATTAATCATCATGTCACTTTTATGACCGGAAATGTGTAGATGTTAAAGGCAAAAGGTTGGGTTAAAAAGATCGTGACTTATGTTAAAATGACCGAAAAAGCCTTGAAAACTAAAATGTATATGACCGTTTCATGCTTTGCCCAGCCTGACTTTTACCGGACATTAATCAAATGTCCGGAATATATGACCGTTTTGGAAGCCCTGATTTATACATACATTTTTATAAAATAATTTTGAATAATAAGCAAACCATAAAAAATCAATTTATTAACTTATTTCCAAATATATTTTCTGAATATTCTAGTGCTTGTCATTTTCAGTACTGTAAATCATTGTAAATCATAAAGATGGCGCCGCAGTGACCTAGTGGTCTAAGTAGTTACTTCTGTAATCACTAGCCAATCAACACTTAGTTGTGAGTTTGATCCTCGCTCATGTGGGTGAAACTTGACTCCAATCTTAATTTACTAGGGTTGTCAGTTTCCGTATCAAAGGTAGTGGTTTTCTCGGGGCATTCCAGCTTCCTACGCCAATAAAATCGGGCCACCACGAAATATCTCAAAAGTGGCCTTTAAAAGTGGAATTAAAAGACCAACAATCAATCAATCATTGTTATAAATACAATATCATCCCAAATCATCTTTTCCATTCCAAATTCTACTGTCATCAATTTAAATTACAGGTAATAAGGATGTTTAAAACATGGCATGGTGCTTACGTGGACAGATTACAGGAGTATGAGGAACATGAACAGTATGTACAGCGTGTAGCTCTACAGATGGCAAGAACGTGGAGATATAAAGCTCAAAAGGCTAGAGGGCAAAGGTTACTTCAGTATCACCAACAACTAGAGGTAAGTCTTTTATATGTTCTTGATGATGTTCCTAGACAGTGATATGTATCTAGAACCTCTGAATAGTATAAATACTGAATAATGTTCAAATCGGAGGCCTTGGTGGCTGAGTGGTCCAATTACTGTATCACTACCCTGTCAACACTGGGGCCATGAGTTCAAATCCTGCTCATGGATGGTTCATTTTGCTTCAATCTTAATTGACTAGGATTGTCAGTTTTCCTGCATATGGCTCCCCATCTTTCTCCACCAATAAAAACTAACTGCCATGAAATGGGGCAGTAGTGCTGAAAGTGGGGTTAAGTACCAATTAAGCAATCACTGTTCAATTTAAAATACTTGCCATACATTCTATAGATAATACTGTGGATTAATTAATATTCGTTGGATACCAATTTTTGTGTATTTCGTGGATAAAGGGGAACCAAGAATTTATAAGTTCAACAAATTACCAATTTCCCAAAGGAATAAATGCAGACTTTGCCAAAATCACGAAATTAAAAGTTTTCCTCAATCCACATAAATTGATTCCCACAAAAATAAATGAGGCCACAGTAATGACTAAATCCAGAAATTATTGCGTGCATTTATTATTGTGATTTTTTCATTTTAAACTTAAATGCAATTTTAATTTTCACGATTTTTAGAAAAGTCATGCTTAATTCAGTTAAAATATTCAGAATGCGAGTTTGAATTATTGCGTTTACAACTCTGTCGCATTATTCGCAATAATAAAAACCTTGCAATAATTTCTGAATTTACAGTAATTAGGAATTTCAGTTATTGATTTTAGGAATCCATATGAGTTTTGGTGTTACAGAATATTCATTGTTTCCTTTGTTTGATTATTGATATTTAAGAAATATTCTTAGTTTGCATTTGCTTCCTTTGATGGAAGACAATTTTTATTAGAGACATTGATGAACATAAGCTTACAATAAGTTACAAATTATCACAAATTATCACAAACTAAATTGTTATAAATTATTATTTATGTTTTTCAGATGAAGAAATACTTTGAAAGATGGCGCTACAACTATGAAAGAAATCTAGAGAGAGAACATCAGTTGAAGAAACTAGTCGATCGTAAAAATTGGCAGTTGATGGGAGCATACATGGATAGTTGGAAGACTTCACTCCTGGCTAAACAGGCTATCAGACTATATAACATGAAGCTAACAGGAACAGTTTTGCATTACTGGCACACATTTACACAGAGTAAGGAACTTTACAAATTCTGGTTTTTAAGGGTATAATTGCTAAATTTTGGAGTGCCAGCACTGGCAAGGTTACCTCAGTTTAAGAAGTTGGCTAACTTAATGCATTGATTTATTGCATTTGAAATTAGTATTCTACAGAGATAAATAAATTCCATATATGATTTTTGTAGTGGCTTTCATTTCAATTATGTTTTTTCACATAATAAGTTCCTACTATTGGTTTCGAAATGTAAGATGAAGAGATGTGAAAATGCCATTTTGTTATTTCAATTTATAAGATCATGATTCTAAGCCCTTACTTAACTACAAACAAGCTTTCTAAAATAAAATACCAGCCTGATATTTTGTGAATCCTAATGAGACAAAAGTTTGAACGAGATATTTTTTTCAGAATCCAAGAGAAGATTGGAGGTGTGTGCTGCCTACAAAGAAGCCTTATCACAGAGACATGTAAAATCATACTTTGTGTATTGGGTCAACATGCATAGAGCACAGAAATCAGTCGAAGGACACTTCCATCTCAAACTACAAATTCAGTAAGTCAATACAAACAAAATTATATTTAAGATGTGGATTCATAATAAAAATAATTAATTATTTGGGGAATATGGGTGAACCAGAAATTCAAAAATTCAAGGAGTTGAGTTTTTTCAAAACATAAAAAGAATATACTTGTATGCAGACTTTGCCAAAAAACGAAAAATCTTCATGAATACAATTTTTCCTATATTCCGGAAAATTTGTACTCACTAAAATATAAGAATAAACAGTATTGTTTATTTCAAACACAAAGGTTCACAAATGTATATTCATATCAGAAAAGGATCTGTTTAAACAGGATACAATATTGAAATATTTACAGTATTAGTTATAGCTATGAATTAAGATATATCACATTATCGCTATTTTATGAAATTTTCCTTTGATCTTGCTGACTGATAATTTCATTTCTCAGCAGAGTCGAGTGATATGAAAAATTATTGCCAAAAAATGTGGCATTGTCAATTACATTGACATGAAATTGACAATGTCTTCTTAGGTAAAATAGCGATAAACACATTATTATTGGACATCTCAACATTAACTATAAGTACTACACTTTGAAGATTCCCTGAAGAATTTAAATTCCTTGAAGATTCCTTGAAGAATCTTATCATTTTTGGCTATGACTAAATATAGTATTTTTTTGCTTGTTTCCAGAGTGCTAAGATCCTGGCGTGATTATACAAGGAGACAACTTCATTTGAAGAGACTTGGAGCGATAATGACATGCAAGGTCAATAAACGGATGGTCAGTGATGTGTGGATGTCAATGAAATGTCAGTTTGATTATTACAACTCACTGACTGAAACAGCAGAAAAGGTATGTTAACAATGGGTAAAAAGAGTGACCATATTAAATTATCAGATCAATGTTTCTACATGTAGTGATATAATTCTATCCAATTTTAATCTCTCTTATAAAACATTATGCATGTGAATAGTGTTATTGTCAATCTTGGCTGTTTTGTCTTTGCACATATTTTTTGAAGGATTTTTTTTCTGGCTGATATGTCCTGTGAATTTGTAATACTATCTCACATTTGCACTAAAATGAAGCATTCTAACAAAAACAGATAAAAGATATTATACCAAGAGGACAATCAAAACCATAATGGGATAAAAAACATACAACACCATGAAGAAAAGGATAAAGATAAGAAAAAAATAGTCCAGAAAACACTACACAGAAAAAAATAGATTGAGTAACACTAATCCTGGGCCTGCCAACAATGTTGAAAATCAGTCGTAAATATAGAAGAGTAGGCAGTACTTGCTCATTGTTAAAAATACCAAACTTTTCATACCACTATGCTATAATATTTCATTCAATTATTTCATGTTCAGATAGCAGAACAAAAAGACATAGAATGTGTACACAGTGCCCTACATGTATGGAGGGAGAGATTAAACCGGGTCATAGCTAGGCGATGCTATCATCTATTGTTAGCTCGTAGAGGTGTTAGGAAATGGAGACAATTTGTGACCAGAAAAAAGATGGAAAGGAAAATAGATGAAGAGAAAATGGACAGAGCTGTTAATCATCACAACAGAAAGATATGGTATGTAGTGAAGAGGTCAATTACTCAAATTCAAAAATTTTCATTTATAAAAGAAAAATTTGTTATTCCACTGATAATTTTACTTTGGATTCATTTGTGGTCTTAAGTATCAATTCTAATGTATCATTCTGTGCCAGCGTCTTTTCCAACTGCTAATCTAAAGACCAGTATTCAAAACTTTGCAAATACTTACTAGTCCAAATAAAGTTTTACTACTCTGGGGAATCAGACTAGTGGCCAATGGATCAGACTGATAGCCACCTACAATACCATGATTCATATTAAATATTCCTTTGGACTTTCTTTTAAAGTTCTCAGTTGCTTAAAACCTATTAAAAATTGCATTAAATTCTGTATTTTTAGTTCGATAGCCATGGAAGCCTGGTTGGATGAAATGAAAGTTGTACATCATATACAGTACCGTAAAAAGAAACTTCTACAGAAATTTGGGTCTCTTTGGAAGTACAGAGTCGATTTGATATACACAGCCAAATGTGTGGTAAGTAATTTATAAAGAGTAGTCTTTGATAAAGAAATTTTTTAACGTGAGGGATCAAGGTAAAAAAAACTTTAGGCAAACACTGTAATTATTTGTTAAAATAAAGAAAACAATCTTGGCAGCAACTTCTAAATCTGTATGCAAAAAAACCCATATTTTTAATAACATCAATGTCAGGATCACCAATACCAGAGAGGGTATATATGCTATGATTCAGAAAGATGTTTTTTTATTCTTTTTTATAATAAGGAGATGTGGTATCCTTGCAGGCAGTATGTTGTGAACTGAATGTATTTCAAATAAAACCAATACATATTTCTATTGTTTGTGTTGCCTTTTGGTAATTTTTGATGTCCCAGCTAGACACATTATGTTTTTCAGTCTGTTCGTCAGTCTGTCCAGCTTCAGGTTAAAGTTTTTGGTCAAGGTAGTTTCTGATGAAGTTGAAGTCCAATCAACTTGAAACTTAACACACATGTTCTCTATTATATGGTCTTTCTGATTTTAAAGCCAAATTAGAGTTTTGTCCCAAGGTCCACTGAACATAAAAAAGTATAGTGTGAGTGGGGCATCTGTGCATTGGGGACTTATTCTTGATTTATTTGTCTCATATAGCAATCTTGTATGAGTGCACTGTGCTATATTCTAAAAAAGTTTTATTCCATTGTAGGAAAGTGAGAATTTGATGAAGTCAGCATGGAGAAGATGGCGAGTGGAGTATGCTAAAACAATGCCTTTGACAAAAATAGATAATTTTGAGACCAAACATTTAAAATCCACAGTAAGTCCATTGGTTTTTTAATCATGGTTAGGCCAAACAAAAAAGTATGTGTGTTTACTGTCACATGCTGAAAAAAATAGGGTGGGAAGGTAGGGATTTTTTTTTTATTTTTTTTATTTGAGTCTATGGGAGCACCACTGTGCCTTTAACAGTGCTTTATCAAAAATGGCCAAAACATATTAAGTAGGTAGGGGTACAGTGAACACACACACTTTTTACATTTGGCCTTAAAAATATGTTTTCTTCGTCTTTCAAATGCTTTCTCTCCACAATTTTAAGATGACCTCAATATATTCTGATTTTATTTATTAAAACTGTAGAGTGATTCTGAAGTTTTTGGTGCTGATGGGGATCTCTTCCATTATGCTATTTCATACCTAAAAATGTAAAATTACAATTCTCATTGATGATTCATTTATGTTTCATATATTTGAGAAACAGAAATCCTGATTGGGTTCATTTTTTATCTCATGGAGCTTAATATTTAACTCATTTAAGATTCACAGGATCTTTAGTGCGGTGACTGAAGGCAGATTTTTTTTTAATTTAATCTCCCCACCGAACACACACCTACATAATATATCATTGGAAAGAGGAAATCGTGTACTATAATAATATGCCTGTCGTCAGGACTTATTATGGTCAAATTTCTTTTAAATTGAGGTAAAAGGTTATATGTAAAAATTTGTAAAAAAATGGGAGGGTTTCAATTTTGACATTTGTTGCTATTTCAAACTCTACCTAAATACAAACGATACTGTTTTGGCTTAAGTAATGTTTGTTATTATACATAAACCTTAATCAATGAGATTTTTTTATCAAAAAAAATCCTAAAACGACGTTTTATAAACAAAACTTCAAAAATCAAGTTTTCAACCTATTAAATGTTTAGAGCACCTTAACCTTATGAAAAATATCAATTTCAGGTAAAAATCAAGTGTCATGCAAGACAATACTTTAAAATTATTTTTTAAACTATCATAGTAGGTGAGGTATCAAACCAAAGCCATATAACACTACAGTAAAATATGACCTGAAAATGAATTTGCGGATACTTTAGGTTTTTTTTATAGACTACTCGTTGCTTTTGGTTTTTTTTCTCACAATTATTACTGCTACCATAGTGTTACCTTTTGTTGTGTATTTAACTCTATCTATTACATTATAGGTTTTGTTGTCTCATTGGCACTCACACCACATCTGCCTTTATCTATTTGTAACTATATCCCCCCTTTTTTCCCTTGCAACGTACCACAAACTACAAAAGTATTCCATATATAAAAAAAAAGAAGATGTGATATGATTGCAAATGAGACCACTCTCCAAATGAGACCATATGAGACATAAAATAATTATAGGTCCCGTACGGGCTTCAACAATGAGTAAAATTCATACTGCATAGTCTTCAATTTCCGAAATGAATAATGTAAAACAAACAAACAATCTAACGGCCTGATTAATGTACAAAATAAATAAGAAAGAAACAAATATAGTATATAAAGACAAACGACAAACACTGCATTACCGTCTCGTGACTTGAAACAGACACATACAGATAGTGGTGGGGTTTAACTTTTTTAAGGGCACGCCAACACTCCCCTAACCTCGGGACTGGAACCGTGTGTACCAGTGCAACAAGCTTTATACCAAATTAACCGTTATCTCCATCATCTTCATTTTCATCAACCGTCACAAGACATGTTTTGATATTTCTACACATTTCACTCATGACCACAGGTCTGCACATGAAAGGTTCTGCTCAAAGCAAACACGTTATTTTGAGTTTTTCTTTACAAGTACAAATAAGGTATTGTAGGAAGTCCGAAGACATTTGTTCCTAATAATACCAGCTTCAAACCATCCCTATCAATTCATCCAAGATTTAACAGAGATCTAAAAGGGGGTTTAGGAAGGTGTGATGACATCCATATGCTTGTCTGCAAAGATGCTGGGGAAACATTATACGAGACGTACACACTATCTTGAATTCGCTCAATTTCATGGTTGTCAACACATTAGATAGCGTCGCATTTTACTTTAAGAAGCATTAAATCCATTGGAATTCAATGTTTTAAGAAGGTGTTTTGAACTAAACTCATGGTACATTTGTAAAGCCAATCCTAAATGAAAAGGAGTACAACAAAAACGTTTGCCTTAACAATTGCTTAGCATTTCCACAATTTCTCTGGTGCCATTTCCTGAGAATAGTCTTGGCTGTATGCATTTTCATTGAGTAACCATAGAATGAATTGCAATAAATACGAAGGCATTGACTGAATTAAGAAGGAAGAGACAATTCATCCGAAGTTGGGTAGTCTTCTTTAGAGTTTTGATGTCTTTTCTAAGTACACTTGCAGCGGAATGAAATATATGTCCGTTATTTGTGTCTATTACAGTTGACATTGAGGTTTTGAGGTCAGTTTTCAATTGAATAGAAGCTTATATGGCATCTTAAATAGTTATTTTTCTACTAAATATTATGTTATATTTGCCTTGAACTTGTTGAAGTTGTTTGACATCTGAATTTCTATAGAAATAAATGAGTTTAGACTGCATTTTACATGTAGAATATCTTAAATTAGAATCAGCGGGAAGAAATGATCTATATTTATCAAGTAACGATGTCATGAGGAATGACCATTAAATCGTTGTCAATAGCCAAAATAAAATTAGTAAAGGCAGTATCGTGTTCTGAGATATCTGCTTCCACGGGTTTGGATTTTTTTTTCTCGTTTTTAGCAAATAATTTGAAATGCAACCAAAATGACAGAGTTCTTGAAGTTTAAAAGATGGACGGGAAACTATTTCAACTTTAACTTTATCTGACACGGATAAAACATTTTTAATACGCTCATCTGATTCAAACTTGAGTATTTTTTTATCTCTCTAAAATGTTTTGTTGCAACAAAATATACGTCAAGCGCTCCAGTTCAACGACTGCATTCTAGAACGTGTACAAATACCCGAAACTGAGTGACAACAGTCAGATCGTCATTAAATATCAGACTAGAAGCTTTCTCGCTCTAAAAGGGGGAACAGATATGTTTATTTGTGTAAGTTTTGTAGCATGAACGATGATAAACTGCCTGCACAGAGTTCTTCAAATTAACAGGTATCGCATGAAACATATTGATGTTCACCTCATCCAATCTTTTATGCAATGCAGATACAAAAATCGACTTCCCTAAACTGGTAAATTGACTCAAAATTTCAATCGAGTTTTTTTTTGGCATATTATGCAGTGTATAAAATTTTACGACTTTTGTCTTTTCTTTGGACTTAATGGAGCAAGTTGCAAAGGACTTGACATATCACGGAATATTTACTGAAACTATCCGTCAATTATCTTGATTTTACAATAAGACTTTTCTGACAAAGTATATTTGATGTTTTATAACGAAAAAACATAGAATATAAACATATACAAACAAAGTATGTGGCATATATCAGTGCACTTTAATTGAAAATATGTGTATATAATAGCGAAAAAGGTAGTAATTTCATATATCATTTGAGAGCAAATTATTGACTAATACACAAAATGTGACGGAAGGCAAGTGATTGAGTTCCGTGTTGAAATTGAAGATTTTTACTCCATTCTTTTTCCATCGATTTCTTAAGGTTTTTTTCATATTTTGGTTTCTAAATTTTTATCACTTATTAGTTTTATCAAATACTATATGCTTAAAATATTATGGGATAATTTTTATTTCTACTATGAAGAAGGAACTAAAGTTTGAGTCTGAATTTACAATTAAAATTACCTCAATTTTAAATAGTCTAAACTGCGTAAATTTTATATATTAGAAGAAAATAAAATACTGAATAGAATATTTTGACATAAAAAAAATAGCTTCAGGAAAAACTATTTCAATTAAATGTAAGCACACATACACATTTTTTCATTTCGAAAAAGGGGGGTTGAAACTCTCCAATATACTACCAGTCATTAAAACGACTTTTTAGAAAAAAGTGACCGTACGAAATTCTGACGACAGGGCAAAAACTAAAGAAGACATATTTGTCTTTAAGTTAAGACCATTTTTAGCCGTGTGTTATTTGGGGAGATTAAACTCGCGATCTAGACGACTTTTTACACTTCTGTCACCGCACTACTTGTCAAGGGTTATTTAATGCAACATATTTGTATTTTATGCATGTTTTTGTGTCTAAATCCTAATATTCCTTGTGTTTCATTATAGCATAACTAATCGAAAAATTCAAATAGAGAAAAATATTCAACGAGTGATCGAACAACACATTAATTCACCAATGGGAGTAGCGCATGAGTTAATTATTAGTGTTGTTCGGTCACGAGTTGAATATTTTTCGATATTTGAATTCTTTAATTAGTTATTCTTTTTATTACATTGGCAAATGGCTTTTTTTAAAGTAATTAATGTAGAACATGTAAGGAACTATATCTTTTTTCTATGCATTCACAATTTGTTTTGATCCGCCCTAATCGAAGTTTTGACAACGCCTATTATTGTATGACGTCAGAGAGTGAAATAACCACGTTTATTTCACATGTGAAATTTTCGGATTTTATTTAACTCAGAAATCAATGTTATTCATTGCAACCAATGAAATAATTTAGATTATAAAAAATATTATTCTGATTTTCATATCTTCAAAAATTAACCAAAATCATTTGATTTTTTTTTTAACCTTTATTCAGCTTTTAATTATTTAAATTTTTAGGTGTTTTATGCATGGAAGGACTGGTATTTGAGAAAAAAGAGGTCTAAGATTGCAATGAAAAGAAGTCCATCCCTAAATCATTTGCAGATGTCTAGGAGCTCATCATCAGAATCATTCTCAGCAAGACCATCACAGATTCCAATGCCTGTATTCAGAGACAATCACCAGGGAAATAGTTAATACACTGAGGTCCCGCATGAATCACCAGGGAAATAGTTAATACACTGCTGGGCGACATTAATCACCAGGGAAATAGTTAATACATTGCTGGGCGACATTAATCACTGAGGAAATAGTTAATACACTGAGGGCCGGCATTAATCACCAGGAAAATAGTTAAAACATTGCTGGGCGACATTAATCACCAGGGAAATAGTTAATACACTGCTGGGCGACATTAATCACCAGGGAAATAGTTAATACACTGCTGGGCGACATTAATCACCAGGGAAATAGTTAATATACTACTGGCTGGCTTGTACATTCAATCTGCTCATAAATCTGTTCATTTAACATAAAGTCTACGAGATGACTGGAACTAATAGTATAAGATTGAAATAATAAATGCATTTCTGGCTGGCTTGTATTTTCAATTATCTCATAAATATGTTCACATAATGTAAAGTTCAAGAGACAACTTGACTCGTAGGTTTGACAAAATTACTAGAACTATTAGTATAAGTTGAAAATCTAGTTATGTTTCTTGAGCAGACATTTCAACTTAATAGAAAACATAGACAGTTTGTTCGAACACTATTTACTAGATAGGTATTTCTAAAAGATGATAAATTTCAATTCCTGGAATTTATTTTGTAATTTAATTGAATTAATTAAAATGCAAACCAAACTATTGGTTAAAAAGACTTAAACTGACATTTTAGTGTGGTAAATGATCTCCCCAATTTCATATATGTGAGGTTTAATTCATTGTGAATTTGATTAATGGAAAGAAGAGTGGATAAGAAAAGAACAGAAAATATCTGGCTCAGTGAAAGGTCAAGGTTCTACTGATTGATATAGATATGTTTTTTACAAAATGAGTGAGGGAAAATATGATATTGAAAATTAACATATGAGCAACCTAGCATGGACTCTCTTGACCAGTTTTAGTGTGAATTTGTTTATGGTTCTACATGATTCATGTAAGAAAAAACTTAGAATACAATAGTATTATTTAGTATTACTGTTTTTAAAATTGTTATCCAAAATGCCAGTTTTATCTGGATTAAATTTTATAATGACAAGCACTCTTCCATATAAAACAAGCTAAACTTCTAAGGAAGGCATGAAAAACCTCTTATAGATGATGGGTGAAAATTTTTAGCTGAATTTTATTGTAAAAAATAGTCTTTTACCAATAAAAGTGGATACTTTAAAAAGATTTTGTGTATACATTCCTTAGGTGTGAATTATTGTGAATGGAGTACATTGTAGTACCAATATGTGATATTAAGTGCTAAGTAGTACAAACCACAACTTAAAGTTGTTAACATAGTGTGCCAAAATAAGTTTGGACAAAGTTGTCTCCCCTTGTCTGTGATATATTTTTAATACTTGCTCATAGCTGCTAAATATAAATTTAGAATTATAAATGTATAAAGAAATTTTGTTATGTTATTTGTAAATTTTTGATAATTTATTTTATTTATTATGTTAGATATTATTTTATTTATTAATTGAGTTTGTGATAGTCATATGCCATATATTATTATTTCATGCATTATTCAGGTTTTTATGGAGAACAATTTGTGATTGCTATAAGGAAATGTCTCTGAAAGGAGCTTATAAAGATAGTTTTAGTTTTCAGCATCAATCAAAATGTCTTTGACTGAAATCAACATATCAAATGGAATGCATTATGATAAAAATCATTTTTTTATTTGTTTTCTAAATTGAATTTGTGAAGTTTTATGACCTGCACTTATTTCAAAGTTTGATATGATTTTGAATTGTTTGCAATGCACTAGAAATGTGAAATAGTTTGAAATTTATAGCTTTTTAAGATTTCAAATGTTTAGGTTTTACTAAATGCACATTGGTATTTGATTGGTCAATATGAATACAATGTAATATTGTATGCAGGTTTACAGTGTGATAAACTGCTGACAATACATAATACTTGTATGCAAGTTGGTGCTTTTGAGATACTTATTGAAGAGAAAATAAAATTTAAAATTTAATAGTCTTTTTTCTGTTTGTTTTTTTCACAAAATGCCTGTGCCAAGTCAGGAATATGACAGTTGTTATCCATTCGTTTGATGTGTTTGAGCTTTTGATTTTGACAATTGATTAGGGACTTTCTGTTTTGTATTTCCTGAGAGTTAAGTGTTTTTGTGATTTCACTTTTTTTTGTAACCTTATTTAAACAAATTCAGTTTTCTAGGATTGATTAATTGTTACTTTCTTAAAGTCTTGAACATGTGAATTAACATTTGAAAGTAAATGTAGTTAAGTGCTGAAAGGATACAGCTTTTCTTCTTGTTCAACAAACACCAATTGAATTGGTATTCTTTTGATTCTAATCAAATATTATAAAAGATTAATTGATAAGGATGCTCTTTGACATAATGTATCAAACTTAAGAGTTATTGTAAGTTAGCCCATGAGACAACTATTCACCAGAAATCAAATGACATGTACGTAAAACTCTGTAAATAGTTATCAAAGGTACCAGGATTATAAGTTGATACTCCAGACGAGCGTTTTGTCTACATAGTATTCATCAGTGATGCACAGATCAAAATAGTTATAAAGCCAAACAAGTACATCATTGAAGAGCTTTGAAGACCCAAAATTACAAAAACTTGTGCCAAATATAAATCATGAACTAATTTCATTTATAAGGAAAATTCATATTATTATATGGTCAAATGGACTTTTCTAGATTCGACAGCAAAAACCCTTAGTTAAAAGTACACAGCCATGTCGGTGCTTTGTGAAGACGAGGATACGATTTTTGCAACTTAGAGACCAATTAAGAGTTTCGTGGTTGTCCTTTTGTAAGTCTAAAATTATACCCCCACCCTTATTTCCAGTGGCAATCCAAATATCCTGGCCTTTGTTCAGGTCGACATAACTTGCATGATCTACCATTTGTATTAATTGCCATTTATTACTTGTAAAAAGTGCAAACTGATTGTTACAAAAAAATAAGAATTCTGCAGAGTATGATGGTTTGGAATGAGTCTAAGTGAGACATGAAAAACAATTTGTGTTAATTTAAATCTTTTTCAATTTTTCTTTCCGATATATATATATATAAAAAGATTTCACACATTTATTCATCAGCTTAAGCAAACATTTAGGCCGGATAATTGGGTAATAATTTACTGTGGAATATAGCTGATAAAGGAAAAAGTTGATATAACGAATACTAATTTCATTTTTACCAATTCTAACATCAAACAATTTATCTGTGCACTAATGGGGTCACCATACAACAAGAAAAATACACAAAGTTGTCCACAAAAACAAAGAGGGTGAACACTTTTGGAAATACTTTTTTACAACAATAAAATGTAAATAGTTTTTGTAAACTTTTTTCACGGCTTGTCCAATGTTCTGACAGCCTTTTACCCAGGGTAATTTAAGTTTTAAAACTAATGCATGACCCCTTTGCTTTCTATGTTAAATTAATTAATAACAATCATTCATTGTAATTTTGTGTAAGGTTTTTGTAAATAAAGTCAGTCATTTCAAATACCTTAGCATTTGTTTTGTGCCAAATAAATCAACATACAAAAAAATGGAAAGTTCACAATTGGGAAGCTGAAATCATCTCATTAGTTGTAAAGTTTTGTTTTCTTCCGACCCTTATTGTCCATTTCTAAATATAAGTCAAGATATGAGGTAGACTGATCCGTATCTGTTGTATCCGTTATCTCTAGTTCGTTGAGATAAATGCGTTCAACATTGTAACCAAGGAAGCTATTAAACCAAGAATTCCAAATGGTGAAGTTGAAATCATCCCTTCATAAATTTTACGGACGCCATCACGAGTTGGTTGACCGTTATGGAATAACCGTTTCTTAGATTATATCGGATATGTTCCTTACGTCGTAACTACAATCCCCTTCCCTTCCATAAATGTGACCTACCGAATTAGACTATTTACCGGATTTTTTATAACTTGAGCAACACGACGGGTGCCACATGTGGAGCATAATCTAATTACTCTTCCGGGGCACCTGAGATCACCCCTAGTTTTTGGTGGGGTTCGTGTTGTTAATTATTTAGTTTTTTTTATGTTGTGTCATGTGTACTATTGTTTGACTGTTTGTCTTTTTCATTTTTAGCCATGGCCAGTTTATTTTCTATTTATGAACTTGACTGTCCCTCTGGTATCTTTCGTCCCTCTTTTACAGTAAATACACTCTAACTATCTTTCCTCTTGCAATAGTATTAACACATTCTTACTCTCAGTAACAATTATATTGCATGTCACCCCAAGCATACCGGCTACTAGACTGGTAACACCACCCGAAGCGTCCGAAATCAGTTTAATCAACCCAGTGTTTTTACAAAATCGAAGCAAAGATAACAGACTTTTGGAAGTCATGAGATTTTTCTCTGAGTTCAGTATTTTTGTGATTTTACGTACTTTTTGGTACCTTAATTTGTCTCTTTCTAAATGATTTACGAGATTTGGACATCGGTAAACTATTGCTGTCATTATTTATCATTTACTACGCCAGACAAAGGTCTTGTCTACACAAGACGCAGCAGTGGCTTCATAATTAAAACATTCGAAAACGGAATGAGTTACCAACTTGAAAACAAATTTTAAACTACTGTTATATCATACAAATGCCAGCTATGTATGGAGACATATATACATTTGTGTTTCAAATGTTTTTTATTTAATGACCAACAACGCACAGAAAATGACCATAACAAGGATATCAACCTCCATAGCAGGAGTGCTGACTACTGAGTTCCTGTTACTCTCCGTAAAAAAACAACCATCCGTGTCAGCAAAGGATTGTTCCTTAGTTTTTACATCAATCTTTTCTGTCACTTCGCAGTATAAGCTGTCTCGGAAAGACATCCGTATAGTATTTGCTTATCATCTGAGCTTTACAAAACATGACGTCAAATGATGCATGCAATGTAATGAAAGCGTGATATCTAGATATAACAGAGCAAATACGTATTTGTGACGTTACTACTTTTTCACATTCTATATCAAAAGAGTTGTTAGCATGCTTCTTTCCGATTTACCTGTTTACTAAATTTAGAAAAAAATAAGCTGTAGAGTATCGACAACTGTATGACTGGCGTATTTAACAAATAACATGATCATTGGATGAGTTAGGCTATTCTTCGAGATCCCTTTTGGTAAATAGCTCCATTCAATGTACATCATTAATGTAGGACTTTAGCATTCCAGATGGCGGCAAATCAAGTTAATCACTTCAGACGAACCAAATGGATTAAAAAGTAAAATCAGAAAAATACTGAACTTCGAGGAAAATTCAAAAGGAAAGTCCCTTATCAAATGTCAAAATCAAAAGCTCAAAAACATCAAACGAATGGATAACAACCGTCGTTTCCCCGACTTAGTACAGGCATTTTTGTTTTACGTAGAAAGTATTTCTTATGTATTTAGTGTGTTATTCAATTTACAACCTTTTGAAATAATGTGATAAATAAGAAATATCATAAATCTTATAATTTAAGCTCCCCATAATATATGGTATAATGGGCGTATTTTGCTAGTCTAAAGCTAATGTACTATAGATAAATGTTTTTGTATATAGCAAACTTTTTTGTTGTTGCCATAACGAAATTAGCTGTTGTTTACATAGCCCTTCCATTTAAAACTGCCAAAATATTATAAATATTTATCCCTTTAAACTTATTTATATTCCAAATTATGGTTAACCAAATAAAACCATTTGCTATGCCAAAACGATGTAATAATTTTAACGGTCTTAATTACGCAATACGTACTATATATAATACAATTTTAACGTGAATTATTAAGGTTCAAGGCAAACGGACAAAAATATCCATGTGTACACACCTTTAAACATGTGAGGCAAAATAATGGGAAACAACATAGTCACCCCATATACAAATTTATAGGGAATTTCCAAACTAGATTGAACCAGAAAAAGATCGAGAAGTTTCGATGTCAGATAAGATTTGTTAGATTTGCAAGCAAAAGGAAGATCTGCGCGAAAAAAGTGACTAGAATAAAAAAAATTCTGGAAGAATTAAAGAATGAAACAAGATGAAGGTAAATATTCAAACTCATTCATTCCGATTGAAAGAATCTGTAAATGCAATAACGAACTTTAATGTCATATTAAAAGGTGACTCATTCAAGACATGTGATTCAGGTGTGGTTAAAACTTTAACCTTTTAGGTATTTTGTTTTTTAATTATTATTTCATATTATTTACTTCAATGAATTTTACATTTTTTTTTTATTGATTTTTTCCCCCATTCAATCTTTAAAACTATAGCGTGATGATTTTGAAAATGAAATTGTTGTACATATATATCGTAAGTTTAACTTATATATATGTACAACAATTTCATTTTATAGTGGAAATCCAAGATCTATATATAGTAAGTTTAACTTATATATAGATCTTGGATTTCCACTATATTATTAATAGACTTTACTCAATGTTTTTAGTCATTTACTTTGCTACTGTATGCGATATACAGAAATGAATGTTAAACATGACAAGTATAAGATTTGTAAGTTGGTCTCCGGTAACCCTTTTTCTTTTCTACTAAAGAACAGAAAAATGAGAAAACTGATCCCAAATACGTTATTTATTTGAATTATATATTAATTCATTAGGATCGAAGGCATACATTCGTTGCTCCAAAGTGTTTCGTCTTATTAGATTCCAATGACTAAATATCATTCTGCATTTTGGCCAAACAAGTTGTTTAGATTAATTTTGTTATATTTTCCGACTCCTTTTTCAAAAATGCTGGAATTCTTTCAATCGAACTCTTAACATTATACTTAAATCGACAGCAAATATATTGGGTATGGAAGATTGAAAACGAAATGTAGATATTAATTGAGCGACCTAGTAGATTGTTATATTTTAACTTACATAAGCAACTTAAAAATGTATTAATTTATTAGAGTTAATATGACAAATCCGTTTTTAATAAAAAAAAAAAAATCCCGCCTTTTATACGTTTGATTTGTACGATATCATTTTATTCCATCTACTGTGAGAAGTCTCATTCCATCTATCCTAGTCTATAAATTAAATGTTATATACCTCGGAATTTTCTTCATTGAGTCTATTACCCACAACATACAGAGTTTATGCCAACAAACAGTCTGACAAGATTACCGGATTTGCCTCGTGTTTCCGTGAAGTGACACTTTTTACTAGATATGAAAACATATTCATCAAAGATACCAGTACACTAGGCATGCGTTTCGTTTATTTAAAAAATCACAAGTTGTTCTCCTATCAAAGTTATAAATGACGGAGTTGATGAGCACTGAAAAACAAAAAGTTGCAAAAAATGTTTGTCAAAACTTCATAACAAACATAATAGCTGACCGAATAAAGTACTACTGATTAAATAAATGTATTCATGATATAACAACAGTGAATTTTTGAAATTACTGTTTTGTTGTCTATCTCTTTTAGAATCAGAATATATCTCGCATGTTCCTCCTCTTGTGCATATTACCAGTGTTAGGCCTGGCAATGAACACGGATAAACAATGTCCAAAGAATTACATTGTGCGGTCATCCTGGAAGAACAAAACTGAACAAGATCATTATTGCTGTAAGAAGTTAGAGAAAAACTGTACAGCAGGTAGTTAACTCTTATTTCCGTAAATTTCATTAAAAGTTTTTTTTTATTCTATCTCAAGCTGTCAACGGACATGTTTTTCAATTGTTTTGGTTTAGCATTAATTGCCACATACATATTAATTTTTCAGAGATATTTGTTGTTATTAGTTGGCAGTGATAAATTATACGGCAATTTGCAATTTCAGACGAGTTGTCTTTTACTTGACATTCTTAAGCTTAGTATCTTCGGGACAAGATATTAGACGATTTAGTTAGGTTGAATAAGTTTTATTCTATACTTTCTTTTTGTAACTTTGTATTGTCGTGAATAATAACATAACTATTTTTTATCATCATATTTTTCAATTCTTGATAATATGTCTTTTGTGTTTAAGGATACTACGTGGAAAAATGCACCAGTGATTTTGGTGAAGATAAATGTATGAAGTGTATAGGTTCTACATGGTTAGCGGATGAGACCAATTCTGATAGTGTTCACCCTTGCACTAAGTACGATTCCTGTCCGATCGGTAAGTTTATACACACTTTCATTTATCATGATGATAAAGTTAAGCCCACTAATTTGTGTCTTTCTTGTTTCCTTCTGTAAGAACGATAATACTGGAGAAATGCACATATCAACCATAATTATTCGAAACCTTATACCCAAACATTTGACAATAAAAAATTAAATTCTTTAAAAAACATAGTCATTCTAATTTGGTATATTCACGGAAGTCTCTCCAATCAATAGAGATTTGATAAAGCTGTTATTGACCATTCATATTCGGGAACGTCTTTTGACATGAATTAATTGAATTTAAAAGGGTTGTTATAGACATGTGTGCGAATTTGCTAGAAGTCTTTTAGATAATTGTGACTTGGAAAAGCATCTGAGAAACCCTAATTCGGTAAGCATTATGCCCATTCTGCATTAAATTCCAAAAGGTTGTGATTCCAATTCAATTATAACTATTGAACAGCGATATACTACTGTTTCCTTTATTATCAACCTCCTTAAAGGCTTTTGAACCACAACTTGTAAAAAAATATATTTAAGTAAACATCTTAGATTGCTCCAGATTATACCAGTGCATGAACCTTGTTTCGTAAAAAGTTAAAAACGACAATTGCTGATAGTTTAAGTATCATTTTCTATTTTAACAAATGAACTATAAGCCAATGAGAAAACATTTGATTTGTTCTTTCAAAACTACAATTTAATTTTTGGCATTGTAAAGCATAGCATTCGATGATGAAGATCAAACCATTTTCTTGCCCCCCCCCCCTTTTTTTCTTTTTTTTTCTTTACCTCAATATTGAGTCTATTGATTTGATACTATTTAACTTTTGTAGAGTCTAAGAGAGTTGACTATTTGCCAAGATCTGGTTGTAGAGCTCCATGCATATGCGACACAGACAGAAACTACTTCGGATACAATGGCTGTAATTGTCAATTGTTTGAAGGTACATGTCCAACAGGAACTAGATTGACACTAAATGGTTCATGTGTAGATTCAAGGTAAGAAAACTTTGTGATCAGTTTTTTGTTGTTTGTTGGTGTGTAACCAATGAACACTTTATGAACTTAGAATAAAGATTAAACCTTCAATTTGTTTAAAAACATATTTATATGTTACCGAACATATCTTAAAATATGTTTTCTACACTACAAGTCAGCACTACGATATCAAAACTAGTCTTTTGTAGGACGTTGTCTCATTGGCAACCTTACAAAATTTATTTATTACGAATTAAATTGGCAGCCAAACGAACTGTGCAGCGAATATCTGTACCAGTTTTGTCAAATACTGATAACAAAGCTGTCGTATTTGTTTACCAATGGTAAAGATTATTTGAAAGGGATGTTTCAATAATTTAATTTTGGATGTAACGCGTCTTCTGGTTGGCTGACGTTATTTTGTTATCAGACCATAGACATAATTTAGTCATGTGACCGTGACGTCATCAACGTTTTTTCAAGGTTTTCAACGGTTCAAAATGGAATTTAGAATTAAATTATAAGAAATGACTGTAATATTTTTTCTGTCTATTCGAAATAACATAAAAAATGTGGTGCACACTGTTAAATAACCCGCTACGCGCGTTATTCAGTGTGCACCAAATTTTTTATGTTATTTCTTCATAGACAGAAAAAATATTACAGTCATTCCTTAATTATATGAATGATTATTAGTAGTATCATTATAAATACTTTTCTTTCAAGGGATGCACACCAATTCAACAATCTAAAACCACTTAAAGACGCAGTTGTGATACCATTTTCAAGACAAACAAACGATACAGGTAATTTTAACTTACATTTCTATCCTATAAGTTTAATAGTTAAAATAAATGTCATTGGCGTACCATTCATAAAGTAATAGTTACCTGCAGAAAAAATGCAAATAATTTGGAATGTTTGGAAATAAGGTATCTGTTTAAACCAATTTCTCTTGACTTTCAGCAAATCGTTTAGAAAACATACTGAAAATAACAAAATCACCATCAAAATCCACAAGGGTACGAAAATCTTGAATATCAGTAACTCTAGTCCCGTTATCATTTTTAGTTTGCTCTCATTGTTTATAATAGCAAAACCAGCCACCTTTAAAAAAAGGTTTCTCAATGCTTTCTACAGTTCTACTACAGTTGAGCAACATACTTTCGTCTTCATATACATACCATGCGGCTAAAGGTTAAACAAATTGCAAGCATGTTTAGGAAACAAACAAAACTTTACCAATTTTTTTTTCGATAATTTCAGGACATAAAGCAAAAAGTCATCCTGAAGAAAATGAATGGAAAATTGGGAGGTATGTAATTATATCTATATGACTGCTTCATAAAATTAGTTAATAACATAACAATTAATATATTATATACATGATATAATATAAAATTTGAGAACAAAATATAAAGATAGAATTCAGAGATCTGAGTGTTTTTTTATTTGTTAACTTAATGCTCATACATAAAGTCTTATGTAATTTCGAAAACAACTTTGAAGAATTTTATTAAAGTTACAATGAAGTTAAGCATCATTTATTTTAAGAAGCATATGCTATTTGTAGAGAACTATATGTCTTTCTGCAGGAAACAATTGTGAAAACATGAGATTTAGAGTACTTCTTTTTCATTTTATCAATTTGGAATACATTGTTCTAATGCACCACCTATGATGAAGGGAGAGGTTTTATTATTTTAATTTTTCTCTCATAGATGGGTTATAACGGTGGTAGCTGTGGTTAGCTTAGTTGTAATAATCTGTGCATGCAAAAAATAAGATGTGTTGGGAAAATGTAGAAAAGGTATTTATAATTCATATATCAATAATCCATTTTTACTTAAAAAGTTAAATAGCAAAAATACCGAACTCCAATGAAAATACAAAATGATAAGTCTCTTATCAAGTGGCAAATTCTTAAGCTGTTAAATAGTTTTTCATATTTCCCTATATTCTACGATTTTGAATTATTATACTTCTGACACCTGTTAATTTTCACTTTACTTTGTTTCGGCTTTTTTTATTTTTATATATTCGGTAAATAGTTATCAAAGGTACAAGGATTATAATTTAGTACGCCAGACGCGCGTTTTGTCTACATAAGACTCATCAGTGACGCTCATATCAAATTTTTTATAAAGCCAAGCAAGTACATAGTTGAAGAGCATTCTGGATCCAAAATTCCAAAAAGTTGTGGTAAAAAAGGATTCGTAGCAATTTATATTAAAAGTTTATCAAAATAAATAATTCAACGATGAATTTCTATGGCCCCGTAACAAAGTTGTCGGTGCCATATAGTTTTACCGTAATTCTGTTATCCTGAAATTCCGTAATTTCATAATTCCGAAATTCCGTCATTCCGTCATTCCGCAACATACTATTATACAGGTGTTTTTTCTAAACGCTTTCAGATATTGGCCTGATTTTTGATATGTGAGTTAACCATGATGAGTTACAGATCAAGTTTAAGTTTCGTTCCACTCCGCTAATTTTTACCGAAATTACGGGCTTTGGACTTTGATAAATTGTTGAAACTCACACTTATACGGACTTTTTCTCTAAACGCTTTCAGATATTGGGATAATTTTTGGCATGTGAGTTAACCAAGATGAGTGACAGATCAAGTTTAAGTTTTGTTCTGCTTGGCTAATTTTTTGCCGAAATTACGGGCTATGGACTTTGATAAATTGTTGAAAATCACAGTTAAACGGACTTTTTTTTCTAAACGCTTTCAGATATTGGGGCTGATTTTTGGTATGTGAGTTACAGATGATGAGTTACAGATCAAGTTTAAGTATTGTTTCACTCGGATAATTTTTGCCGTAATTTTGGGCTTTGGACTTTTATAAATTTTTGAAAAATCGCATTTATACGGACTTGTTTTCAAATACTTTCAGATATTGGGCTGATTTTTTGTATGTGAACTAACTATGAAGAGTTGCAGATCTAGTCTAAATTTCGTTTAGCTCCGCTAATTTTTGTCAAAATTGAGGGTTAACAACTTTGAAAATTGTTGAAAATCACAGTTATACAGACTTTTTTTTTATACGCCTCTAGATTTTCAGCTGATTTTTGAAATGTGAGACTACCATCATGTTTGTGTATAATTCACATTTGTAAATGAAATTGCAGATTTTTCAACATTTTGAGACGGGACCATTCGTGTCGCTTTGATACATCTAGTTTTAACTTAATAAATAATCTTTTCCAAAAGTGTATGTTTTTCTTACTTTATTGTAGACAAAGGACAAGATACTTCCTTAGATACAACTAAAGGAAACAACAAACCCTTGCTGTCTGACTCGGCAGACTCTGGAATATCTATTGGAGTTCAATCTTACTCATCAGAGTTACCAGATGTGAAGATAAATGTTGAGCAGGCAGAATGTCTATATACGACAAAAGCTCAAGATCACAAATCCTCATTTGAATGCGAAAGGAATGTGGCGCATATAAAACCATTTGAATATGAACTTGGTATGTTGGTAATGATACTAATGATTTTAGGCTTTTAACTTATACTGAAAATGTTATTACAAAACAATATAAACTATTTATGTGTAAACTGATATATTTGCGTGGTACAAATACAAACGTTAAATTATTATGTTATTGTGAAACAACTTAATCAAGCCAATATATTTACACAACAACAAGATGTATATAAGAAAGGTCAACGTAATTAGCATATCAGATTTTTGTTCATAGTATAAGAAAAGCTTATTTTTTTTAGTATCACACTGATTATTACAAAAATACTCGTAAAAATAAATCATCCTATCCAAATTCTTCACTTTCCCAGAAATGTACAATTCTGTTGGTTTTCTTGATAAAGTTATTCTAAGGGAAAAAATGTATGTGCACCCATGTTTCGAATATGCTCCATTCTGATTATCTCCATTCGCTTGTTAATGTCTGTCTGGACCATGGTTATTTGTATATTGGGTATCGGTGGTTGTGTTTTTTTTTCAATTTTTCTGTCAATATTTTTGTTTAGATATATCAGTTACCCTTTACGTGAAGTTAAACAAAATAATAACCATCGCTTTACCACCTATACAATATCAACTTAAAATTCAAAATTGCTATAATTTAAATTAAGGGATCGAATAACTTACCATTCAACATTATATGAAAAAAAGCAAATTGTTTGTTCATATTCTTACATTCTTGTATTCACAGAATCAGATTCAAACAAGGCTAATATTGAAATGTCATTGCCGACACAAGCCGGTACACCACTCGTTCAAGAACTTTTATATATCACACCCGATCATCTTCTACAACACGAAGTGCCTTTATCATCATCTACAGATCAAGAAAAGATGTTCACACCGTCCTCAACTCATAATATAGTTCAACAAAGACCTTTAGAAGAAGAAAATATACAATATCACGGGAATATGTATTCAGAATTTGTAAATGTTCAACATGACTTTGGTTCTACTCTAAGTAACTTAGATAGCAGTTGATTGTATAACAGATTAGATACTCATTATCATTTAAGAACTAAATTGATAATTGTACATATATGAAAATAAAATCATCTGAATAATTAGAAATGAGAAAATATGTACTAGGTTTTCATAAACTATATTAAACTTGTGCGTACTGTATGAATTAAATCACTTCAATTCTATTGCATTTCATTTCAATATATATTTAAACTTTTTTAATCATGTCTTTATTGTAAAGCCTTGTATGAATGAAATGCATATGATTTTTTTTTTAAAGGAACTATTACACACATATAAAAAAGAAGATGTGGTATGATTGCCAATGAGACAACTATCCACAAAAGACCAAAATGACACAGAAATTAACAACTACAGGTCACCATACGGCCTTCAACAATGAGCAAAGCCCATACCGCATAGTCGGCTATAAAAGGCTCCGATAAGACAATGTAAAACAATTCAAACGAGAAAACTAACGGCCTTATTTATGTAAAAAAATGCATTCATTTAGAAAATATGATGAAGTTACATTCCAACATAGTTTTAGGCATTTCATAAAGACGTACCACTGAGAGGAGCGAACTTTAAAAATGTTCCAATAGCTGCATGTTCTATAATGAAAAAGGAATATGAATTTATAGTCGAGAATTTCTCAGATAGTATTTTGCATCAATATTGTCTCAGATTCCAAAGAAAATTGACAGCAATGAAATGTCATATTATGGATAAGAATAAATGACGATTTTATGAATGTTTACAGTAAAGTAAGGCATACTCTATTTTATATTTTCATAAATATTGATTGTTGCTGAAGGTGTCTTGTGTTACACATAAAATTATTCATTTCGATATGTGTTTATTATTTTGTGAATGGAAATAAAGTCAAGGTTTATAATAGAAATAAATAAAATTTATCTTTTTAAAGATGTTATGTTGTTATTTAATAATTTGTCATTAAAAACAGTGGTTTTACAAGGTTGACAGCGGTTTTTTTTTCTCGAGGGATATTAATGGGAACATTCTGAGCCAAAAAGTAAAACTTAGGCATTGTCTTTAGTCATTTGATGTCAATTTACTGTTCTTCAAACTATCGATTTTTGATTGGTCTGCATGACAGAGTGACATTCCAAAAATTGTCTCCCGCTCAGCCATTGGATATAGTAAATTGTTTATCTCGTATTATACAATCATAAGCTGGCATTTATACGTGAAGTATAATAATAATATCAATGAACCTTTAGTTCCATGGCAAAGCAAAAACCATTTGCATTAGTGATTCCGTACACAACGTATCAGCAATAAATTCAAAACCACTTAAATCGTAATATGATACATGTGTAAATAAACTCATCATAGATACCAGGATCAAAATTTTATATTTACGCCTGACGCGCGTTTCGTCTTAAAAAGACTCGTCAGTGACTGTCGAATAAAAAAATGTTTAAAACGCCAAATAGAGTACAAACTTAAAGAGCATTGAGGACCAAAAATTCTAAAAATGAAGTCAACTGTCATATCAAATATCGTTAAATTGCATATTTGTTCCGAAAAGATGTTGACCTGAGAGTTCCGTCACATGTGAACCGTAATCTATTAATAAATGAAAATATCATTTTTCTGGTGTCATCTCTTTTTAATTATCCTAAAGACTGATACCAGTTGTTATTTTGCTGTGTATACGATAATGTATAATATTTTTTATTCTTTAGAATATACACATGTACAGCCCAAGTATTCAAGTACAGTACTAGTATTGGTAATACATGTCTGAACTGTATTATACCGATTGTATAATATTCCATATTTTGATCTTTTGACTGAATGTGGCTTCACATGGCGAATGATAAATGCAAAGCAAGAGATGCTTTTCCTGTCAACGCTCCCGTTCTCGCACTATTCATTTTAGTTTGTGCGATTCAATCAGTTTTGGTTATTAACATGATTTGTCTTATTAATTTATGTATGGAATTTGAACATCGGTAAACTACCATTGCCTTAAAGGGAAACTTCGCAAAAAAATCAAAAATTGATATTATGTTCATTCTGTATAAAAATGCTCAAATTCATAGATATTAAAGTTTTATTCCGCTAGATAAGTGATCACCATCGATTTTAAATTTAGAGTATCAATTCTCTGCTATCCGCCATTTTGTCTTCTTTCCCGATTAATGAAATGATATGTCTATAAACCACAAAGAAACAAAACTACAGTAACCGATGTAGTCGTAATTGCGTGTCGATATCTTGTCAATCGTACGTACGGTTGTTTTATCCGACTAACTAACTTGATACGGAAAATATTCTTTAAATTACCATGGTCTGTTGATTTTAAACTTGATATTGGAATTAGGTGAAAAGTCAAAGTTGAAATCATAAATAAGTGTTCCGTGAAAATTGTTTTCGAAAATCTAATTTGTTCATAATTCTTTAAAGTAATAAACTGTTTTCAAATATATTTTGATCTTCCCTCTTCTGATCACCAGCAGGGCTAAAGGTATTACTTCCAAAGGTATTGTGAGGGGTGTGAGGTGACACGTCCAGGTATTCAAGCGATTTCCTGTCGGGCTTGCAAGTTCACGCATCGTTTCACTTCTGCAGGTATTGATCAGTGTACACGGCTGATAACTTTTAACTTTCCATTTTGAACCATCAGATGTATAATATACAACTCTGTCTTACTTGTCATAACCAAACTCATACGCTTGTTTATAAATAACATTTCTGGTGTAAAGAATATTATTCATAAAAATAGAAATAATACCCAAAAAATAAGATTTGATGAAATTAAAATCTATTTAAATATCTTTTCCACGGGTGAATTTGGGAAAATGTCATATATACTCATTGTCAAAAGTAAAGGACAGATTGGAACATACCAGAAATATTGATTTAAAAAAATGTACGCACTTGCCGACGATTCGTTTATACGACTGGATAGAAAGTTACGGAACTATAGCGCAATTTAAAATATATACATGTATACATTGAACATAAGAAAAAAAACATATATTTTGAATAAATAGGGGTAAAAGTGTTGTAAATAGACTAGTTCATGTATGCCAACAGTATGTAATCATCGAATGTCGATAGACTATTGACTACAAGAAGAAGAAGAAAACCAATTTGATCTAATAACAGGTCGATGTATAACTTTTGCTTTGGTTCATTGAAGTTGTGGACATAGTAAATCACAGATTTATATTTCAATAAGATTGTTCTGGAACAAAGGAAGGAATTCGTCATCACAATTGTTATATATGCCACTGGACGAACACTAATTATCCCGAAGGGATGTGAATATTTTGCTGGGAAACTTTTGAGTATCAAAGTTTCAAATTAATTTCGGGATTTTTTTTTTCTTTCTTGGTATTCAGTAACAGAAAAAAGAATAAATTACTTGTCCGCTAAATAGGGATATTCTTGTCAGATGAAAGACTTTTAGTTATATTTAAAAAATAGGGAAATATGACATTAAATTGGTTCGGTCTTTTTTTTAAACATCGTTAAAAAGATGTGTGTCTAAGGTGAACGCCACTAGAACCCTGTAATACTAGTACGAGAGTATAGCATGTAAACATTCCTTCTCAATAATATGGTTGTATTGGAAATCTTTTCATACAAATTGACAACTCATTGTCCGATATGCATGTAATATTTGTCACATGACGCCCATAGTTCTTTCTACCATCATCATCTTATTCTTTGATATTGCTGTCAACATCGATGGTTCACACCCAAACAAAATGGGAGTAATGGACATTCAGAGCTTCTCCGTGTTATCCACTTGTGAAATATATAGACGAAATTTCTGTATTGAAATGAATATACATCTCACAAACAGGATTTTCAAATAACGATTTTGAGTAATCACCTTACAAACCAATATAAACGTATGGCAAGATATAACCATGAAGGAATTTAGTTTTTGTCAGACACAAGAACTCATCACTATCATAAACGTATACGTATATATGCATACAATTTCAAATATCAAGAACAAGCGGTCGATGTCGATAGTCCGTTTTCTAACTGTTCGAGTTAGACATGTCACTTGTTCATTCTTGAAAGCCTTCATATTCCCCGTCTAACGATGGGAACTGTTTCTGATTGTGTTGACTATAAATGCTTGTATGGTAATTCTGTCGTTTATCTGTACAAGCGGTTGCATTTCCTCTCCTTTCCCAACAAACAAACGAACGAAACGCTACTAGTCTGGAGCTCATCCTCAATGGCTCTTATACGTCAGGAAACTTACATGTATACTAATAATGATTGTTTCAAGAACAACGATGTATGGACGAACTCTTCTAAATTCGTCAATATCAGTTATGCAGGACTAAAATATAACTTTTATTACAACTACTGTATTACTTATTTGGATTAATGACGGCTATCATGTTCAACATTGCACAAATATTATCATAGAATAAAAAAAAAAATCCTCAAAAATCCTTAAAAAAATAATGCCTTACCTTAGATAATTGGTATTTTTTCACAAAAAGTTCGTGTAAATGATTGTCAAATTATTTAATTATGTAAGAATAAAATGTTAAAAAGAAACTAAAAATAAATCTTGTATGTTGTATTTTTTTGTCAATTAAAAACTTTAAAATTGCAATAGTTTTATTAGCATTTAAACACAGCCAGATTTGAATACAAGTTAAGAAATTCCGGTAAAGTCAATGATATCAAACAGATGTACAATGGTATATCAAATTGGGTAATATTGCATTTAGTTTTTATTAAAGATTAAAACTACTATTTTTTGGGTCCGTAGAAATACCGCAAAGGACCTCCTTAGTGCACTAAGAACAAAAATGTGCACTAAGGACCTGATGGAATGATACAACGGCCACAAAGGACATGGCATATAGAAATATACTTTGAAAAACTTCATAATTTCAAATTTCATAATCATAACTTTTGTAATTAGAAAGTTATTTAATGTTTTATCGACACGCGCCTCAATCAGTTGATTGTCACCTGTGTAATCGATAGAAATTCATGTTCACTCAACCTTGACCCGTTTATAATCCACTTATAAACTGATTAAACATGTATACGGTATTTGGTGTTCTGTGTTTGTTGTTACTGTCGTGTTTATTTTGTATTTCTGTCTGTTTTATTTTTCACTTCTATGTAATGGCGTATTTTCTACTTTTATTAATTGATTTTTCATTTTAATTTTTTTTTGCTTGTTTTTAAAGTTGATTTTTTGTTGATATCTAGTAAATTTATATACACGGATATTTAAAAAAAGTTAAAACATGTATATTTTTGTTAACAAAAACTACGATTTTTTATTTATTTATTTATTTATTTATTTATTTATTTATTTATTTATTTATTTATTTATTTATTTATTTATTTATTTATTTATTCATTTATTTAATGAATGAACGACAAGAAGTTGTTTCATTACATGAGAAGATGTGATATGGTTGCCATTCCAAGAGAAAGTTAGCCTTTTATAGCTGACTATGCGGTATGGGCTTTGCTCATTGTGGAAGGACATACGGTGACCTAATATATGAAAGAATAGTTTCTTTCAACACATAGTACCAAGTATTGTTTTGTTAAGATAAGATGAATAAAAACTTTTTGTGATTATCAAAATACGTTTTATAATTACATTTTTAATGTAGATATATTTTTCATTATTGTACGTTAGCGTACATCTGTCAACGCTTTTACACCCCAATACATGAATTTCATTTGAAACGTTTCATATTGCTCATGTAGGAGGATTTATATATAAAGTTGACTATATACGGTATGGGTATTTCTCATTGTTGAAAGCCGCATTGTTGCATGCCTATAATTGCTTACATGTACTTCGTTTTAACTTTGTGGTCTCATTTGCAATCATACATTTCCTTATTCTAAGAAAGTTAACAAAATGTAACTAATGAATTACAAACCTTATGAATTGGGCCGTTAGTTTTCTCAATTAAATTATTTCTTAAAGTATATATGACCTATTCATTTCTTACATGTACTTTATTTAATTTTTAGCGGATACGATTCTATTATAGTACTTTGTATTTGATGCTGAAAATATTTAAAAGCATATAAATATAAGCGAAGTAAAACAACCGTTATGTATATGAACATTATATGTATTTTATATATTATTTCAAATACAAGCAGACATACCATTTGTGACACCAATTTAATTTATTTCTAAATCTTAAAATCATATATCACCACAGTTGTCCAGTTCTCTAGTGTCTCTTATTATAATGACAGAACGGGCTGTGGAGTTATATGATTATCGGCGATATGAATTTCATATATAAATTTTGAAATATTCTAATTATCTTGTCAACTCTTGTCAACTCCATATTTCCATAAATTTACAATGAAAAACAAAATGTATCGAAAACATGACAGTTTTTTTATTACTTTTTTTAAGGCAATTTTGATGGAATTGACAAGTACTTTTATCAATAAATAAATAAGCTGAAGGCGAGTTCAAGATAATTGTCTTGAAGCAACAAAATCTTTCCAAGAAGGGTCCCTTATACTCAATTCTTGTAATACTCCTGTATGAGCGTTAAGATCCGTACAATGGGAAAGCCGTCAGCACCTGACCGTCGGGTGTTAACCCCGTCATGCCATGCCTACTTGCAAAGATACAAGCAAACCCGTCCTTCATTTAGTACTTGTATAATTGTACCCTGAAGAGTCGGTTTGATAGTACCCTTCCCGTGGATCTAGCATAACTCCGCTCAAGGCAGGGTATGGCGAATTGAGTTTATAAATATATAAAGCGTGTGTATGTTCTTGAAAAGATTTTGTTCGCCACCAGCTTATCAAAGTGCACAATCCGTGCAAAATTTTTACTTATAGTATTGTTAATAATGGTGTCACAATCGTCTGATTAAAAATGAATTGCTCCCGTAAATTTTGTTTTATTAAAATACATTTTGGAAGATAACGTTTTTTTGTATTCTTGAAATATACATTTTACACGTGCAATAGCTATTCAACTAATATTAATATAAAAAAGAAGATGTGGTATGATTGCCATATATTTTTTTACAGTATTTTTTAAATGCATTAGTGTTATATTTATAACATTAAATTTTCTAATCATACAAAATATTTTACCTTTGGTATTTAAATGCATTAGTATTATATTTATAGCATTAAATTTTATAATCATACAAAATACGCATATAGAGGAGAATAACAATTAATTCATAATCTTGCTGTACTATACAACGAATTTTATATATTGAACCAAAAGTTAACTTGAAAATGAACTTCAACAACATTGTGAATATATTGGTTTCTCAAATGTCTATTACATTGTAAAAGAAAATGGTCTTCATCTTCAAATGATCAAATAAAGATGAATTGTAAAAAAAGGCATTGACATCAGTAATAAAAGTATTTTTCATAGTACACAGTTATGATTATTCTCTTTTTGAAAAATAAAAAAAAAACGGTATGTTATTTCATAAAATAGTATTTACCTCTTGAAGTCTTTCTATTACACGTTTGTAATCGGGTTTTGAAGAACCCCACGGACGCCACATTTTTTATTCTCAGATATCTTTCAAGGTATAATAATAGATGTAAACTCTTGTGTTGTAAATAAGAAATGAAATCTCAGAAGCATTTTTTTTTCTCAATTTGTATCTCAAAATTGGCTTCTTTAAAAAAAAACCAAAAGAGGTTTATTTAACAATTTCCTTTAAAACAAAATAAAACAAAGGCAAAGTAAACACAAAATTCAATTTTTAATTTTTCTTTCATCATTTGAAATTATACCACGCCAGAGACACCGTTAGGTTTATTCAAAAACTACCATTAACTAATCAATTAGTAACGATCAAAAGATAATTGTTTATTCGATAAGGTTGATTGGACATGATGATTGGGAACTTGCAATACGCCGTTGGTCACGTGTCGAATGGCACGCGCTGATTAAAGATCATTGAAAAGTCATTTAACTTCAAAACTACAAAAGCTATTAATACCAAACTTTAAAATTATGAGTTATATACTTATATCTTCTTATATCCATGTTCTTTGTGGTCCTAGCGTATTGTTTTAGTGTCCTTAGTGCAAAAACTTTCTCCTTAGTGCACTAAGAAGTCCTTTGCGGTATTTCTACGCACCGCTATTTTTTACTTAATATTTGAATCTTTACGCCAATTGCCGATAAGAAAGTAATCAAAAATTGTTTCCTTTTATTTTTATACATTTTCGGAATTACGAATCTGAATTTAATTTTCAATTAATTTACACAATTTTTTATTGAATCTTTATTCTCGTCGTGTATTAAATCTTAGTGTATTAACATCGTGACATCATAATCTTTCTAATCCTTTCTGTTTATCCTTTCCAAATAACAACATTTATACCTGTGTACGCTTGAACTCACACCTGCGGCTAAATAGCTACAAGGTAAACGAATTGACCTCAAGCCGAGAAATATACAGTGACCTTTACAAAATAATATACACACTCTGCTCACACATTAGTTGCATTGAAATGATTATCAAAACAATAACGGTAAATAGAACTGAAATATTTTCAGTTCAATATCAGTAAAAATGTTCAATAAATATTATATGAATAAAATCTCAACAATAATTAATTAAATTTATTCAAAAACATTTACTAGAGATAATTTTAGGAGTTTAATTCAATCAATACAAAACGGTAAATGCATATTCATTTTCGTTCATTCTTATATTGTGGTTAATAACTACGACCATTCGTCAGCTGTGCGCTTTTAATTACGTATATTGTCGATAAGCTATAAGAGTTAAACAGATTTTATTTTTTCCCAGAATTCAATAAATCGGGCTAATACGTCACGACCCACTCGAGAATTCAACCAAAAAAGTTACAAATACTTGATTTTCTCCGTTATTAGAAGGAATATAAATTTAAAACTTTGCAAATGTGTTTTTTATGTTAAGATGAACATAATTAGATGATAAGTTAAAAATCGCGGAATTTCCCTTTAATCTAGTAAGCGCTATACTTGAGGAAGTAGAAATTTAAAAGATAGAAATTTATTCATAATCTCTTAACGAATGTTTTCAAAATCACGGGAAGGCAAGCATTAGTTGTTATCAAAGGTACTAGGATTTTAATTTAGTACGCCAGACGCGCGTTTCGTCTACATAAGACTTATCAGTGACGCTCATATCAAAATAGTTATAAAATCCAAACAAGTACAAAGTAAGAGAGCATTGAGGATCCAAAATTCCCCAAAAATTGTGCCAAATACGGCTAAGGTAATCTATGCCTGGGATAAGAAAATCCTTATTTTTTCGAAAAAATTGAAAGTTTTATTAACTGAAAATTTATAAAAATGACCACATAATTTATATTCATGTCAACACCGAAGTGCTGACTACTGGGCTGGTGATACCCTCGGGGACGAAACATCCACTGTAGACCATGGCATATGTAACAGAACCAAACACATCATTCGAAAGAACGTTTATAACGTTTATAATGACATTAATACTTATGTCATACACTTTTTGTGAGATTTGGTGTGATAAAAGTTAAGAATATACACGGCAAACGATGAAATTAAGAAAACACATATGCACTGGCCACATAGAAACACTGCGTCTTTAAACCATACAAAAATCACACCTATAATGTCAAGTCGGGTGTCAATTTCAAATGTATCAATCCCATTATATCATGTTAGATAAACTAATTCACCAGCTTTGTTCCTCGTTTACTTGAGCTTATGAATTCTGTCTAACATATCTTATGTAACATATCAAGGTTCTCACAATTTAGAATGAAATCTAATTCGACAAAGACGCACTCATTCTGCTATCCACCAAGAATATGTACATAATGACTTTTAGAGTTACTATATTGCATTACATTAAATAAAGAACATTTGTAAATAGAACACTTATCAATGAAAAACTGGTAAAATGTATGAATGGGCGTTTTTTTCCAGTCAAAGTGACTGTAATCAAAGTTGACCCTAATGCTAATTATGTCAATTTCATGCAATTTGTATTAAACATGAACATTTCGCGAAATATCAATGCACCTATAGCAAATAAAAGAGGTTAAACTGGTTCAAAACTTATTTCTTACATATGTAAACAAAAACAATAAAAACAAGGTTTACAAATCGAAAAAAAGTTCACAACTTCATTATTTATTTTAACAACCATAATATCTGGTAATGTTTGACGATAGTCTTTAACTATTACATTATATTCAGATAACTAAACCAAGACTGATCTTATGTTTCAATACCACGCATAGGCGGATCAAGGGGGCCCTGTGGGGCCCGGCCCCCCTTTCATGGGAAATTTTCATTCCCCTTAGGAAATTTCCCCCCCCCTTAGGAAATTTTCTGGATCCGCCACTGGCACGTCGTATATTTAGTTCAGATGGTACATGTCGGTACATTCCATTGACCAGGAAGGCATATATTAAAGATCTATTAAATGTAATGCAAAACATAAGCAAGTTAGATATTGACCTGTATCTATATTTAATATTTTCGCGGAAATGTTCTAAAAATAGGAGAGGGAAAAGCCTTATTTATTAATGAAAATGACCTATTTATAGACTCGCCGCCATCATAGTAGACACCTTATTGAACTGAAGAAAATGGTTTGTTTTAGTGACAATAAGAAGATTAACTTCCAAAATTGTAGGTCATTATGCAGCTTAAAGATGAAGGTATGTATCTTTATCTTTTTTTTACTGAAATAATTATTGATATTGATGTTTATATGATTTTACCTGCTTCAATCGATTTTGCAACGATGTATACTGTATAAAATAGATCGAACAATAATGGCGTATTTTGCCCATATATATAGAGAAAATAGCTAACGAAAGTGTTCCGAAATACCCTTTACAATGTCATGGGAATATATGTTAGGATTCAATAAAAAATATTTTCCTTTGTAATGATCTTAGTGTCAAAATTAAGATAGACTGGAATTCTAATTCAATTAGAACCATGTGCATCATTTTAAAAGAATGAATGAATGAACGAACGAACGAACGAACGAACGAATGAATGAATGAATGAACGAACGAACGAACGAATGAACGAATGAATGAATGAATGAATGAATGAATGATTGACCGAACGAACGAACGAACGAACGAACGAACGAATGAACGAACGAACGAACGAACGAATGAATGAATGAATGAATGAATGAACGAATGAATGAATGAACGAATGAATGAACGAATGAATGAATGAATGAATGAATGAATGAATGAATGAATGAATGAATGAATAAATGAATGAATGAATGAATGAATGAATGAATGAACGAACGAACGAATGAATAAATGAATGAATGAATGAATGAAATGAATGAATGAATGAATGAATGAATGAATGAATGAATGAATGAATGAATGAATGAATGAATGAATGAATGAATGAATGAATGAATGAATGAATGAATGAATGAATGAATGAATGAATGAATGAATGAATGAATGAATGAATGAATGAATGAATGAATGAATGAATGAATGAATGAATGAATGAATGAATGAATGAATGAATGAATGAATGAATGAATGAATGAATGAATGAATGAATGAATGAATGAATGAATGAATGAATGAATGAATGAATGAATGAATGAATGAATGAATGAATGAATGAATGAATGAATGAATGAATGAATGAATGAATGAATGAATGAATGAATGAATGAATGAATGAATGAATGAATGAATGAATGAATGAATGAATGAATGAATGAATGAATGAATGAATGAATGAATGAATGAATGAATGAATGAATGAATGAATGAATGAATGAATGAATGATGGATCTTTTCAAGTTGCATGATTTAAATTACAGAGCTATTATGTGCTCTTACTTCTTACAGTTCTTCATTGCAAGTCTTCTTATATACCCCGTTTTGACATCAAGCAAACTATGCCCAAGAAATTATATTCGAAGAACTTCAGATGATTTTACTGAATACTGCTGCAAAAAAGTAGAAAACAACTGCAATGCGGGTAAGTAGCAAATAACAAACAAAAACAATCGTTTATATTAAGAAATAATTAAAATGTTGAAACTAGTTTTATGACTACTGCTGCCCATGTAACATATTATGTATATGTTGCTCACTCAACTTTAACAATATAAAGAGACTACAATCAACGGTCATGAAAATGGAAGGTTTAGCTAGCTATAAACCAAGGTTTAACCCAGCAATTACTTCGAAAAATGATTGTACCAAGTATAAATATTCCTCATATGAATATAAAGAGACAAGTCGGCAAGATAAGGGACACAATTGGATGTTCCAAGTCAGGAATATGACAGTTGTCATCCGTTCCATTGATGTTTTTGAGCTTTTGATTTTGCCATTTGATAACGGACTTTCCGTTTTGAATTTCATCGGAGTTCGGTATTTTTGTTATTACTTTTTGGATCCCATAAGAATTCGTATTGTTCGTTTAGAACACGTCCTCCAAACGTAACACGATCAAATTGTTTTTTTCATCCTTAAATATGATATCTGTATTACCGTATGTCATTCTTTTCTTGAAACTAAGTTTGACTAGCTCTTCAAATCTGTGTTTTAGTTTAGAAAGAACATATTTTGAGAAAATGCATGTACCAAGTCATGAATTTGACAGTTTTATCAATTCGTTTGATGTGTTAGATCTTCTGATTTTGCCATTTGCTGCGGGACTATCCGTTTGGGATTTTCGTCTGAGTTTAGTATTTTTGTTATTTTACTCTTTAGTGTAAGTGGTAGAAAGGTAAAATGTCTTTAACTATTGCAAGACGAAAGAGATTTTATGTACCATAACTTAAGTATTTTGAATTTTCTCCGATGAATATGACACTGACCTTGGGTAGATAGTTCTATAGTAACTCTAAACCCTTCATTCTTTGACTTTCTGATGAACATTGATGTTAATAGGTTGAAAAGAGGTTTCGTAGAGCACTTGACAACCCACGCAAAGGTAGATTGATATTTTGGTATCCAGTACAGTCAAGGAAGGTCAAGACCTTATTATGAGGTTGAAATTCTTCCAACACATAAAACTTATCCATGTTTAATATTTCATTCTTCTTTGATAAGTATATGTTAAGTAATAAAGTGAGTTTTTTTCAACCTAAATCTGTTATCAAATTTATATAATGTGATTCATAACAAAAGCAATACTGTTTGAGCTTTTCTGAAGAAACTACAACATATTCGTCAAGGAGGTTAGAGAAATGCAGATAAATGTAGCACACGTGTTCATAGATCTTTAAAAAATTTCCATTTTAAATTGTAACAACGACCTCACAGCCTTAATCCAACCTCAAACCCTAAATCCAATCTGAAAGAGTATCCCGGTTTTTTCTGTGCTTGTACCATTATTTTGAATGTTTGAAAGCCAGGTAAAGAGTTTTATTTTTTATTTTACTATTTTTGTCAATTTCAGGGGACAGTTATACCTCTGATCACACTTATATGATTATTTAAGCTATTTACCTCGAGAATTTTGGATAATTTGTGAATCTGATGGTTATTCATGAAGAGTGTATTTTTTAAATGTGCACAACACTTATTAAATAAAATCACATATTACATTAACTCGGATAACTCTGATTTTAGCATCTTTAATGCAATCCCTACATTTCTTCGATGACTCTTTTGCACAATGTTTATTAACTCTCAATAATTAATTTAGGAACCTTTGTTCAAAAATGTTCTAACGACATGGGAAAGGATATCTGCAAACCTTGCCCAGATGATACCTGGATAGCAGATGAAACAAATTCAGACTTACCTTTCCAATGTGAGGAATATTCTTGTCATTTAGGTAAGTTATATATAAGTTTAAGTTACCAGGACAAAAAGCCCCATTAATTTACCTTTCAACTCAATACCCTTATTAGCGGTTTATTTTCATAATGCTTATACTTGCTATTTTTGCCAAGGCGTTCTCAGTTTCTTTTCGAATTATGCGTTTGAATATCCCTTTATCATTTGGTATCATTCGCCTCCCTTTCTATAAGGATGCCGATTTATTACTATTTTACAACTTGTGAGTACCGTCCAATAATTAACACAAATGTGTCTTCTTACACCATCTTGTGGACAACTATACACTACTATTACTAGTACATCATTGCACTTATTTCTGTAATAATGATATTAAACGAGGTTCTTGACAGCCAATCCGTGAAAATTATTTTTTTTCAAACCATGTCTTCTTTTCTTTATGTTAAATACTTTTATTATTTATAGGTGCAAAAAGGGTCAACTATCTTTCGACATCAGGTTGCAGTCTACCGTGTGTTTGTGATACTTTTAATAACTTTTATGGACTTGACAGTTGCAATTGTAAGGTGTTTAGTGGAAATTGTAAGCCTGGGACAACACTTTCTATCAACGGATCATGTCTTTCGGACAGGTATTTAATAAAAGCCCTCAATTTATATTTATCGAATGAAATGTAGTTAAAACAATATGATTGAGAATAATGTTCATAATTCTATAAATCAAGTACACCAGAAAATTATTTATTTTGAAACAGACATTATTTTGTAGTGCCTAGAATTGTCTAAACAATAAGAAAACTCACATTTCGATTTGTTTCAGATTTTAAGATGTTCGCACGAAATAGAGCAAAAGCATTTGAAGCAAATCTAAAAAATACATGACACATTTTACTTTTCGAATAGAAAAGAAATATTTCAAAATGTATTATTCATCATTTTATTCATTTACAGGACTGTATATAGATAAATTTGGTCCTTTTTCTCCTTTAGAACTACAGATTCAGAAATGTGGATGGATAGATTATAGACAGATAATATAACTTTTGCTGCTGTTTACAATAGGGAATAGTTTAGAGCAAGATGTTTTTGTATTTAGGGTCTTTACTACGTACATAACAATAACATTTCCTAAAGCATGTCTTCTTTATATTGTTCTGAGAGTTTGACTGCCGTATTCAATAGTGTTTTTGAAGTTTACCAGATTTTTAGTTCAATTAAATCTTTTTTTATTCAAATAAAACACCAATTCAAAGTACAAGTCTTAACAATCTTGCAAGTAATATATGAGTATAAAAAATGCATTTTTTACTTTGTCTTATTGATAATGTATATCTCTCTGAACAATAGTCTTAATCAGTTAATTTACATCATCACATTCAACATTTCTTTCTGTTCTTCTTCATCAGAATAAAAGAAGATATATATACAGTAAAGCTAGAAAAACCAGTATACATTCCAAAACCAGAAATCACTGACAAGCATGGTAAGATCCCGCTTTCGATTTTGCATGACCGACGATTTAAATGGCTTCCTTCAGGTGATCAATGATTTTTTATACGTGAATGAACTATGTAATAGTTTGTGAGCATACAAGATTTAATACTGAATTTGTATCAAATAGTATGTATGAAATATACCGTAGTAGTTAATACTTACAACATATGCTACGCAGATGAACAAGTTATCAGTATGCTGGAGTTTCTTAATGTCAACGTATTTGTTGAGTGAGGAACAAAATATCAACTTTCACCTGCATATTGGATATACACTTTCTTACTCATTCTGTATTCGTGACCTTGTATCTGTTAATTAGGCTTTATAAAACGTCACCAGTGTCTGATTAGAAATCTAAAAATCCGGATTATGGCAAAGAACACGTTCTTTTTCTAAAAGAAAGATCATCGGAAGATACGAAGACCTATTTAATAAATATTCCCTATCAACTTCACACATAAAACAAGGCCGTTCAGTACTGGTTCTAGGTACTGACGTTGTTTTGTCATCTTAATTACGTGTTACAATGTCCTTTTTATTTGTTCTTGTATATTTTTAAAATTTACTGTTTAGTAAAAGTTTTGATAAAATACTTTTGTCTTGGCTCGGTATTTATACATCTCTCTTTTGTTTTAATTTGCTATGGTCAATTTTGTATTCTTGTCTTTCCTTTTTAAGTATGCACGGTGTCTATATGTCATTTTGTTTTTCTTTTCTTTAAATAGTTATTTAGTTGATAATGAATAGGATTAACACAATATTGATTGCTTGCCCCAATTTTTGATATTTTACCTATTTTGTCTTTTGTTTTGCTTATACAGTGTTTTCCGTAAAATGAATGATATAAGATTGCCATACAAATGAGAAGTTTAGCTAGCTATATAAACATTCAATAACTTAAGAATATGACAGATGTTTTCCATTCGTTTGGTGTGTTTTATCTTTGATTTTTCCATTTGATAAAAAAATAGTATTCGCTTTCAATTTTATTCCGAGTTCGGTATTTTTGTTATTTTACTTGTTACTACCAGGTAGTAACATTGAAATTGAATTATAGAGTTTTATTGTAAGTAATTATATTGAAACCACATACCTTTTTCCCAGTTAACAACATACTGTTTATTTCTCAATTTCCGATTCGGCTTGTTACTCGAAGTGCATCTCTTATAAACTGTGTCTCTAGCGTACCAAGAAAAGTTTATACCTGGAAACTCATTGCATGCCATCAGATCCAAAGCAAACATACAACACAAGTAAATTATATCATATTTCTTAGACTTCTGTGTATTATATGTGTATGGTAAGGACAGCATTTTACTCTTTTTGATATTGACTTTAATGACAATGATATTGTCTGATTTATATTTCAGTAGAGAACAAAAAAACAGCTATCAACGATAATGTACCTTATGTTGATATTTCGAGGTAATTTATGAATTCGAACAGCGGTATACTACTGTGCCTTTATTGGCACTTAAAAAAGCAAGTTATGTAATGATATTTTCATTTCGTTTTTAATAATTTTATAAATACACATATTATTAAAATGTGTACTTATTACTAGTATATTAAAAAAAATCATTATTTTAAAGGTTATATATCAGACATGACAGGATATTATTGCATAGCAGCTTTAGGTTTGCTTGACATCTCATGATTGTTTAATTGGTATTTTCTTTTATTATAGGCCCACAAGTACAGTGATTGATACAAATATCGAAGTATCCTCTTTGGGGAATAAAACAGGTGAGAATACTAAAGTAGACTGGAAACAAGTTAGTTCTTCCTATCCATAGATTTAGTAATGTTTCAAAATAATGACATATTTCCAAACTCTGGTTAACTTAAAGAGATATAGTTATATTGTTAAATCCTTTAGATAAAATGCTTTTGTATTGAAGCTTAACAAAGTTTGCGCCAAATCTCCTTTTATGTGTAGTATTTGAATGCAACACTTTAACATTGGTAAATATGATATTATACAAAACAATTCAAAAGATTTGATATGCTGTGGTTCATTTAGAAAATGTTTGTATATTACTGTTGATCAGTCTTTAATCTGGTGAAAAGGTTGGTGTGCTAACAGAATATAAAATTATAGATATAAAATTATATGAATTTCGATATTGTGAATACTCCTTAGTTGCATTGACATCACAGTATCGCTATTCACGCATTTGGGATTGCACATATTTGCAAGATGTAACATGTATATAACAGACAAATTTATTTTGCCGTACGACACTTTATGTTTTAACTCCAAGATCATGAATGAAATGCCTTTTACATAAGTAAAATATGTATTCAGCATACAAATTTCCATGTTTTTTTTTATCTCTTTTATGGTCTGAAAAGTGTCAACTACGTTTTTTATTTTCTTATTGAAGACCAATATCTAAACAAAAAATGAATCGTTTTTTTAATATTGTTTATTATATTCGAAGAATAATCATAAATTATAACCCTACTGTAGAAATCAAAACATAAAGAACCACAACTGCCATAATTTATTTAGACAAGTCATATCATTGCTCAATGAAGTAACGCTTTTGTGATTAAAGACGAAGTAGTTACTTTTTAAACATATTTTAGAAACGGAGACTAAGGAAATTGTGGATAACAACACCATTTTAAAAATGTACGTACTTATGATAAGCTAATGTGTTTTATTTAAAAAAAAAAATCAATGATTTTCATCCAATATGTATCTGCGTTAGTTTAACGATTTCCAGACGTCTGAAAAAATGAAAATTGAAACTGAAACAAATTACTAAATCGAATACATATGAAATATACGAAAGAGCTAAACGGTTTTAATTGCCAGGTTTTTTTTTGGGGGGGGGGGGGTGAGGGAGGGTTATTTTTTACATGCTTTTCTTGTCATTTTATGTATATTCATATAAAACATCGAAATATTTAATTGGCATGATTATATTCTATTGCGAAATACACTTAAACAAGTTATTCCAATTTACAAAGGTCGTATTAAAAAAATATCAAAAATATAAAAGTAAACAGTTCTGTAACTACTTCATCTGGCTTTTATAATTTTGGCTGTTTTGGTTGGGCACAGCATAAATGCTTTTGGCATGGTCTTTTATATATAAATAAAGGCAACAGTAGTATACCGCTGTTCAAAACTCATAAATCCATGGACAAAAAACAAAATCGGGATAACAAACCAACATATTTTGGTTTCCCAGCTGTTCGTCTCAAGTGTATATGCGTAGTTCCTATAGCACATAACACTTCCTTATGCACAGGTTTCCATAAAAAGATTGTATTTTTACAAGAGTATTTTTTTGTACATAAATTAGGCCGTTAGTATTCTTGTTTAAATTGTTTTAAATTGTCATATCGGGTCCTTTGTTAGCTAACTATGCGGTATGAGCTTTGTTCATTGTTGCGGAGAGTTGTCTCATTGGCAATAATACCACATCTTTTTTTTATATTTACACATCTATCTATGTTAGTATATTGCTTGTGCATGAAAGTCTTTTATTATCATAAATATCATTATCTCTATCTAACAGTATTTTCAACAATCAATTTAAAGTTCTGTACAATGTTATGGGGCATAGTATCTGTTTCTACAAAAAATTTCTAAATATACAGTTGAAGACGAATTTAAATTCGCATCGTTCATCACATCGTACAAAACCCCAGTAAGTGTACAAGGTTGTACGCAGCTCGTGTGAAATTTAAAAAAAAAGAAAGACTAAAATCAATTTAAAAAATCTAAAATACCAAAAATGTTGAACTAATGAAGCAAACTTTAGTAACTCACCTTTCAGACAACAAAAGAACGCTGTCGAAAACGGAGGTGTGGGTTGGAAAACAGTTTGAGCACGAGAAATTCCTTCAGTAGTACTTACTCATATTGAAGTATTGGTATTTTTAACAATATAACAGTATGCGTATTGTTTATTGAATTAATACTTTGAAGACTAGTAACTTCTGCACAACTTATTTCTTTATATCTTAACTATGATCTTTATTTTTTTCTGCAGACTTAAAACGGTTCTTTTTATTCTGATTGTGATTGTGTGTCTTTTACTACTAGCATTTTTCGGAATGAGAAAATTCAGACGTAAGAAAGGTAATTCATAGATGTTAACCTTTTTATAATTATTTAGCAATTTCTGTTTTTTTTTCAAGCTCAATATTCATGTATAATTATTTGCACTTAACTTTTCAGTGCTCTCGACGAAGTTGAATTATTTTGTACACCTGTATTGTGTTCCCTACTCTCCAGTATTGTTTTATTTTACAATTACATTGCAAAAAAGAACACTATCGCAGCATGCTCTAATAAGTAATGTAACTACGTGTCATCCAAAGTAACAAGAGAGATATGATCTTAATTAAGATAAATTTAACATAAACATAAATCATGTGCACTTTTCAAAACTGATATGAATAGCGTTTTCCCAAAGTTATCTGGTAGATCATTCCCAAAAACAGCATTTGCATACGTAATAAAAATATCATAAGTTGAAGTTCGAACCCAATGAAACAACTATATAATTGATAAATGTTAGAATAATAAAAATATGTTGCTTTGAAATCTTTAAATGCAAATAAAAAAAGTCCAACATATGCTGATATTTAGAATAGCTATGTCAAATCATGTTCAATCTATATAAATAGTAAAGAGCATGTCTATTTTTTTTCTAATCTTGTTTTTCAAACAAAAAATATTGTGCAATGTAATTTTTAATGCAGGGATGATACGTGAATCTTCAAGTTCCCCAGAGAGTCCAAACTCACAAGATGACGAAGACATTACTGATGTGAAGATCACAGATTGCACATACGTTAAATCAACGGATTCCGGAATATCTCTAATAACTACATCGTCACAAGATTCAACTGAAAAGAGAATTCAAGATGAGTCACCATTAAGGACCATAACACCATTTCGAGACAAGCAAGTTGCCTTTGTTTTCCCTACACCACATGATTCTGGTAATTAAGATATATATAGTTTTACTTCATATCATCGTAACACAGTTTCGAAAAACAGCAAGTTACATGCAAAGACCCAAACTAAAGTGAGAGACTCGTTATTTGTATCTAAATATGAAGATGTTGTTTGTTTGTCCATGAGACAACTTTCCAACCGATACCAAATGACATAGAAGTAAACAACTATAGGTCATTGTACGGCATTTACAAATGTACAAAACCCATACAGCATAGAATTATATCCGTTAGTCGGTCTGACAGTATCTTGGTTTCTGTCTGCTTAACAAAATGCTTAATATTGGAAATATGTAATGGGAGAAAGCTCGTTCAGAAATAAGTGTAGAAAGCTTTTTAGGCAAACTTTGATATATGGTAATTTTAAATTGTTATCAAATGTACCAGGATTGTAATTTAATACGCCAGACGCGCGTTTCGTCTACATAAGATTCATCAGTGACGCTCAGATCAAAATAGTTATAAAGCCAAACAAGTACAAAGTTGAAGAGCATTGAGGACCCAAAATTCAAAAAAGTTGTGCAAAATACGGCTAAGATTATTGTGATTATCACAGATTTGAATTTATTTATAGTTCCTCATTTTTCACAGCTGAAGATAACCAAACAACCGTTCCATTACTGGCAACATATTCTAATGAAACGCCCTTAATGGCATTATCAACTTCTTCCAGAGATTACATCATTCAACAAGGACCAGAGTTGTAGTTAAAGATGGATGCAGATAGGAAGAACCGACAATTCAGATATCTAAGTGTTATTGATTTAATGAGAAATGTCTTATTGTCTCTGTATTTGTTTTATACCAATAATTTCTATTGAAAAGGCATTCAAATTTACTAAAATTCGCAGTAGCAAATACTTTATCTAATGTTTTAGCAATTCCTGGTCCATTTTTAAAAAAGTCATCATAATATTAACGCAAAAAAACCCAAGCAGTTTGAAATAATTGACAAAGGAGTAGGTCCGGTAAGGGCCAGTTTTCTACTCAAATTTCAGCTTCATCCGATGAAAGATGTTCGACACTTTTTAGACACTAAAATGTCTTCTTCGGTCATTTCAATTATTTTATGTGAAAGATTTGACCTGATTTATTCATTTAAGACTCTCCAACTCAAGCTGAAGTATGAAAAAACTATCAAATACTAATATGCCATTATATGTCACTTTCAGATGTTTTTTGTCAAAAATGAATGTGGCCACATCTGTGTTCACTCTAAACCTTTGTTATGTATTATTATGAAATACAACTTATATTTGAATTTTAAGAATAAACACAAATGCTGCAACTTCCAATTAAGGTTGAAACCGAATAAAATTTTACTCAAATGCTAAAATTATGAAGATATCAGTAATTTAGCATAACTTAAGGATGCTAGTAAACTGATATTTGTGCATTGTATTGTCAAAATCAGTCCATATTTATTTAGCAGAAGTATTCTACTTTTCAATAAATAGCTAAAAGTTAACATTTTAACAATTTTGTAAAACTGCTATAATTTGGGTTCAAAAAGGGGTCTAACTGAACCTACTCCTTTTCAGAATTCATAATCCAAAAATATATGAAGGAAATCCGTTAACTAAATCCATTTTATAGTCATTTGTTTAAGATGGCATAAGAAATAAAAAAGTAAGGTTTAACTTTTTTCTAAGATTTAAAAATGTTGATAAAATAAGGTTAATTTCCACAGTACTGTATAATACAAAATGTAACATTTATGACATATATTTAGTCTACAGTCGGAACAAAACATATGTAAAGAGTCCGACAAATAATATTTATAAATTCAATAACATTGTATCACAAATTTTAATTATCTGAAACTTTAAAAAAATTCTTAATTAAAGAAAGTCAAAAGTAGTTATCAAAAAGTTAATATTATGTTTTCCGTTTCACCTTGTCTTTTTTCAATCACGTACTATTATAAAGGAAGTCTGAGTGTAAACTTGTATTGTGATAATCATTTTTGAGTGATATTGAACAATATGTATAAGTGTTATTATCATTTTCAACATGTAGTCTCTCAGAGATTTGACTTGTACGTTTAGCATCAATGATATTTTTGCAAATGTAAAAAAAAATGTCATTTCAGAGACACATGTAAATGCGGTATCGATCGGTACCCATAAAATCCAAAATGCTCTAGAGAAGGTCCACTCTCACTATAAAAGCCAGAGTTGCAGCTGTCTACGATATGTCAAAAGGCTTCATACCAACAACTCTGTGACTAATTTTATAAAAACAGTTTATTTATCTACATGTACGTCTCACAGTTTTTTTAGAGGAACAAAATCGTTCGAAAAAATTATTTTATTAAAGGCACACTTTGAATTATTGAAAGAGGCTCGAGTAAACTTGTATACTTCAAACATTAATTTTCAATAAAATAGATGATTGGCCTGACAAATTCATATAGAAAGAATACTTTTTCATCACGTCAGTAAGCAATATTTTTACATAATTAGTTCTGTGTTAACAGCTCTTGAATACGTAGTCAGCATCTCTTGGTAAAGAGAAGTGGGAGTGGTACCAGAGGTATTTGGTGCTTCATGCCGTTTGATTTTGATAATTTATGAATTATTAAATGACCAACGGTATACCGACTATAAAATGTCATGCTATGCATTCAGGAGGTACCCTCTTTAAGAGGTTTTATCTGTTTGCCATTGATGATACTTTAGTCAACCTGTATATGATATGTATAATTATGTATCATATACTAGTACATTTATTATGTGAGATGTCTATGAATGAACATAAGAAAGTGTCATGCATACAGACATCTCCTAAAGGTCTATTATACAAGGTATAATACGGTCTGAAGGTGGGTTATGGTGTAAGGTATGTTGTCAAAGGTCGATCCGATCATTAAAATTGTGTTTCACTTCTATTCCAAATGATTGGTTTTAAATCTAAAAAAAATGTTATCTGTTCTGTCTCAAATATTGCTTATACATGTAAAACAGTATACAAAAATCTTAAGTTAAGGTTGTATTCTATTTTTGTCACAGTTTTTATCTTATTAAAAACAAATGTTAATAATACAAAGTTTCGAATGAATAAAGAAGTATATTTTAGGCTTTTTCAGACATAATTTGACTGATTTTGGTCCTATTTAGTCCTTGCTCTTGAGCTGAAATTATTTTATAAGCTACTATTACTTTTCTGCTACAAAAATGTTAGATTTACAATTTTTGATCGACCGTCGTATAGTGAGTCATAGACCGTTCTGCTACGAAAACATGCGTTGTAAAGGGCTTCCTTTAAACAATACTCTATAAATAAAAATATCGCTGTCAATTTAGGAAACACGAGATCGATTAGTATGGTGAAGTATTTTAAACAAATAGTAAGAACTTGATACTCTATAGTGATTGAAATATTAAGACATTTATTGTTGTCCTTGATCGTCACAGATAATTTAGGTCTGTAACAGTTAGCTACCAAACTCATCATCTCATCATCAGTACTCTGATATTCACAAAAACGAATATATCTTACAATGGTCCCGATTGTGACAGTTTTTATGAGCGATTCTTTATTGAATTTTCCTTAGAGTTCAGTTTTTTTGTATACTTCTATGGTACATATTTGGTGTTTTTTTAATAATTTTTATGGTACATATGCGGAAATTTTAACAATAAATTTCATAGATTCCCAAAGGGAAATTACTTCAAATATATCATAATTAAATTGTGAACAAACTAGTTCGAAATGTTGCATTGGCTGATAGGAAGTCGTTTCTTTGCATGTTTCTACGTAAGCAGAAGTAACCCATAGGCGAAGCATGTGTAAATATGTAAATTTATATTTTATTTTTACCAATGTATCCTTATTTGTTGAGTTGATTCAATTGAATTGTAACATAATTAAACCTATTTAATGTTGTGTTAAAGGGGCATTTATCTACGTAAAATAAAATATAAATATTAGGTTTAACTTATTTTTTGTTTGTTCAATCATAAATGAAAGTCAAATAGTGAAATAATACGCAAATTTTATTCAATTTGTCAAAATAAGAAAAGAAACACCGTTGATGAATTATTCTCTTGCAAGTGAATAATTCGAGCTCTTTAAGTCCGTATTCTTGTGACCTTCAATTTCATCCCTAAGCTAGAGATGGGCTACGCATGTATATGGCTATTGATAAAAAAAATAAACGTTTAAGATGAAACAAGAATGAATCATTTGGTTGACTTATTCGATCCACAAAAAAAATCATTCTTATACTATTAATTAGTTGTCAAAGGTATCAGGCTTATAAAAACCATGATACACATATCTTTTTTATACCTATAATATGATATCAAAGAGACCTAGAATACCCCAATTTCAAGTGTTCGTTATATAGATATATCTATATTATTTATAAATCTGGTCATTATGACCGTCGGCAGTAAGTTATAAATCAAATATCAGAATTTGAGTAAAATCGGTGGACACAAATTTGACAGCTAATGCCCCTTTCAGAATATTAAAGATTTTTATATTCATTATAAATAATTATTTTTCAAATGTCTTTTTTTTAGATGTTGTTAATTAGTACTATCTTATACGCTTGTTGTGTTTGCAATTTGTTTTAATTTTAGATTGTTCTCTTATATCTAGTTTGGAAATTATACCATGCATTCTTATTTCAAAATATTTTTAAATCAACATAAAAGACACATTTCTACTGTTCTAAAATCCGAAGAAAGACTTTTGTTTCTGTTTTGCCGTTTGGTTGTAATAATTGCATATACATGTACTTCCTTATATATAAATGTATCAATTACAAACAAAAACCATTAAGCTGTTGAAGATCTTACTTTACCAAGGACGAAAAGGCAGAAAAAGACAACTTTCATAGTTTATAAATCACCAAAAGAAAATAATTATAAAATTGAAAGAAAAAATAAAACATATGTCAATGAGACAGAATCCAAAGGAGACAAAACTGACCTAGAGACAAAAGTCAACATTGATTTTGAAGTTTGGTGAAAAGTTTGAATCAACATTAAATAATAATGTTAAGAAATATATTATGAAATTTCATTTTCCCACTTTTCAAACACTGCCAACATTTTTGAATGGCGTCTTCTAACACATACGTAATTAACGACAAATTTACTGAAGTATTTGGCGGAAAGTTGTCGCAATGGAATTCAGCGTATTAGGCAAATAAATCAGATGTATTGCAAAAGAACATTTGAAATAACAATCTTACGTGATCTTACGTATGTGCACAATTTCAAACCTGTACATGTGTACTACTTCTTTCCGTGCAATAGTAAAGAGCGTACAGAATAAAGTCTCAAATACACAGCAGAATAATTTTTTTGCTATTAATTATTCAATTTTCGATAATCTGTTTGATCAATTCAGAATTTTAAAAAGCTTCGTGTGAGAAAAAGCTTTACACATTCTATAGACATCTGTCTTTTTTGAAGACCATACTTTGAACTCTAGATATCTTTTCGATATTTCGTGTCGCTTGGTTTTTTGCTCATTGACTTGTACTCAACTTCTATTTTTATTTAAAAACATATTTATAAATATACCACTTAAATATTAATGTTATTGTGTGCGATTTTGAAATACATTGTATTTAAAGTATATGTTAAAACTTTAAAGATTTAAAGACACATTTATGCTTTCATCATCTTTGTTATTTTTATAAAATGACATTGAGTTCTTCATAGAGTGTTTTATTATACAGTATCTATAATAACAATTATGTTTCTTTTTGGTAAAGGTTTAATATATTTAATTGTTTTTATTATTATAAACAACTAATAAAAGTTTGTTTTCAACAAGAGTTGTGTTTCAATTTTTGTATTTGAACCAGATTGAAAACTGTTTAACGTTCTTACACAAGTATTTTCTATCCTAACTTAAAGATGAATTGAATGGGTTGGTCCTGTTTTGATTCTTATAAAAGAATGACCAACGTAGATACAAGTATGTAGTCTAATGGATATTGAAAACAGGATTAAAACCGTCAACCAGCTCGCGTCCGTACAATTTATAAAGGGATGATTTCAACTCCACCACTTGAAACTCTTGGTTGGATAAATCAGAGATACTATACTGCATTTACATGTTTCTGTCCAAATGTATCACTTCTACCATAAATTTTCAATTCGGTTGCTTGATAAATCAACAGACATTATTATTTCACATGTATGAGGGGCCTGATTGGGAAGGGGTGGGGTCTCATCACGATTCACGACTTGTTTTTTGTCAATCACGATTCACAGAAAATAATTTTCCATGATCACGGATCACGAAAATATATTAAAAAAATCTGTAGAAAATCGGAACACCATAGCGAAAATGCGCCGGTTACGAAGAACGAAAATAACCTATCAGGCCCCTCATGTATATGCAACCATGTTTTAAATTCGCTCGATACTGATTGTTTTCATTCGCTTATTAATGTCTGTCTGTAACATGTGCTGTTGGTTGTTTTTATACGCCCGTCAAAATTTTGACGGGACGTATTATGGTATACAAATGTCCGGTGTCCGTCCGTCCGTCTGTATGTCCGTCTGTCTGTCCGTCTGTCTGTCCGTCCGTCTGTCTGTCTGTCTGTCCGTCTGTCTGTCCGACTGTCTGTCCGACTGTCTGTCTGTCTGTCCATCCGTCTGTCCGTCTGTCTGTCCGGCGTAAACATGTCGAACTGTAACTTGAGAAAGACTTACCTAATTTCATGAAACTTAATATAGTTGTTTTTTATGATGGTCAAATGATCTGTTTACTTTTTGGTGAAAATAAGATTTAAACTTTTTGAGTTACGGCACTTTGTAACTAAAACAGGGGTGTGTTTTTTCACATGTCGCACCGTATCTCAAAAACGATTCTTGATTATTGCTTAAAATTTTAGACATTTCTTAGTTATATTAATCTTAATATCTGTATACTTTTTGGTGATGATTCAAAATTTCATTTTTGAGTTATTGAGTTTTTGTAAAAAAAAGGGGGAGGGTTTTTTTACATGTCGCGCCGTATCTCAAAAACGATTTATGATTATTGCTTAAAACTTTACACACTTCTTTGTAATATTAATCTAAAGATCTGTATACTTTTTGGTAATGATTCAAAATTTAATTTTTGAGTGTTATTGAGTATTTTGTAAAAAAGGGGGAGGAGGTTTTTACATGTCGTGCCGTATCTCAAAAACGATTTATGATTATTGCTTAAAACTTTACACACTTCTTTGTTATATTAATCTAAAAATCTGTATAGCTTTTGGTTTGATTCAAAATTTTATTTTAGTGATATTTGTAAAAAAAAAATCAGGGGGGGGGGGGTGGTTCTCAAAAGCAATAAATGGTTATTGCTTAAAACTTTCTCAGAAACCATTTATGATTATTGCATAAAACTTCCACACAAGACGTCGGGCGTATCATGCGCTCAAGGCGCAGCTGTTTATTTAGAAATGTGGTTGCGGTTTTTTTTTCAATTGATCTGTCAAATATGACTAGATATTTATGTAACAATATAATTGAATTTTGACAAATTAAATAATCATCGTTATACCACCTTTACATTATCATCTTAAAATTTTAAATTAGTATACCTTAATTAAATGCATTAAATATTTTAACATTAAAGATTACTTGATATAAAGCAATAGGTTTGTTATATTGTTAAATTTTGTATTCACAGAATCAGATTCAAACAAGACTCAGATCGAGATGTTTTTGTCGACAGTCCCAGAAGCCGATACATCACTAGCTCAAGAGCAATTATATATCACACCCGATAATCTTCTACAACTCGAAATGCCTTTATCGTCATCAACAGAACATGAACAGACACAGATGTACAAACCGTTCTCAACTCATGAAATAATTCAACAAAGACCTTTAGAAGTAGAAAATATACAATATCACTAGAATTTTCATTCAGAACTTGTTAATGTTCAACAGGACTTTGGTTCAACTCTTAGTAACTTAGATAGTAGTTGATTGTTAAACAGATTAGATACTCATTTAAGAACTGAATAGACAATTGTACATATATGAAAATAAAATCGTCTGAATAATTAGAAATATGGATCAGAACTTGAGAATATCGGTACTAAATATTCATGAGTTAAATGAATTTGTGCATGCTGTATAAATTAAATACCTTCAATTCTATTGCATTTCATTTCAAAATATAACTTTTTTAATCATGTCTTTATTGTAAACCCTTATATGAATGAAATGGATGTGATTTTTTTAAAGGGACTATTACACACATGCACTTTTTGATCGACAATATATTTGTTGAGTTTGGAGGATTTATATTTCAACAGACAATCGGTATTCCAATGGGTACTAATTGTGCACCCCTGCTGGCTGATTTGTTTTTGTACTCGTATGAGGCAGAATTCATTCAAAACCTTCTAAAAGACAAAAAGAAAAAGCAGCTTGCGAAATTATTTAATTTTACTTTCCGATATATTGATGATGTTCTATCATTGAATAACCCATACTTCAGCCAATACTTACATCTCATATATCCAAGTGAACTTGAAATTAAGTATACTACTGATACTAGAAGGACTGCTTCATACCTTGATCTTTTCCTCAATATTGACGTAGATGGACGACTTCACACGAAAATCTATGACAAACGGGACGATTTCAACTTCCCAATTATCAATTTCCCATTTCTCAGCAGTAACATACCATCTGCCCCTTCGTATGGTGTTTACATATCACAATTGATACGTTATTCACGTGCTTGTTCACACTATACGGACTTCATATACAGGAGTGTGCTACTTACGCAAAATCTTCTCCAACAAAGTTATGAGGAGGACAGATTAAAATTGACACTCCGTAAATTTTATGGACACCATCACGAATTGGTGGATCCATACGATGTGTGTTTAACCAAACTAGCTAAGGACATTTTTATCACATGGTAGATTGTGGTTTGTCATTATGTCGTCTAATATTTTAATTACCAAACGTGACTTATTCCCGATTGTGACTGTTTTGCTGAATGTGAATTCGCATTACTATAAGACGTGTTACGGTACTTGTCTATCCCAAATTCATGTATTTAGTTTAAATGTTTAATGTTATATTTGTAATTCTCATCGGATTTTGTCAAATGTGTTGACGTCTTTTCTATTATATTTATGTGTTATGGAAACAAAAATTAATCACCGCCGTCATTTATTCGATTTAATTTTGGTCAACATAATCTGTACGACAATTTACGTTTGAAGTTGGATTCATAACAAAGTGCACATATATATATATTATAGTTAATTGCTATTAATAAGTATTGCAATATGCATTGTGTTTAAATGCAATATCAGTATTTAGTTCTATTTTAATCTTTAATCAATCCTAATTCTATCTTACTTTTGAGATATAGTTTTTCATATGTGACGTAATTTTTAATGCCTTTTCACCATCGTATGTGACGTCATTTTCATAATTTACTGCGTTGAGGCCTGGACTGAGTCGGGTGTGTCTATTCTGTGTTGGTCATTCATTATGTATTCGTGTTTGTTTTATGTAATGAGTTAATACTTCAGTTTCATTATGTATATCTGTTATATTCATTTGATAAAATTTACTGTTTGCAATAGCATTAATTGTTCTAAATAATAAGGATGTTTTTATCCCAAACATAAAAATTTAGCCGTATTTGACACAACCTTTTTCAACTTTTGATCTTCAGTGCTGTACAACTTTGTACTTTTTTTCGCTTTCGATCTTTTATATCTGGGCGTCACTGGTGAGTCTTGTGTGGGCGAGGCGTGTTTTTGGCGTATTAAATTTTAAACCTGATGCTTTTTGTTATTCATTAACAAGGGAAACAACTCCAGTCTAAACGGATGACACCAAAAACAAATAATTTGGTAGAAATATATTATTTACCTTTTCTTTTTAGTTTTTTCATTTCTAAATATTGGCCTTTTTAAAAGTTGTAACAGAGCTGGAGGGTATCATTTATCAGTTTATGATTTCTAAATAAAAGAAACATAACCCCGTTGAATTTGACAATATACACTAAAACTTTTACGAAAGTTTTTATTTTTAAAGTAGTACACTAAATCAGGTACTACCAAGATAGCACTCTCTTGTATCTATACTGAACATAACTGCACAATATCAACACTTGCAATTTATTACACACAAATATGTTATAACAATACATTACAGATTCTAATTATACATACACAGTAATATATATTATATATTTTTTATTCTACAACGTAAGTTCAAGAATCTTTTATAAGTGAGGGTGCTATCTTTAGTCAAATTCAATATACAGAGAATCACAGTTTACCAAGGACGTACGAGCCGCGGTATAATTGTATTAATGTATATACCATGTACGGGAATATGTCGGACCCTTCTAGGATTTGCATATTTGTAAAAGTCAGATATGTCTATCAAAGAGTATAAGATACTTACATTTTTCATGTATAAACAACAAACACACCTATTTACCAATGCATTTAATATTCATAAACAAAGAAAGCTAAGTTACAAATGATGGAATAATAAGTTCACATATATTTCTTTTTCGTACTTTAAATTAACCAAAAGATAATCAAGATAATTAAAATAAACACTATAGTTCAGATTTAAATAAGATTAAATTTAAGGGAAAAAAAAAAACAAAAAAAACTCACAAATTTCTATAATATGAATATATAATATAGGCTTATACCTAAATAATGATAATTCTAAAACATTTACTTGAAATGTTTTTATATAAGGTAATCTGGCGCAATACCCGCAAGGGTAGTCGCCATTAAACTCTATTTAGTAGTAGTAATGATCATTCTCAGTTCATCATGGCAAATGCACAGTTAGATATCAAGTTTACAACAAATAGATTATTGGAAATGCTCTACCCGTAACTGCCCTGCTACTGTCAACACACACAACAACATACCAACCAAAGTGGATGCTAATCACAACCATCCCTCAGACAGAATGCAACTCAGAGTAGACGATGTATTACAACGTATGAAATCTCGTTGTAAAGATGAACTCACTGCAATACCAACTATTTATGAAGAAGAATTGGTAAAACTACGAGACCGGGAATGGAATGATGACACACACCAACTAGTAGAACACATACCAACCTTCTACTCATGCAAAGACCAGCTTTACAACGAGAGACACAAGCTAATACCAGCACTACCAACAACAGTAGAAGATATCACAGTGGATGGTGAATGGGCTCAAACTACTACTGGCCAACCCTTCCTACTTGCAGATGATAACACCAATGGGCGAATGCTTGTGTTCAGTACCCAAGAGAACCTATATCATCTAGCAGCAGCAGACACCATCTACTGTGATGGAACATTCTATGTTTGTCCAACACTGTTCTACCAGCTGTACACATTCCACGCCAAAGTTGATGGTACTATGTTTCCACTGGTTTACTGCTTCCTACCCGGTAAAGATCAGCAGATGTACACAAGGCTACTTACTATTATTAAAGATTTATGTAACCAATACAACATCCTTCTACAACCAGCCAAGATGTTCCTCGACTATGAAATAGCCATCAGAAATGCAGCAACTTCAGTCTTCCCAGATATCCACATCAAAGGGTGCTTTTTCCACTACACCCAGTGTATCTGGAGAAATGCACAGAAGCATGGTCTGCAAACTGAATATAATGAAAAGGGCGACATTCACGAACTTGTTCGGAGAGCTGCAGTACTGCCACTGTTACCACCCAATACAATTGAAGATGTTTGGTTTAATGCACTTGAAGACATCGATGATTCAGATACGACTACACCAACACTTAGCTTTACTGACTATGTAACCAGCTACTGGGTAGAGAGCAACCAAAGTCTGTGGAATCACTATGCAACAGAAGGTCCTAGAACAACAAACCATTTAGAAGGTTGGCATAGTAAGCTAAAGAAATTAGTAAAGGCAGCTCACCCAAACATCTTTAGTATGATTAGTTTGTTAAGACAAGAAGAAGCCTTCCATGCTCTAACATTGATCCAGTACAGAGCTGGCGGGAAACGTATCCCAAGAAAGAGGAAGTACAGGGAAATTGATGACAGACTCCAAACACTGAAGATAAGATTACAGAATGATGAACTTACTCCAGTGGAGTATGGAGATGCTGCTTCTCATCTCCTGCACATTGATTAAGACTTTGTATTCTTTTATATGTTCAATCATGTTCAATGTATTACTATGTGAGTGCTATGAATAATGTCAATTTAGTATACTTTTGGTGCTTTGTTTAGTGTGACTCAAAATTTAGTGCTTTGGTTTAAAAAAATGATTTAACATTGATATTTCAAATGATATCATTTACTTATATATATATATTATTGTAAATAATTGCAAATACTTGTGCATGTCATTATAGCTATAAATTCATATTGTGCTTTTGAATACTATTTACATAAACTGTGCTATGAAATTATTAAATGAAATAAAAGATTGTGATATAAATTATTCTTTTTCTTTATTTTCTGCAAGAATTACCTGGATTTACCTTGATTCATTAGATATCATTAGTACAGTGTTGTTACAACATAATCCTACATAATCCCATTGTTTACACAAAAATTCTGGGAACTCCTACATGAAATTATACTATTTTATCTATAAAATTCAAAATGTAGGAATAGCCAGAATGAACCTTATTTTACAATGTATAAAGATTGATTGTACTTGTTGAGAGATGAGACTTTAATAAAACATTGAATAAAACATTGTATGTAATTAAAACGAAAGTAACTTTAATGTCTACAACATACAAAACTTCGAATAAACGATTTGCACTTGATTTTGTAATTAGTTTAATCATCAACATAAAAGGAAAAAGAAAAGAAACAAGACAAAAAATTAGCATAATCATTTATTTGTATATTTCTGTAGCGAAACAAATGAGTTGTGGTATGATTGCCAGTAGAACATCTATCCACCAGTTCAAGAAGTAAATAAGTGTTGGTTTCAAATACGTAGCAACATGGGTATTGCGCACCGGTTTTGGTATTATTCACTTCACTAATTACTATCCAATGGCATTCATGTTAGACATGGCTTTTATGAATTGAGCGTTAGAGACCAAAAAATAAGCATTTCATCACATACTCCTACATGGTAGTCATGCGACAAATTTCAAAAGAAAAGCTAAGTATATACATAGTATTTACATTTGATCAATTTGATGCTTTATTTTACCACAACAACGAAGGCGGGGGAAAGATCTAGCGTCAATACAACATAAAACGTGATCCAACGATATCCAATAATAAAGTGAACTGGAACAGAAGCTAATAGTCGTACAGGGAACCAGCAGCTAACTAACTAAGCTTAATTAAGGAGACAAAAGACACTTTGGCTATAAAAGTTATTGTTAAAGGAAAGGTGCTTATGGATTAGACTTTAACACTAAATATGGATATGAAGTTATATTTTATAACTTGTGTATACTTTATTGTTTTTATTGACAGTTTTACAGCAAGTACCTTTAGTAATCAGCAGGTAAATATATTTATTTCTAATTTCTACAAATATTTGTCAAAATTTGCTGTTAATTAAATTTTCCGTTTCTATAAACTTTAAGAAAGTTTTTCTAGAGATTGGATAATTTTCTATACGATATGAAATGATCTGTTCAAAAAGAGCCTTTTTTTAATTATAAATTAAAAAAAAATCTTGATAAAAAATTTGCAACTTAATTGGGCATGCAGTAATCATATAGCTAATGAAGTTGTCATTCAGTTTGAAAGCCACAGTCATATTCTATTAATTTGCTGAGTAGCCTTTTTTGAGCTTGAGTTGCAAAGAAAGTGTGTTCAGTATATAACACCTTTCAATGTAAGAAAAAAAAATAACCCATAATTTTTAATAGTGTTGTTTTTCAGTTTGTTATTCCATTCAACGGTTAAATCAATTTTTATATTCAATTCGCTGCCTGCAATTAATGAAATGAAGCGTACATTTTGAAATCCATTTTTGGCTAAATACATGTATGTATGTTACCATTTTGATATATATTTAAGTTTACACTTTACGATTTACAGCTTGATTTATCATGGCTGACCTCGTTCTATTACCCCAAAAATAAAGATTTTTTATCTCCTAGTGTCGCCAGGTGTTTCAAAATTTGAATGCCTAATTTTCACCCTTACATTAAAAAATAGAAAGCATGCTCATACATTTCGTGCACTACGATTACTTGTATTACTATATTAACACAAATGTTATTTAAGAAATAATTCATGGAAGCCATAGATTGTTGGAAATTTACACATGACCTGGGCCGTGATATTCGTTAATTTTATCCCTCGCTAACGTTCCGGATAAAATTCGAATATCACGGCCCAGGCCATGTGTAAATTTCCAACATTCTATGGCTTACATGAATTATTTCTTAATCAACACATAGGCATCCTTCAGTCTATTGTCATACTACTTTAATGAATGGTTATTTGTTACTGTGGTTTGTATGAAACGATTTCAGTCTTTCTCTCTATCGCAGTGTCAAATGTTTTAGTTTCAAAAACTTTTTTTTTTGTTGCAAAATCGTATCTGTCTACACGTTTCTTAAGTTACTGTATGAGACCTTCTCTGTAGTAAAGGCCCGAATATTACAAAATAGGACGATATGGATTCATTAAATCAGGTATATAGTCCCAGTGTTTGTGTGAAGTAGCTTCAATCCGGTGTTGTTAATCTTTGAGATTAAAAAAACAAATTTAATACCGCGAAGTTTGATTTACCTATCACAAGACATACAGGTTCTAATGGTCGATCAAGAAAAAGCGATTTGAAATTTTATAAAGTGCTGTTTTCATTTCACGCATGCCAGATTGTCTTGTATTCATTACTTTTTTAGACTCGGCGCAATTCACAACTTAAAAGAAAAGACACAAATGTATGTTGACTCTAGACTTTTTTTGACTTTTTGGTGATTTTGGTAAATGTAGCTGTTTTATTGACAGAAATCCCATATCTCCTTTCATTCTTTATAATTTAATTCTAAATTCCATTTAAAACGGGCGTAAATCATGAAAAAAACGTTGATGACGTCACGACCACATGACAAAACAGTGTCAGCCATCAGAAGACACGTTACATGTACATTCAACATAACATTGTTCATAATTTAATCATGTGTTTCTTTGTCTAATACGTTTTCCTATTTATTTGTATTGTAGTCCTGTAATATTATATTGTCATTTCTATGTTATATTTAACATTGCCATTAAAGTGCGAGGTTTGGCATGCCACAAAATCAGGTTCAACCCACCATTTTTTCCTTTAAAAATGTCCTGTACCAAGTCAGGAATATGGCCATTGTTACATTATAGTTCGTTTCTGTGTGTGTTACAATTTAACGTTGCGTCGTTTGTTTTCTATTATTTTTTTAGTGTAAATTGACATTGCGATAAGACGTGTCACGGTACTTGTCTATCCCAAATTCATGTATTTGGTTTTGATGTTATATTGGTTATATTTTGTCTGATGCTTGGTCCGTTTTTGTGTGTGTTAGTTACATTGTAGTGTTGTGTCGTTGTTCTCCTCTTATATTTATGCGTTTCCCTCGGTTTTAGTTTGTTACCCCGATTTTGTTTTTTGTCCATGGATTTATGAGTTTGAACAGCGGAATACTACTGTTGCCTTTATTTACAATATAATGAAGCCAGATTCCAAAAACGGTTTTGACATATCTTAACGACGTGTTACTGGAGTAGGAGCGAACGTAAAAAATATTCCAATAGCTACATGTTCTAGACTTAAAATAGGAATTGGACTTAATAGTCGGAAGTTTCTCTGATAGTAGTTTGTAACTGTATTGTCTCAGACTCCAAAGAATATTGACAGCAATGAAATGTCATATTGTGGATAAGAATTAATACAATTTTATGAATGTTTACAGTAGAGTAATGCATACTCTAATTTTTTATTTTCATACATATTGATTGTTGTTGAAGGTGTTTTATGTTACACATTAATTATTCATTCTGATATTTGTTGATTATTTTGTGAATGGCAATACAATAAAGGATAATTGTAGAAACAAATAAAATTTATCTTTTTAAAGTTGTCGTGTTGTTATTTAATAATTTGTCATTAGTAAAATAAAGATGGTCTGTTAAAAAAAAACAATCAACAAAACTATGCATGACTTTGTTTTTTCTGTTTTTCTAAATTTTTTTATTAACAGTAGATATTCCCGAAAATGTCAAGGTTAACGCTATTTTATATAAACACCGCAACACTGACTACCGTACAGGTGATACCAAAAGGCATCGCTTTTGAAACGTTCTTTAGCAGTCGCATCCGCCCAGTGGTTGTTAAACTCACCACATATACCCAGCGTATGAATCAATATACCAGTCCCGCGTTTCTTCACAAAAAAACCTTACGACTAAAATGTATTGGTGAAACCGACTCCTGGTCATTATACTTTTATTTTTCTGAAAATTTATTATTTATTATATGTTAATTTTTGTACAACAACTCCGAGGCAAGCCTTTTTTTTTAAATTTACAACTTCGTTTGTTATAAGGATTTCCAATTGTTGTTATTTTAGCCGCACTGATAATTCTTCTGTTGCCGAGAATTGTGGTTGATCAAATTTACACAAGAAATATGTACCTTTTGTTTCTCTTCCATAGTAAAATAAGTCAACAGTAGTATACCGGAATTCAAAAGTCATAAATCGATTGAGAGTAAACAAATCTAGGTAACAAACTAAAATAAACTGTCAAGGAGACAGATTTGTAAAACAAATTGCTTATTTCTGAGTCCTTAATATTTATTTGATTTGGATGATATCGTTTAATGTTTATTTATCTGAATATATATTGTTCAGACTAACAAACTAAAACCGAGAAACACATCAACTATAAAGGAAAAAAGGAACAACAGGAACAATGAAGTGCAACAAAAACAAACGCCAAAATACATAAAAACGAACTATTTATAACAATAGCAACTGACATATTCGTGACTTGATACAGGACATTGAAAAAAAAGGTGGGTTGAACCTGGTTTATTGGCTAGCCAAACCTCCCGCTTTATGACAATGTTAAAGAAATATCGCTAAAATGACAATACTACGTGACAGAAATACATCAAAAACACAAACGTGAGAACATTCATTACAGAGAAGCGCACAAAAAAATCATGTAATAGTCGACACAACATGAAAACCACAGAACAACAAAAACATATTCCATCAACGATAGACACCACATAATATCAAGAACAGTGACGCGCTTACGTAGCTAACATACAATATCGAACTTTATACACTTATTTGTACAACACTTGTTCAAACAATTTCATGACAATGATGGTATTGAAAGGCAGTTTTATAATTATTTGGACTACAAATGACATAGGACATTATATAAACCGAAACCATAAAAGGAACATAAAAAATAAATACATGAATGTTGGAAGTACAAAATACCGAGACACGTCGTATAGCAATGCAAATTCACACTCTGTATAAAAATCATAGTATGCGGGAATAGGTCACGCTCGGTACTAAGCAGATAGACAACATAGATGTTAAACCACAATCTTAGACTTGGTAAAATGTCATTAGTTAGTTAAGACACAGACACATCGTATATATCAACCGATTCATGATGGTGTCCATAAAATTAACGGAGTGTTATGTTAAATCGTTTCTTCTCATAACTCTGTTGGAGGAGTTTATGCGTAAGGAGCACACATATGTATATGAAGTCCATAAAGTGTAAAAATGCACGAGCATAATGTTTTAATTGAGACATGCATGAAATCATCCCTAAACTTGTCTTTAGAACTCTGGTAGTTTTTGACAAGCTTTCTGCGTAGTACAAAGTCATCAAAGATACCAATGCTTATAGTTTTGTAAGTCAGACGCGCGTTTCTATTGTACGAAACAGTGACCCTCAAATCGAAATAGTTCTAGTTGAATAGGCAAATAGAATACAAAAGTTGAAGTGCATGAATAACTGAAAATTTCAGAAAGTTTTGTCAAACGGGACTTTAGCAAACCATCCATATGGATAGAAACACTTGGTGTTTTGAATATAGTATATTCTACTTCAGGGACTAACTGTTCAACACTTCCGTACGAACAGTGTGGTAGTAAAATAAACAAAAGATCACAAGGTCATATGACGTCAATGATTTAAACTTGTATGACAGTTCCCTATTATGTAATCATGCAGTTAGCTACTCGGTTAGCTATAAATACACGGCAACTAAATTGACTAATCTTTCAATTCAAATAACTTATAGCACACGAATGATTTTTATGACTTTCAAACTTTTGTCGAAATTTTGTTTGAAAAAAATATATAAAATCGAAGCAACCCAATTATCACACCGACAAACGTCATGATAAACCTGTATTTACAAAAACATCTAATAAAACATCTGTCATGAACTACTAGAATAAACTGTTAATCTTTTAATCCTCGGTCACACCTTACCGGATAGCACGAACGGACTACTAACGGATGAAAATAAAAGTTGTCCGTTGTCAAAATTAATATCGGTTGGGAGTCCGTTGATGTACTGACCAAATAAAACTGACACGTAACGAAAGTTGAACGGACACACATCGGATATGCAACGTACGAGAAACAGATACGTATCGGACAGAACGGATGTCGAACGTACATCCAACGGACGAGTACCGCATAAAACGGACACTTAACAGAAACGTACTGAATAAAACGGATGAACAAGATATACGTAAAAATTAAAGACGACAATAATGAAACATGTAAATCGCATAAATATTCAAAATAGTTCTGTGTAACTGGTTTTTGTCTGTTCTTGAAAATGCCGCCAAAGGGCAGTGTCTGGCCTGCATAAGAGCTGCTTTATTGTGAATACGTGCCCTTACTCTATGATCGATTATGAATAATAAGAATTCATGAACCTAAATAAATTTATTTGGCATTTCTGACGCGACATTTTCAAATGGTATTTATCCGTTTCAGATCCGTTCATCATCCGTTTTCTCCATTATACGTCCGGTAGAAGTCCGTTTCACATTCGTTCAACATCCGTTTTATCCGTTAGACGTCCGTTAGAAGTCCGTTGGTAAATTTATCTGCCAGACCTCCAACGGATGTATAACGGACACGTAACGGATACAAAACGGAAACGAAACGGACGAGTACCGTACAAAACGGACGCCTACCGGACGTTCAACAGATATTTTATCCGTTGGACGTCCGTTCAAAGTTTTGAACATGCTCAAAATTTTCCACCGGACTGAACGGACGTCGACGGATAAAACGTACGCTAAACGGACATGCAACGGATATGGACGGACGTCTAACGAATAAGAACGGTTTGACAAAAAGTTATCTGTTAGGCATCCGTTCGAGCAATCCGTTAAGGTGTGACCGAGGCTTAAGGGCATACGATACAGTTTTGATCCCGTATTGGCAAGTTTATGAACATTTGCATATAGGCTATTTTTTACCTGATTAAATCAAATATGTTATAAAAAGTGCACCTTCATGTGATACTTTTTGAGTTAAATGAGGTCGAAATTTTGAATATTTGCTCAAAATTCGGTTTCGTGGCCGTATTTTCCCTTTCGAAAGAAAGACATAACTTTTTTGTTTTAAAAGATAAACACAAATTGTTTTTTGTTAAATAATTTGTAATTTCTGTATTTTATAAGTATTCTAAAAATTTATGCATTTTTTATTCAGAAATGACTCATATTTATCAAATGGTCATGAATTGAGAAAAAAACGTAACTTTTTGCTGTATATTTATCCAAATTAAAAAATTTGCACTATTTACAGTTTAATAAAATTTGATTGGTCCACATAATCTCCCTGCAAAATGAAACAAAATGTCGTTTAAAAAAATAGGGGTCTATGCACTCGTTTTCAAATGAAATCAATTTGAATGATAAAATTTAGTCGAAAAATTCATCTTTTCCCGATAAATCACAGTTTGACGTCGCGAAAATAACATTTTACGTTATCAACGTCATTACCTCCTCTGTAACTGTATCGTATGCCCTTAATCAATTCTAGGAATCAATTAACTTAAACATATCTGTTCAATTTAGTTTTATTCATTTGTTTCATAGTAGTCAATGTTTTCTTTCTATGGATCGATAAAGTTGTTATAATGTAGAGTTGGGAATAAACTATATTTATTATTTGTCATGTTGTACATATATATTAAGCAATGTCATATATATTATATGTACTTTAGCCAATAAAACATTTGTTATTTATATATTTTCGTGGAAATCGTTTACAAATAGATATTTAAGGAAATACCATGTTTAATTTTAAAACATGGGGAACCACCAGTCGGTGTTTTGATTTTTCTAAACTGGTATCGTCTGTGCATGGAATATATGGTTAGGAAAAAGGAACCAGGTATTAAACCCGTGTGCAATATACGATTTCTAAGATTATACCTTGATTGATCTTGATTGTAAAACGTTCACCCTGGAAGCTTTAATTTTTAAAAAGAAGACTACAAATCGAAGCTGTAGGAAAATATGCAGCTTACGAATGAAGGTAATTATATTTTCTTTTTTCTTAACTAAAAGCATCGATCGGCGAAAAAAAATGGTAAACGAATTTAATCTATCTAAAAATAGTTCTTAATATACACATAGGACCTGATAAAAAAGGTTTATTTGAGATATACATGAATGCACCCAATCAGTAATGCTGACATCGCAAAGTCGTGAGAAAATGAATGAATGTCTGAACTGGATTATTGAATTATTGTATAGACTTTTCATATTATGATAAAATGAAAAGAACCATTTCAGACCAAAATTCCTTTATTAGTGTTTCTATTTAATGTTGATACTCTTAGCTTATAGTTGTGTTGTCTTTGATTTAAACTATAATTTGTAGTCTTATTTGACTACGCATCTATTTTTCTGAGTAAATGCCTATAAATCTGGTGTTAGTTCTTCTGAAATTAAATGAGTGCAAACAATTATACTGACCTCCAAGGCAACTTTAAAAAAAGGAAGTCCACGAGAAGACGTCAACCAAAAAAAAAACCACACTGACGAACATCTCAATTTATTGGAATATTCAATTGTAGGTTTCCTTTCTAATCAATATAGCTGTTCAAATTAATATGTTTGTATTAGTTACTAGTATATTTCTAGGTAACCAACTTGACGTCCATTATATTTCGTGGTTGTTAGAAAAACATGATTGTGCCATATATATCATAAAAATATTGAACATCATGTCAAGACATGACTTTTCCCCTTGTTCCTTTTCTCTTAAGTTTTGTGTTGTTTCTGGAATTAAATGTATCATATATTTGTTTTTTACAATTTTTATACCTTAAAACAGTTGATATTTGAATTCTTACTATACTGACTGTTTATCTTCTGTTCAAAAGAGACAAAAGTTATATGGCACTATAATTACTGAACTAATTTTTTAACAAGTAACACTAAGAAGATGTGGCAATGACCCAAACTCCACCAAAGACCAAATGACAAACAATTTAAAAACTATATAGGTATTAGCTTAAACAATGAGCAAAACTAACATGGGATAGTCAGCTACGATAGAGCGTTGCTGATAACAACAAAGCTATTAATTCAAATGGTGAAGTTGAAATCATCCAATCTTCAAAATTGTACGGACGCCATCACGAGTTGGTTGATCGTTGAGGGTTATCCGTTGCACAGATGATAGCGGATATGTTCATAATGTCTTAAATTTAATCCAGTCCCCTTTTCAGGAATGTGACCTACCGAATAAGACATGTTACCGGGTTTGCACTATCACGAGCAACACGGCGGTTGCCACTTATAGAGAAGGATCTGCTTAAACTCCCAGAACACCTAAGAACTTTCAAGTTGTTGGTGGGGTTCGTGTTGCTTTCTCTTTAGTTTTCTATGGTGTGTTTTGTGTAGTATTGTTTGTATTTTCTTTTAAAGTCATGACGTTGTCAGTTTGTTTACAACTTGTGAGTTTGAATGTCCCTATGGTATCTTTCGCCCCTCTTTTACAGGCCCCGAAATGACAAAAGTGAAATAATTCAAACGAGAAACCACCGACGTAATTCATATACTAAACAATTAATGAAAACAAATAGGATATACAGCAACTAACGATAAAAACTGAAGTACAGGCTCCTGACTTGCAGTGGCGGATCCAGGGGGGGGGGTGGTCTGGATTTGCACCCTTATTTTGGACGATCAGTTCATTTGCGTGGGAACACATGATTGCCACCACCTTTTATTCGGGGTTGGGAACCCCCTTTTTAAAATTGATGGGTCGCCCCTCGACTTGGGATAGGTACATACAGAATGTGACGAGGGTTTAAATAGTGAGTTGGCGCAAAACTATCCCCTTACCTGGAACAGTAGTGTGGCAGTTCAGCATAAGTACAGACTTCAACACTCAGCTCAAACGTTTCATGCTTTCAGAGACTTTAGGATCTGGATAGGGGATCTTTATTTCTGTATTCTTTTATATTTTTATGCCTTATAATCAATTCTGTGAATCCAATCCAGATTCTTAAGCTGCGATCATTAATAAAACTACTTGTGGCAATTTGGATCTCATGTATCAGTATTTATACAAATATTTGACGAATATCACCCGTCACATTTATAAGAAAACAAAATGTGCAATACTAGTTAGAACATGATTTGTTACCATTCCCGTTATAAAAACGGAAAGTCAATAGAGCAATTAACTTCCTGTCTCTATTGCTAGGTCACATTCTTAACATTTCTGTGTTATCATAATAAATTATTTCATGATTTCAAATAATGCGTATTAGTTTCTGACTTAAAATTACCTGTAATAAATGACACACCTCTATATTTATCTATGAATGGTTATATATATATATATATATATATATAGGTTTCAAAATTCCCCCTTTATCTATTTTGGTTTGAACATTGAGAATAATGTAAAATCATCAATTTAAATTTTCAAAGTATTTTTAAATTGGAGAATTGTCTATGCATATTATTTTGCAAACAGCATTATGAATACAAAGGTCGATAGAATACAATATATTGTTAAAGCATTGTTTGTAAAGTGCTGTCATGATTTAAACATCAGCGTTAGGTCGGTCCAGCCAACTCATATCGATAATTGATGCAATATTTGTACATCATATTGTCTCTTCGCAAAGAACACGATTCAATTGATCTAGCATTAATTTCAATTCTGTTGAAAATATTGATAGGACTATTATCTAAAAATACAAAATCATGTGATTTTCTATAATTATAGATACTGGATATCAAGAAAGATATTTATAGTAATGTATTACATGCATTAAATGACTTAATGTGCTCATAAAAAAAGAGCATTTTCAAAAATAAAACATTATTTGAGAGATAAAAAAGAATATGTAATGCTGCAATCAAGGATCCTTAAACACTAAATTTTCTTAACCCCCTTCCAAACTTGTATAGTTTTGTGCAAAGACACTATTTAAAATTTAAAAAAAAGGAAATTAAAAAGGTTTAAAACTTTTCTTCTTTGACATTACTTGGTAGAGACAAGACTTTTTAGTTGTTGTGATAGCTGGTACGGTCGGTAAGTGTTGACAAATTGTAGCTTTAAAAACAAAAAAACCGAACTCCGAGGAAAATTAAAACCGAAACTCTCTAATCAAATGGCAAATTTAAAAACTCCAACACATTAAACAATGGATAACAACGGACTTGGTACAGACATTTTCTGACGTATAAAATATTGAATTAAACAAGGTTTTATAGCTAGCAAAACTTTTCACTTGTATGAAGGTCGCATAAAATTCCAATATATTGACAAAAATGTGTGAGAAAAAATATTTGACAAATAATGTGAAAAATGTCAATGAAAGGAGCACAGAGGTCAACATTGTGTTATTGATCTAATCAATATGAAAACAGATAAGTATGAAAAAAAAGGAAAAAACAAAAAATGCGTATTTTCAAATTTTAACTTTAGGCTTAAGACTTCATAAACAAATTTGATGTAACACATAAAAAAGAAAATCTAGATATATAGGCAATAGATGTTGATCGATGTTCAAATGCCATAAATGGATTAAAAAGCCAAATCAAAGTAACAAACAATATTGAGGAAACTACATGAACTCTTAAATAAGCGGGACAGGGTGTGTTGATGGAGAAAGCGTTTCATGCATTGACCACTAGCTATGTGTGTCTATACTCAGCCTGGTCTCTAATATTTTAGACCTAAGACCGAGAAAACAATTCAATATTGAAATAGAACACAGCCATATTGTATCGTACAACCAATGCGTAATGATGACCGCAAAACTTGTGGATTGTTATTTTCGGTCATTTTTCTTTATAATGATGTTAGAGCAGTTTTTTCTTTAAGGAGCATATCCAGGTAATCAAATCCATAGGAACATAAACGGACAATTCAATTTGTCAATTGGAAAGTAGAAATCATCATATTCATCATATAAACTGGTTTAAAGTATTTCAACAACCCTCTTACAAGGAAAACATGACATGAGACGATTATCGGAGTCTCCAACCTTGAATAATTCTGTGTTCTAAAGTTTTTTATTGCCAATTTCCACTATTTACTTTATTAAGGACATGTATTCCGCATTCTTAAAGTAAAGAAGACGATTGAACCACCAAGTTTTTCTGTTGATAAGAAATAAAGCACAGGTAAAAATATAAATATCATGCTTCAAGAATGAACAGACCATACTTTCTCAACAAAAATACGGATCTAGACAACAGGTCAATAATGCAACCATCATGAGATGTAGGTCATAACTAATGTTCGTCTTCACCGAGGAGAAAAATTGAAAATATTAATCGTAACCAGACAGTTGCAGGAAAGACTAGAAAACTAGATAGAATACATATAGATTTAAAAATGTACGAAAAAAATGAAATAATGCACGACCAAACATCATTCATTTTTATAAAAAGAAGCCTAAAATGTGTGTCAATAAAGCACAAGTTAACTTGTGGGAAAGATTGTCTATAAAAGATAATTAGCAAAATGGTATAAAAAGCAAATTTGTGATTTTATGAAAATTACACAATACCTTTTGTATATTATAGCTTCATCGTGTATATCTTACATGTTCTTCTTTTGCAGAACATAAACATCGTTCTAGTCTTTACAGTTCTCACCTTTCAATACGAACAGAGTTTGGCTAAAGAGTGTCCTGAGAATTACGTCGATAGGACTGACTGGAAAGGTTTTTGTTGTGAAAAGGTGACATGCCAACCAGGTAATTGATACAAGGAGGAGGTTTACCAAGGGCTAACCATGGTTATAAGATTTTTTTAAATCTCACAACAATACTATAACCTTTACATATTAATAGTTGTGATTCTACTATTTTTATCAACCATGGCACCTTTTGATTACAAAACATTTTGAATTATATGTTGCAGTCACGTTTTTTCTAAACGGATTATGTCCAAAAATGCACAATATCATAATTTTAACACTTTTTCAAGAAAAAAAGAACGCTTTCTTTGGAGCCTATGACGTACTGTTATAACTGTTATGACTGTTGAGAAGAATTTGCTTTACTTAGCATGAAGGTGTTCAAAAAGATTTCAATTAGAAAGCGCATTGTGACCTCTTTGGAGTTGTTATGATAAAGTTAAAATTCCACGCCATATTGTGCCAAAAGTGAGCAATGTCTTTGGCTAAAAAATAGTTTAGGTCTACAGTATTGCCAACCAAAGAGATATTTATTGTAGAAATGAATATCTGATGCAATAGAATTGGTACTTTTAATGTTATTATCAGATTTTTCCTTATAAAAGTTTTTTTCATATCAAATATAATTCATTTGAAAGGTTTTCAATTATCTATTATAACATTACCCATGCTTCGACTTTGTACTTGTTTAGCTTTATAACTATTTAACCCTTTCAATGCCACGGCAAAATCGTAAAAATATACGTTCAGTGCCAAGGCATGTTTTTCCATCTAGACTGGCTATGTATTATGACGTTACTGTACCCTAACGTCATAGTGTAGGCTTACTGCAAGAAAGTGTTAACGGAAAAACGCGGGGAAAATAAAAATTTACGAAAAAGTCCAAATATTGTTTTTTTTTTGCGAATAAGCACAGTTTTTACCGTAATTACATACATATGTATATTTCTTCTTTAACAGATTTTTAAAGTCTTATAAAACTTCAAATGGAACAAAAAATGAAAACAATATTTCAAATAAAAAGCCTATACAAGTTCATACATAAACTTTATAACGAAAATCTTTTATTTTGTCAATATTTAAATGATATACAGGTACATGTACTGCAATTGAATTGTATCGTCTTCCTTATAATTATTCGCATTTTTTTCGTATACATCATGTGATTTATTTTGCAATTAAAAAGTGTTACGAACAACAGTTACTGATAGAACAAAAGTCATGTAAAAATCACATGACTAAATTATAATTCGATGATATGCACGTACATAATATCAAATAATTTTGATTCAGGTACTTGGTCATTTCTACCACGAACGTTTTGGTTGCCTTATTTCTACTTTTGCATTCACGATGTTAATTTCATACAACTGTTGTGTCAATTTTCAATGATTTGTAACTAAAAGGCTTGAGAGTTGTGGTTTGTATATAATTATACGAAATGAATGCAAATGACGATGAATTTAACGCCGAAAAAAATCGGCTTCTGCGGTTCTTGCAAAATGTGATCGTCAGTAAATTTTGCAGGCATTTCGTATACATTTTAACACACAGTGAGCAATTGTTCAATGAAAGAACATTAATTCTCCTTTCCTTGTACGATACATACTCATAGCGTCGATATTTGAATATTGGAACATTAAATTGCTTAGCCAAGAGACCAAATGTTTTAAGAACATGCATGTTTAGTCGCAACATATTTCAACTAATTTTTAATTCTCATCTAACTAACAACAATAACCTTCCCGGTAGAAACAATCTTAACTACACTCCGACAGCGAAATTTCGGATTTATTCAATCGTCAATTAGTAAGAACTCGCAATCAAACATGCATGCTGCAATGCATTCCTGCAAAAAGTTCTTATTTCGAGGTAAAAGTTTGAATGCTGGTAGAGTCAGTGTCAGGATATATCATGCTCACTATAGTATATATACTTGTTTGTACATGTATATATATAGTATATAGAGAGAAAAGAGGTGCAGTCAATCAAATACCACCATGTCAACCCAAGGGTTGTTGTTCAGTGGTTGTCGTTTGTTGATGTGGTTCATAGATGCCTCTCGATTTTTTTAAATTCATATATATAGATTAGACCGTTTCCTGCTTGAATTATTTTACACGGGTCATTTTGGGAGCGTTGTACCTTTTTGTTCTGTGTACTATGCATGTATGATCTTTATTTTTTTTTTTTTTATACATTTTGAATTGATGGAGAATTAATGTCTTATTGACACTCATACCACATCTTCTTATTTAAATTACTTCGTAAAAAATACCAATGTCGTATGTCACAGCTTCTTTACTTCTACATCACTTGCTAAACATCTTTTTACAACTCGGCGCACATTTTACAGGAACTGTTCGCCAAAACAGGAACATGCCGAACATGATAAAACATACCATATTAAGTGCACGTGGATATACATTTTATAAACTCTCAAGGGACACATTCTATAATGTTTGCATATTGCGAAAGAGCACAAAGAAAATTGTTCTGAATTTAAGCCCCAACAAAACGGCTGTCCTAGACAACGGAAATAAACCCCGAGTAAAGAAATTTTATTTAAACGACAAAAAGACAAAGAACGAGTCTTCAAAAACTACTCAAAAACTGAAGACCGAGTAACAAAAACCCTTTACCGAAACAGAAAGGGAAGCCGATACTGCTCAACATGTGCCCGCCGTTGCATGTATCTCTTATATAAAATAAATTGAAGTTTTACTAAGATAAATTCTAAAAGTTATGGCACTGATTTTCAAAATGAAGTCGTGGATTCAAGCTTTGCGCCTGGTCACTATTAAAAACTTTACTACTTTTCCGCTAAGCACGCGCTGTTTAGGAGTAAAGAAATTCTGTTCGTCCAGGAGTCGAAAGTATGTGTTCGCGTAGGGTAACTTGTTGTTCAACAGAGTTTTAAAACTCATTTTTTGAACTAGCAAGTAAAATAAACAGACACAGCGAGTCGGTCTATTACAAAGCTTGGTAAATATTCAAATCTCATATACCATCTCCTCGTCATAAATATGCATTTAACCTACCTCTTTAAAAAAATGTTCCCGTTTATTTTTTAATGATTTTTTTTATCATTATTAAAAATCAGTTCAAAATGTGACATGAGAAATTCAAGGGTAACTGTCAAAAACTTTTATCCACGTTTTAGTGTACCCTACACCCCGTTAAAAATAAGTCAAATTTCAATAAAAGATATATAAAAAATGAAGAAAAAAAACCGTTGCCTTCACTTTAAACTTTGTGAATCACCTTCTCTAAAAATTGCCAGATTTAGACTGAGACCTCCGGGTGTACCTGGATACTTCAGGGTGTTAAAATATTCATATCTACGGTTATGCACGTAGATAAGACTTAGTTATAATGTCCTCCGCATGGCAAAGAAAATAAAAAATATACAACAATGAAAGCGAACTCGATTATGATAGCTAAACTAAATGTTGAGAGAATAAAAAAGATATGTATAAAAGACATAAAGCATAATTTGATTTATTAGAAAAATATATTATCTTATTGATAAACTATTTTTCAGTTGTGTATTTAGTATAGGCAACTTTTCAAAAAATTACAATATTCCAATAATTTGGCGCGCTTTGTGCATTTCAAAGAAGCACGGACAATGACGTTACGTCATAGTACATTTCATAGCATCAGAGTAAAAAAAACAATGGCCCAAAAGTGGCCCCGTGGCACTGAACGTAGTATGAAAAAAATGGCCCAAAAGTGGCCCATGGCACAGAGATGGTTAATATGAGCGTCACTGATGAGTCTTATGTAAACGAAACGCGCGTCTGGCGTACTAAATTATAATCCTGGTACCTTTGATTTATTTTTATGATCTTATCCAGAATTTCAATCAATCTGGTTTTTGTAGTATTTTTATGAGTATTAATGTTTGTCGGTCTAGTCTGAATAACTGTTTGTTTTTATGTAGGAACATATGTTGAGAAATGTTTAACTGACCGTGGAAAAGATATATGTAATCCATGTCCTAAATCAACTTGGATGCTGGATGTTACTAGCTCGGACGTACCTTTACCATGTGAAGAATATGACTCTTGCCCTTTCGGTAAATATCCGATTAATTAGTAAATCAATAAAACTTTGGTTGTACATGCAATACTTTATCACGAATAAATATTAAATATAAACAAGTGAAACATGTAATAGTTCAAACTTTAATTGTTTTTGAAATTACATCACCATAGATTTTTTGATAGAAAAAAATCATAAAAAATTAAGTGTGCATTCAACAACCTAAAATCGAAGAAAAACTTTTTTTTAGTTATTGCGATAACTAAAGCTGTTTTGTTTATAACGAAATTATTTTATAAAACAAACATAGTAACTCTATATTATTATTAATTAATTAATGTAAATAATTTGCATCCTAACAGGATCAATCAGAGTAGATTACCTGCCAGACTCATCAGGGTGTCATCTACCCTGTATGTGTGATACAAATAAAAACTTTTTTGGATTTGATAGCTGTAATTGTAAAATATTTTCTGGAAAATGTCCAACTGATACAGTATTGGCTCTGAATGGATCTTGTTTACCAAAAAAGTATGTCTATGTTTTATCTCGCTTTTGTATATCATTTTCACAATTACCTATAATATGTAAACACATGGTGTTGCATTGTCTTGATATTATAGTAATATATATATATGTAGTTAATAAACAAACTGTTTATACAATATGATGATAGTTTACAAAGAGTATGTACCTGCTAAAGTGGTAAGTGCTGTTTATGAATAGAAATTCATTCGAGTTAAATCAATATAAAATTTGTGTAAGGAACTAGGTACTAGTATTTGATTGGGTAGTCCGAGATTGCCCTGACGTCTAATCGCTTTTAAGCTTAACCTACTCAAAAGAGCGGAGTGAGCTTTTTTCATCACTTGGCATCCGTCGTCCGTTGTCCGTCGTCGTCCGAAAACTTTTACAAAAATCTTCTCCTCTGAAACTACCTGGCCGAATAAAACCAAACTTTGCCTAAAATATTTTTAAGGTTTATTGGTTTTAAAATTGTATCCGATGACCCTGCCCATCATTAAAGATGGCTGTAAAGGCTGAAAATAGAACATGGGGGGAGGTAAAATGCAGTTCTTGGCTTATATCTCTGAAACTAAAGCATTTACAGCAAATCTGATGAGGGGTAAACATGTTCATCAGGTGACGGTCTATCTGAAATGAAATTTTCTGACGCATCATAAAACCCGTTGTTTGGTTGCTACCCCTGAATTAGTCATTTTAAGGAAATTTTGCAGTTTTTGGTTATTATCTTGAACATTATAATAGATAGAGATAAACTATAAACATCAAAATTGTTCAGCAAAGTAAGAGCTACAAAAAAGTACACATGACCAAAATTGTCAATTGCTGAATTATTGCCCTTTAAAGTCAATTTTTCGCAATACAATGTTGGAGTGTGTCCGTTGAGGATATGCACATAGACCAATGTGAGCGACACAGGCTCTTTAGAGTCTCTAGTTAAGTTATATAGGGTCATGTTATGTCATTGGATGTTTGTTGTTATGTGCAAACTCACATATCCTGTCTTTTGTGGTCTACCTATATTCAGTAAAATCAACATCAAGCATTTGAAAAGGGAAATTTTCTGTTTATAGAACTGTTTATCTGCTGTTATTATTTTTATTTGCAGGATTGCTAATGAAGAAAATGACTTAAGACCTGACAACCCCGTCTACATTCCAATTGAGGGAATCACAAACAAGTTTGGTAAGTTTGATTGCTTGCAAGAAAAAAAAATGAATTACATTTTATGATATATTCAAAATTTGTTATCAAGGAAATGGACCAAAAAGTGTATTTAAAAATAAGAAGAAAACAGGATAATGTTTGGTTGATGATAATTCTTCAGCAACAAATTCGTAATCAGTCTCTTGAAAAAATATTCGTAAATTCCAGAACCAATAAGGAAAAAAAGTGCAAATGAATGAAAATGTTTTAGCCATTTCTTGCATGGCTTCGGTGGTTTAATACGATGCTTTCAGGCGAATATAATATTGGAAAAACTTACCTGTTTTGACAAGCTTAAATGTGTTTTGTTGTACTATTTGTTTTTATAATTTATCTCGTTCTTCTTTTTAAAACTTAAATACATGGAATGCTGAGGTATTGTTTCTTACAATATACTTTAAGAGGCTTTTGCAATTTTAAACGTAAATGCATAATGTGAAGCTAAACCCTTTGCCTTCTAATAATCGAGCATTTACTGTTGTATAAATTTGAAAATAGTATACAAATAATAGTTTAGGCTTCATTGCTATAATTCGTATACTTTAGAAACCAGCACAAAGGAAAAAGAAAATGATACACCTATAAAAAGGTAAAATAACATTTCGATATTTCAAAAAAATGTTTGGCTTAATATTTGATATGCATCTTTGACACATTTAAACTTGTAGCTATCTATGATGATGCTTTCTATTGATCGAAAAAATATATCGTTTTCGAAATCTAAACGCTAGTCACAATTTAATGCATGTTTGAAAGATGCTACCCTGATGATTTGCGACTATTTAAATTTGAAAAATGCACATTCATGGCGAGAACATATCAATGTGGCATCATATTGAAATTTGTTCGACACGCTGAGCCGGATATTTTTTGACTCGCGCAAAGGATACCTGTACCCAAGAAGACATGTCAACATACTTTGACTTATCACTTTTGGCTCTTATTCGAACATTCTTTGTTCCTTCACTAAAAAGGCTCGCGATAAGCCTAAAAGCATCAAACACTAATTTCAGGTCTACCACGTAACAATCGAGACGGTCGGCAATTAAAAAAAGTGAAAGTTGCAATCAAAAATGATATTGTTTGGTGTATCGTCTATAGGAATAACAGCATATCTGTCACTGATGCGGGATAGATGATCCATTTGACTTTAAAGATAAGTGAAGCATGAAAAACTATCGATATTGCGCATGATTAGATCTTATACAGGATTAGCTTTCAATGTTTGAGTTTATAACGTTCATGTGTAGTTTGTACGCAACTCTTTCACTTAAAGGAGTAGGGGCAATAAGGCCCTTATTTGGCCCAAAAATTACTGCAAATTTAAAAGTTATCATACATACTTTTAAATTACTGAAAAGTATCTCAGGTAGAAGGTAATCGGAAAAACAAAATAATTTTGGACATTGAACAAGTTACCATGGCAACAAATCATGCCTTAATTTGCATATTTTGTAAAATTTTGTGATTTTCCATGTTTTTCATCAAATTTTCAAGTATATTTTCGATTGGAAAAGTATGTGCGCACCGAGGAAACAACTTTATATTTGGTGAGATTTTGTCAATAGTAATAATAAAGCTTCAGTTAAATTATTTTGTTGTTTCTTGGCTGCGCATGATGTTTCCACAACAGAAATAAAGATAGAAAACTGCATAAATTCTGAATTTTCATCGTTTTTGTGAAAACAGTACATATTATGACGTAATTGTGACGTCATCACATAAGAATCTTAATTTTTTTCATTTATATTTCTTGACCCTATGCATTTGCAAAGATTATGTGCCAATTTGAAAAAGTTATCAAACATTTTATTTTCTTGGGCCAAAACCAGGCCTTAATGCCCCTACTCCTTTAAAAAAGTGAGAAGTAAATTATCATTTTCTAATTAAAAGTATGCTCAAAATATAAATTTTGCCATAAAATGATTAGAATCTTCTATTGTTTATTTGATGATTTATCAATTTATCTAAAGATACTTGGATTTGTATTAAAATGTACAAAGTACTCTCACCCATGTGTTGTTTGTTGTAAATATATAACCGTCTACACTAGTATATGATTAGCAGCATATCCTAACTTCCATTTTGTTTTTTCATTGGCTATCTTTTGACGGATATTACACTTCTGGTTCCTATTTTATAATGATTGGTTCAGTCATTACCAACTAATTTTCACATTTCTGCCAATAGACAGAATTTGAATTACATAATTGGTCTGCATATGTCTTTTTGTATTTTATTATAGGCAAAATAGTGTTGTTGTTGAAAGGGAAGAAATTTTGAAATCTAATGATACTAGGACTGATTCATCTACAAGTGGTACGGAATAGAGCTTTCAATTGTGTTTTTCATATTGCAAGAAATTCCTTTAAAATAAAAAAAATAAGAAACATCTGTAAAAATGTATTTGTTGTTTTGTTTTTCTCAAACACCATTTATTTCTTAAAACTTTCATAATCGTAAAATAACAGAAATATTCATAGCGATGAAATATATTTTACACATACTTTACGTATATCAAACAACGATATCTTGCTTATAATTTAATTAATTTGAGTTTGTTATTGACACTCGTTTCGTCTACAGAAGATGCACGAATGGCACTCAAATTAAAAGAATTTTGATGATTTACATTATTGAATTTATATTTTAGAAACAGAAATAAAAATAGAAAAGGGCAACATCGAAACTGAAAGGTAAATTGATTTACATTCCTCGTATAACGTTCATTTAAACTAGCAGCCCTTGGTGTATCGTATACTAAGTAGTTAGTATTTCGGTACTGACACGATTTATAGGAACAAACCCTTCTTAAATTATACGTCTTTAAATTTAGAAATTACAAATAAACAAAGTTTCAACTATCTCAAGATAATTGACCTTAGATGGATTTTGCTATATTTCAGCTCCTTTTTCATCATATAGCTCTTCAATTGTTTAGGATCTTGAAATCCTTGGCTATCAAATATTCGGCTTATGAAGGTTAATTTAGAAGAGCGCTTCGGACACACGGAATTGATCAAGTATTGTTTTCCTTTTTTTTATCTGATTTATTCTTGTAAACAGCACGTACACAGGCAAAATTTGCTCACGTGAATTTCACACGAATCTCACATGAAATTCACGTGAAAAATTGCATGTCAGATTCACCTCAAACGAGCTTATACATGAAACTCACGTGAAAATTTGCATTTGAATTTCACGTGAATTGAGATTCACATGATTCTCACGTGAAAAATTTCACATGAATTTCACATGAACTTTTCCAAAAAAAAAATTTGAATTTTTAATGATTTTACTTTAGTATGAAAATTTAAATGTTGTTTTTCACGTGAACAAAATTCAAGTGATTTTCATGTGAAATTCACGTGAGATTCACATGAGATTAATGTGAAACTAACATAAACTGATTTCACGTGAGTTTCACGTAAAAGCTCGTTTGGGGTGAAATTCATGTGAATTTCACGTGATATTCACATGAATTTAAATTCACGTGAAATTCATGTGAATGAAATTTGCCTGTGTATAATTGTTTACGTTTAGCTTCAAAATGATTGAAACCTTAAATATGTCTTTTAAACCTGACTTAACGGTAATTTGTTTGCTCTTTGTAGAATGTCGTACATTTATCTATTAGAGTTGTTTAAATCCTTTTCATTTGACTCGGTTGGATAGTTCTTACCAAATCTCATCGTTTTATATTAAAAGATAATTTACTTTTGCGATTAACAAAATTTGACAACACACTGTTGGTTACTTTAAGTGCAACTTAATGATGTTTGTTAAAAATGAATAATAATTTTCAATTATAAATATCGGTCTGAACATGCGTGGACTAATTGCTTCTAGCAATACACGTTCATTAATCGTTCTACCAAAATTCACCATTCCCATTTATTAGCGATAAAAAGCTGAAATCCTACGCAATCAGCTAACGCTCAGGCAGTAAGCATACTGCCTAAATGATGTTAGGTATTATTCTTAAATCATGAAAAATGTGTCCAGTCATTAATCTTAATGCCTAAAGTACAAATTCAAGAAAATAAAAAGACCGTTAAAATACTGTTGGTACATAATTACACAACTAGAACTATAGAGTAAAAAAAATTGTGTATATTTATACGATACATATCTGTTAAGGTGTGCCTTCCTGGTTAGATGATCACCTATGTTACTATAATATTGTTAAGTATTTTCACACAATAATGTCATGCAAAACACAATCTGTACATGTAGTATAAATGAACTGTAACTTTTTTCATAGTTATGTATAGTCTGATTATGAAAATAAAATCATTCATACATTCACATATTCAATAATATTAATGGAAAGATTATCATTATATGAGTAAATTATTATATCTTTATTTGCCAACTTTTGACCATACGAAATCCAGCTCGACTAGTGAAGTGCGAATTTTTGTCATATCATTTTCAGATAGAATTATCTATCCCTCTCATTCCATCAGAAATAATCACTTTTTTGTTACATATATTTTGTAATACAACAAAGAAATAAAGGATAATGCTGTAATGAATATGAAAAAAAAACCAAAGTATTGATGATCTGTTAAATCAATATATTCTATTTTTTTTTAAATTTGATATAAACACATTCTCATCCAGAATATTTCATAAAATGTACATTTACATGGAAGATGAAATTAAAATCCCAAAGTTTACTTATCGCCTGAAATATTGTTTGGCAATCGGTTGAATAATCATCATCAGGTTCCATGAATTAAGCTAAATGCCATTTCAGGCAATAAGTAAATGCCTAGACTTAAGCCTGTTGCCTAGGATGTAAGCCTTATGCCTAATTTTACTTATTGTCGCTAACATATAAACCTCAATGTAATAACATTTTTCAAAAAGAATTTTATTTAAAAATATAACCCTACGCCTTCAAAGTAAAGGTTAATCATGATGTTGCTTCTAACGCAGAAACGAGTACTCGTTTAATTTAGCTTTACATATAATGTATTTTGAAAAAAACCCATTTATTAGTCGTTTACTAATTGTTCAACATGTTCAAGATAATGTAGTACTTGTATGCTATATGAAAGCCCCTTCTATTAGTGATAATCCTGGAAGGGTTCATTAATAAGCAGAATAACTTAATCAAAATCTGACGGTAAAGAATTTGTAGAAGAGTAAGATAATTGCCTTATTCAGAGGAAACACCAGGAAATAACACTAAAATCCGAACGAAATGTACGTTTTAAAGGTTATTTCTATTTGCAATTTATGATTATGTCTTAAATTTTAATGAATGTGTATACCTTTTAGCAATCGAGACAAAATAGAGGAATATTTCTGTCATTTTTTAGACATGAGGCTCACTATATGACTGCTTTTTGTTACGCAATTAGTAGCAAATATGGCTTGTATATTAAGGAGATGAGAATCCTATTATCATTTTTAGTCGCTAACATATATCTACTGGACAATATTTCGTGTAACCACCATTCAATTCTCTTTGCAGGATTGTTATAACAGTAGTGGTTACAGCACTGATCATATTTATCTTAATCACCATTGTTTTATATATAAAAACGAAAAAGAGAGGTAAATATGTAAAAACCGTATAAATATAAATTTAAGGATTTACGTAGGAAGCATGGGTATTGACAGGTTGATCTGGGAATGTCATCTGTAGAGTATCTGTTAATTTTGTCAAATTCAAAACTAGATTGACGAGAAAATCATGACATATTAGTCAAATCTATTTGCCTTTTTGTAATGTGTAACTTGATTGTATTGTCCACATATGTGTATTTGAACAATGAACATATTGTTTTTTACATGTAGCAAAAACAATCAGTCAGAATGATGCTTTTTTAGGTCACTGGAGAAATCTTTTTTCCAATAACGGAGACCATCAGACCTATAATCAAAGAAGTTTATTCAAAGACTTTAAAAATTGTAAATACCACTATTAACATCTTATATGAATATTCAGTTTCCCAAAAAAATCATTTGTTTGATTCAAGAATGAAGTGTATCAATGTAGTGCCATCATTTATTACGTAGTCTTGTCATCCTCATTTCAGATACTCACGAATCTGAAAACCCTCCTCCGATTTCTGACGAAAAAATGACACTAGTTAAGTTTCGAGACAGACTAAAAGATGATTCGGTGATATTAATGTCAACAAACCCTCCTCCTATTCCGGACGAAGAAATTACTTTTGTTAAGTTTCCAGACAGAAGCAGAAATGATTCTGGGGTATCAATGTCATCCCATTCAGAGAATACTAATCTGATGAGAGACCAAGAACAAGACCAATTTTCGCCTAGAGTAAAACAGGTTGCCCTTGTATCACCTGTCCCTCGAGAACACGGTAAAGTATAGTTTAGTGTTTCTTCTTTTACATGTTTTATATTAATAACAAAATTAACAAAGATATATATTAAAGAGTTATAAATTTTGTTCACGCTGTGCATAAAATAGGAGAGTAGAGAAAACAAATTGTGAGTAAAATCCTTAATGACAAAAAGAAAACATGACAAAGAAACCGCAGTCCGAAGAAAATTTAAAACGAAAAGTCCCTAATCAAAGTCAAAACTAAAAACTCAAACACATCAAACTAATCGATAAGACCTGTCATTTTTCTGACTTGGTACAGGCATTTTCTTAGGTAAATAATGTTTCCCTTTAAAATACAATGCATATCTATGAACGAAAGAATGACAAAGAAAAACACCTTCTACACAATATATTGTTTTTTTACTATTATTTTTTTTTTAGCCGAACAAGAAAGTACAACCGTTGAACCATCAGAAGAAACAAACTTTGGTGGACCATGTCGCCTTGTGATATCAGCTTCAACTCAGGAGCACAACATGTAGCTGAACCAGTATTAAGTACCGTTGACTGAAACCATTCTATAATTCATTTTATTCACAAAATCAATCATCCCTTTCTTCACAAAATCAGGCAAAATATTGGTAAATAAAAAAAAATCAGCATACTTTTTTATCAATTTGAAAGCTATTTTTTCCCCAACGGAATGTATGTTAAAATCAATCAATAGTGACAACACTTACCTATACTGATAGTAATAAATTACTAAAAGCATTCGTTTTAAGATGATATTTTCCATTATTTTCAATTGGACTTATATTATTTTCTTAACGAATACTTTGCCTGATTCTCATAAATCAACCTTTGTGTAAATGTGTATTTGTGTAAATGTTCATTTTCCTTTTTCCTTTGATGAGAGTTATGTCGGTCTATACGTTTACGTTTTCTTCCTCTTTATTACCATATGCAATGGTTTATTAATTTTTTTTCAAAATTATCAATTAAAACGTCTGGGAGAATAAAGCAAAGATTAAACTTGGTGAGGAATGTTTCATTTTAAAGGTAAGAAAAAGTGTTGAGATGTTGCAGAAATCTTTTCCAAACATATTTGAAAAAAATGTCTTGAAAGTAATTCAAATCTTTAAATCCGTGTTCAATGAAAAGGAAAAGGTATAAATTTAGGAAACAAAAAAGAAGGAACAAACTGTTAAATATTTTTTTTTTATAATAGTTGATGTTAAATGATTTAAATTGTTTGAATGGTATGTGTGTGTGTTTTATGAGTGTGAATAACTGTCACAGTCATAAACAAATAATACACAATCTTTTGAGGTACGGTACAATACTGCTAGACCATATATTTAAATATTAGCGACTTTCTTTTCGTTACTGAAAATATTTTAATAACGATTGATAATATTGCATCTATACCATTTTTTATTCATTTTATTTCTTTAAAACAAGATTGAACATGGAATAATATAGATTGTATAAGACAATTTGTATCTTTCCGATAATAGTGACTTGTTTCCGGTTCAAGTTTTTCTTTTGCTGGGAGATATTCAATAGCATCTTTTAAATAAATCATTTAAAGTTCTTCAAAATAAAAATAAAAAATACTAATGGTAATTGATGGAGAGTAGTAATATATAATGATTAAAGCACATAGTTTCTATAATAAAAAAGTAAATTGGCAACAGTTAAACAAATATAACAGTATCAACCTAAATGGAAAAAACTGTTTAAATGATGAAAATTGGGAAAATTAAACGAATTTGCAATAAGGTAAGTTAAGCCATGAAATTGGTATATTAAATATGTTACTTTATAGTTGATGTAAGAAATTATTCATTCTAAGTTTTGGTGATATTATTTCAGTTTATTAAGAAGCAATTTTTGTGATAAAAATTATTGAATAACCAATATATTTAGAATATTCAAATGTAGAGAGAGCTGTGATTCAAATGGGTGTGTTGCAAAAAAAAACTTCATTATTGTCTAAATATGTCCTTAAAGACAGAATTTGACGGTCATTTTTATCAATACTGTAGAGAAAACCTACACTGTTTTACTAGTAAAATATGCTGTTACGACTGAGATGTATTGTATTCTCGAAAAAGTGTTCAGTTGTAGTAAAGGTGGTATAGGAAAAATAACAATTAATGTGTAACTTTTCATGAATTGTAAAATTAAGCTATACACTTCAAATTGTAACGTTAAAATCATCGAGTTTGAGTTAGGCTACAGTCAAAGCTGTTAGATTCAGAAATGCACAATAAAAATATAACTTTAAAGTACAGGCTTTGATCCTAAGTGTTCTTTATAAATATCATTCTTTTTTTTCAATAAAATCTCAGTCTATTAAAAAAAGTCATCGTCAAGGTATTCTAATAGCAAATACTTTTTCTTAAAAAAATCATAGATAATAATAGTGCATTTTAACTAAGTTTGATAATGGAAGTAAAAATTTTATACTCATTAAATTCTGAGATGGCCGTAACAAATGTTATAATCCAATACCATCTTCAAACAAGACTGAAGTGTATGAATGTTTTTGTTAAAGATATTGAGCAATTTGTATAGATTTTATTTTATTTTTAATATAAAGTCTTACAAATTTGACATATTCGTTTGGAAAATAATCGATATTTTCACAAATATAAAAAAAATGTCATTTAAGAGACACTCTTTAATGCGTTATCGATTGGTACTCATATGTAGTATCGATTAATACTGATCTAAATCCAAAATGTCCGAGAGTCTGTCCACTGATCGCCAGAGTTGCATGTTTCTATGAATTTTTAAAAAGCTTACAAAAAACTAAAATATTTGAGAAACAAAATTATTTGAGGAAAAAGATACATTTTATTAAAACTGTAAATGCTGCAGATGTGTTTCAATTTTTCAAAAATTCAAAGGCCGCACAAGTGACCTACACAAAATAAAACTTATTTGTAAAAAAATGATGATTAGTCTGACAAATTCATATCAGAAAGGCAGAAAGATAACCGTGCCACGTCAGTGACTTTTCCTATATTAAAGAAGTTTGAAACAATGTCTTTACAAAATTAGTTCTGTGTTAAAAAGCTTTTTAATACGTAGTCAGCAACTCTTGGTGAAGAGAAGAAGGATGGTACCAGAGGTATTTGGTGCGTGATGCCGTTAGATTTTGATACACTTTAGTAAATATTAGTGTTATTATTTTACTACGGTACACGGATTATAAAATTTCAAACTGTGCATACAGGAGATACTCTTTATAAGAGGTTCTACTGTTTGCCATTGATAATACTTTAGCCAACATGTATATGATATGTATAATTATATATCCATATACAGTTGTTATGTGCGATGTCTATGCATAAACACGAGAAAGTGGCATGCAATCATCTCCTAAATGTCTGATTAAAGGTTTGATACGGTCTGAAGGTTGGTTATGGTGTAAGATCTGTTGTCAAAGGTCGATCCGATCATCAAAATTTGATTCACTTGTATACCAAATAATTGATTTAAAATCTAAAAAAAATGTTATCTTTTCTGACTCAAATATTGATTGTGTGTTAAACCAGTATACAAACCTCAAAACGTAACAGGAAAAAATGTTTTTTGTCACAGTTTGGATTTTTATTAAAAATATATTTTAATCAAATTTGGCAATTAATGAAATAAAATATTTTCAAGTTTTTAATGAATAAGTAAGTATCTGTTTTAATTGTTCCCGACAGAATTGGACTGATATTGGTCGTATTTAGTCCTTGCTCTTGAACTCAAATTATATATGCTACTATTACTTTTCTGCTACAAATATTGTACATTTACAATACAAGATTTTGATCGACCGTCGTAAAGTGCATCATAGACCGTTCTGCTACGAAAGAAGCACGGAAAGGGCTTCCTTTAGACAATGCAATACTTTATAAATAAAAATTTCACCGTCAATTTAGGAAAAGAAACATGAGATTGATTCGATTGGTAAAGTATTTGAAACAAAAAGTAAAATATAGCTTTTCTATAATAAAGGATTAAAGCATTTATTGTTGTCCTTGATCTTTACAGTTAATTTAGGTCTTCAACAGTCAGCAGTAAGTACTCTGATATTCACAAAAACAAATATTACTTACTATGGTCCTGATTTTGACAGTTTTTATGGGCTTTCCTTTTTTCAATTTTCCTTCGAGTTCATTTTTTTTGGTATACTTGTTATGGTTCATATGCGGAAATTTTATCAATAAAATTCATAGACTACTGACGGGAACTTACTACAAATATATTATCACTCAGTTGTGAACAAAATAATTGGAAATGTTGCATTGGATCATTTGAAGTCCTTTCTTTGTATGTTTCTACGTAAGCAGGAAAAGACCAATAGGCGAACAATGTGTAAATAGTGTAAATATGTAAATTTATATTTTTATTAACCAATGTCTCCTTTATTTGTTGAGTTGATTCAATTGAATTTTAACATAGTTAAACTGTTTAATGTTGTGTTAAAGGGGCATTAGCTACGGAAAATAAAAAATAAATAGTAGGTGAATTTTGATATTAATAGGAAAAGAATTTCAACATTGAAGGTGAAACCAGGATGAATTATTTTGTTGACTTATTCGATCCACAAAAAAAATCATTCTTATACTATTAATAAGTTATCAAAGGTATCAAGCTTATAACAACGATGATTCACATATATTATAGACCTATAATATGAAATCAAAAAGACTATATAGCATGTGTTCGCTATATAGTTATAGATATAGGAAGATGTGGTATGAGTGCCAATGAGACAACTCTCCATCCAAGAAACAATCTATAAAAAGGTACGGCCTTCAACGTGGAGCCTTGTCTCACACCGACCAGCAAGCTATAAATTGTCCCAAACATCTATATTATGTTTAAATCCGGTTATATGACCATCGGCAGTCTTCATATGTCACCTCGATGGTTTATTAGATGGCATCTAGACTAAATAAACATGAAATGCTCATAAAAATTATCGACTCCAATCATCGTAAACTGTTTATTTTAGATTTTTTTAATTTTGAATATACATTTAAGTAGGTTATAAATCAAATATCAGAATTGGAGTCAAATCAGTGGACACAAATTTGACAGCTAATGCCCCTTTCAGAATCGTAAAGATTTCTATATTTATTATTAATAATTAGAATTTTTTAATGTTTTTTTAGATGTTGTTAATTAGCACTATTTTATGGTAATACGCTTGTTGTGGTTGCAAATTGTTTAAATTTGAGGATGTTCTCTTTTATGTAATTTGAATATTTTACTATTTTTATTTCAAAATATTTGTATATCAACATAAAAAACACATTCATACTGTTCTAAAATCCGAAGAAAGATTTAGATTCTCTTTTGTCGTTTGGTTGTAATATTTGCATAATCTTCCTTAGATATAAATGTACAATTACAAACAAAAATCCTTCAGCAGTTGAAGATCTTGCTTTACCAAGGACGAAAAGAGAAATAATGTTGAATTTTAAAGCACAAAAAACACTTCACAACAGTGTATAATAGGATTTAAAGATGAAAAAAGCCATATGTCAATGAGCCAGAAATCCAAGGAAACAAAACTCCTCTAGAGACAAATGTCAACATTGGTCGTGAAATATGATGTACAGTTTGCATCAGCATTAAATAACGTTAAAAAGAATATTATGAAATTTCTGTCTTCAACTTTTTCATTCACTACCAACATTTTTAAATAGCTATAGCCTTTTCATACATATGCACAACTAACTATAAATATAACAAAGTATTTGGCGGGAAATTGTCGCAATGGAATTTATCAGATTTGGCAAATAAAACATATCTATTGCAATAGAACATTTGAAATTAGAATCTTGCGTATGTGCACAATTTCCAACATGTACTACTTCTTTCCGTTTAACAATAAAGAGCGTGCAAAAATAAAAAAACACATTGACGCCGGCTGAATAATTGTAAAAGTCCGTATAAATTGGAAAAGAAGTGATATAAAGTTGATGTACATGGTACAATGTTCTCATGCAAAACTTTACAGTTGAATCACTATGACCTTTTGTTGTATCTCAATGTTATTTTTGTTGGTTTTTTTTTGCATTCAAGTAATTACATTTTCGATTATCTATTTGATCAGTTCAAAATTTTAAGAGGCTTCGGGTGAGAAAAAGCTTTACACATTCTATAGACATCTGTCTTTTTTGAAGACCATATTTTGAACTCTAGATATATTTTCGATATTTCGTGTCACTTGGTTACTTACTCATTGACATATACTCAACTACTATTTTTATTTTAAAACATATATATCTAAATTAAATATTACACTTAAATATTAAGTGAGATTTTGAAATACATTGTATTTAAAGTATATGGTAAAACTTTTAAGATTTAAAGACACATTTATGCTTTCAACATCTTTGTAATTTTAATAAAATGACGTTGGGTTCTTCATAGAGTGTTTTATTATACAGTTTCTATAGTAACAATTATTTTTCTTTTGGTAGTGGTTTAAAGGGGCACTAGCTACGATATTTATAAAAAAATAAAGTATGATTTTTTTCGATAATCATTAATCAAATTGTAATAATGAAATAATAATTTGCTTTTAGCAATCAATTTCCTTTAATTTTGTTGAAATAAGCGATTAAACATAATTTTTGACTGATTCACTTGCAAGTGAAAACGTCATCATCATTCTAACCGGTATTCATGTGAACTTCAAGTTAACCCCTAGCTAGAGATTGACAACGCATGCATTGTACGTGTACTGGTTATTTAAAGAAAAAGAATGTCAACAATGAAAGTGAAACTACGGTAAATCATTTGATTACTAATTCGATGCACATAAAATCATTCTTATATGATTAAAAACAATGAGAAACATCTATTTTTAATCTATAAAATAAAATCAAACAGACCTATAAAAATGCAATTGCACGTGATGGTTTAATCTATTCGTATCTTTATTTTTGTTTACATCGCTTATATGGTCATCTGAGGTCAAATCGATAGTTAATTAGATGGCGTTTGGACTAAAATACACACGAAACGAACCTATATATTATCTACCCCATGCTCTGTAAACTGTTTATTTTAGACTTTTGATAGTTTGGATAAATGTTTTACATTGTTATAAACCAAATATGAGAATTTGAGTCAAATCGGTTACAATGAATTTGACAGCTAGTGCCCCTTTAATATTTTTTATTGTTTTTATTATGAACAACTAATAAAAGTTTGTTTTCAACAAGAGTTTTGTTTCAATTTTTGTATATGAACAAGATTGATACACTGTTTAACGTTCTTACACAAGTAATTCCAAACTGAAAGATTAATTGAAAGAGTTGATCCTGCTTTTGTTTCTTATAAAAGAATGATTAACGTAGATACAAGTATGTAGTCTAATGGATATAAAAGAGGGACGAAAGATACCAAAGGGGCATTCAAACTCATAAGTCGAACATAAAAGAGGGACGAAAGATACCAAAGGGGCATTCAAACTCATAAGTCGAACATAAAAGAGTGACGAAAGATACCAAAGGGGCATTCAAACTAATAAGTCGAACATAAAAGAGTGACGAAAGATACCAAAGGGGCATTCAAACTCATAAGTCGAACATAAAAGAGTGACGAAAGATACCAAAGGGGCATTCAAACTCATAAGTCGAACATAAAAGAGGGACGAAAGATACCAAAGGGGCATTCAAACTCTTAAGTCGAACATAAAAGAGTGACGAAAGATACCAAAGGGGCATTCAAACTCATAAGTCGAACATAAAAGAGTGACGAAAGATACCAAAGGGGCATTCAAACTCATAAGTCGAACATAAAAGAGGGACGAAAGATACCAAAGGGGCATTCAAACTCATAAGTCGAACATAAAAGAGGGACGAAAGATAACAAAGGGGCATTCAAACTCATAAGTCGAACATAAAAGAGGGACGAAAGATAACAAAGGGGCATTCAAACTCATAAGTCGAACATAAAAGAGTGACGAAAGATACCAAAGGGGCATTCAAACTCATAAGTCGAACATAAAAGAGGGACGAAAGATAACAAAGGGGCATTCAAACTCATAAGTCGAACATAAAAGAGGGACGAAAGATAACAAAGGGGCATTCAAACTCATAAGTCGAACATAAAAGAGGGACGAAAGATAACAAAGGGGCATTCAAACTCATAAGTCGAACATAAAAGAGGGACGAAAGATAACAAAGGGGCATTCAAACTCATAAGTCGAACATAAAAGAGGGACGAAAGATAACAAAGGGGCATTCAAACTCATAAGTCGAACATAAAAGAGGGACGAAAGATAACAAAGGGGCATTCAAACTCATAAGTCGAACATAAAAGAGGGACGAAAGATACCAAAGGGGCATTCAAACTCATAAGTCGAACATAAAAGAGGGACGAAAGATAACAAAGGGGCATTCAAACTCATAAGTCGAACATAAACTGACAGCACAATTGCAAAATAAGTAAAAGTTCAAATGTTGAACAACTGTACTCAAATAACGACATAGAAAACTGAAGACTGAGTAACATGAGCAACCTAAAAAACGGAGATGATCAAATGTGTTTTGGAAGGGTATACACACAGACACCACTTTTCCACATTTGGAGCCCGTCGTGTTGCTCATGTAAATACGAACCCGGTGATAGGTCTAATACAGTAGGTTAACTCCGGAGAAAATGAGAACGGGATTGTGGTACGGACGATTGAAACATATCTGTCGTCATGTGCGCAACGGTCATTCAGCTCGAAATGGCGCCCGTACAATTTTTGAAGGGATGATTTCAACTTCACCACTTGAAACTCTAGGTTTGGTAGCGTCCGTTTGACCAGCAACATCAATCAAAGATATTATAAAAGGAAACGTGTTCCCTGGAATATCGTATCAGATGGGAGATATATACCCAATATGCAAGCGCTTCTGAAATGATGCTACATAGAAATTCACGTTTTCTTTTTATTGTATTTCGTACCAGGTGTGTCACCTCTTCCCCGGTTAGTCACCACTATGCCTTGTTAAGGGAAGGCATGAGCACCCACAATCACGTTAAAACCGTCACATTCTTTGTGTGACGGTTTCAAATTAGGAGGCTGTATTTCAGACATTGTCGTAGGTTGTTGTCTCCCATACTTCGTTTCCCTATATTGTTTTTAGCTTTAACAAGTCTGTTGGTTTTCTAATGTTTTTTTCATCATTTATTTTATGCCGTAGGATTTTAAAGTTTTTCTTGATTTTTCTTTGATTGTTGAAGGCCATAAGGTTATCTATAGTTATTCCGACTGGTCATGTTATTACTGATGACCTTAACATTGACAATAACACTTCTCTGCGAAATGTGTTATCCAAAGGTCCGAAATATCACGAACCTTTATCAGATTTGGATCAGCTTTTTTGAACTTTTGCTGTTCAACTTTGTACTTGTTTTTGCTTTCGAAATTTTGTATCTGGGCGTCACTAGTAAGTCCTGTGTGGACGAAACGCACTCCTGACAAATTAAATTTTAAATCTGGTGCCTTTTGTTAGCTATTATTCGAATGTTTCTTTGTCCAATATGTTCTCCTATTTATTTGTATTGTAGTCCTGTTATGTTGTGTTGTCATTTTAATGTTATATTTAACATTGCAATTAAAGCGGGAGGTTTCGCGTGCCACAAAACCAGGTTCAGCCCACTATTTCTTTCTTTTGAAATGTCCTGTACTAAGTCAGGAATATAGCCATTGTTATATCATAGTACGTTTCTATGTGCGTTACATTTTAACGTTGTGTTTCTATTGTGTCGTTTGTTTCTTCTTATATTTGAGTGTGAATTAACATTTTTATAAGACGTGTCACGGTACTTTTATATCCCAAATTCATGTATTTAGTTTTGATGATTTATTTATTATTCTCATCGGATTTTGTCTAATGCTTAGTTCGTTTCTGTGTGTGTTACATTTTAATGTGTCGTTGTTCTTTTATATTTAATGCGTTCCCTCAGTTTTAGTTTGTTACACGGATTTTTTTTGTCTATCGATTTTTGAGTTTTGAACAGCGGTATACTACTGTTGCCTTTATTTAGGCAGCAACCATTTAATTTTCTGGGGGGGGGGGGGGGGGGGGGGGGTGGTCTATGGATTTTTTTACGAAAAAAAGTGTGTTTCCAGTTTTTGGAAGAAAAAAAAATTGTTTTTGACCCTTGGAAAAAAATTTGTTTGTTTCACCCTCAGCTGCCACTAAATGTAATGCTACAATGAAAGAAAATGATGTTTTCGACTTATCGCCGAAGGAGAAAAGAAAAGTTTGTCCGGGAAAAATAATCCATAGCCCTTCCCCCCCCCCCCCCCCCCCCCCCCCCCACCTCCCCAGAAAATCAAATGGTTGCAGCCTTTAAATCCTTGAATTCGAATCAAATAAAATTGAGAATGGAAATGGGGAATGTGTCAAAGAGACAACAACCCGACCAAATAAAAAACAACAGCAGAGGGTCACCAACAGGTCTTATAAATGGTGAATTCCGTCTAGAACTATGCCAGGTAATAAGTTCAACGGGAAAAAGAAGAGGTAGATTCTCTTTCTGAATGAATTATGGCTGCAACGTCGTTTATACAAATAAGAATAAAATTTGAATGGGTCTACAGATACAGATGCGTCATCAATTTTCGAAAACCAAAATGTTGCAAAGCATTCATTCTACCGATATCGACATGAAAAATAAGTTACCCGAAGATAAAGCCCCAACACAACATCGTTTTTGTGAAATGAGACTACATAAACAGTTGACAAATGAAGTAGGTATAGACAATTCATTCGGCAAGAAGGAAATGGTACGTAACTTCTAATTTACATTCTGCAGAGAGTATGCCTTAAGGATGTACTTAGGTGAGGTTAGGTAAAAATTCAAAAAAATTAAGAAATTAAAATTGATACTATAAGCTGGTAGAGCATCAATTAAGGAAGATAAAGATAAGCTAAAAATATTGATAGGTCATCGACCTCCTTTTCGAGATATCTGAGATTTAAAATATGGCGGGAAAAGGCTGACTCGGATTTTTACCTTATATTTGCATTGGTACTTTTTTTGTGTCTCAAAACAAAAGAAAGAAAATCAAGAATCCAAATATTTTGGTAAATGACCTTTCATGAGCTATTAAGTCTTATATGAAAAAATAAATGGGTGTTATGGGGCAAAATCTTTTACATTGTATTGTATGGGAAAACACCAAGGATAAAATTGAGAATGGAAATGGGAAATGTGTCAAAGAGACAACAACCCGACCAAGCAAAAAACAACAGCAGAGGGTCACCAACAGGTCTCCAATGTAGATGGGGAATGTGTCAAAGAGACAACAACCCGACCAAGCAAAAAACAACAGCAGAGGGTCACCAACAGGTATCCAATGTAGCGAGAAATTCCCGCACCCGGAGGCGTCCCTCAGCTGGCCCCTAAACAAATATATACTAGTCCAGTGATAATGGACGCCATACTAATTTCCAAATTGTACACAATAAACTAAAATTAAAATAATACAAGACTAACAAAGGCCAGAGGCTCCTGACTTGGGACAGGCGCAAAAATGCGGCGGGGTTAAACATGTTTGTGAGATCTCAACCCTCCCCCTATAAGGAGTCAGAACATTTGACACAAATTCCAAAACCTCACCTAAGTACATCCTTAAGAACTGTATTATTTTCATACTTTGAACGACAAAATTATTTTATATCTCTACCTGTGTGACGTTTACGTTCCAGAATGACGTCAAACGCGCCGTGGTGATCTGGCCATTCGGTTCCAATGCTTAAAATCTTACATTTGTGTATGGGTGGATTTAACATGCATATAAAATAAAATTCAAAAATAAGGAAGCAATGAATGAGGTTGTTACTGTCATTACTGTTTATACTATTCTCGTATTCTTGTTTTTCATTTTTGCTAATATGCTTTGTCAATATGCCTTTTGGTGTAGCTTCGAAAACTTGTTTGTTGCTTGGCTTTCATATTTGCTTATGTGGTTTGTCCATGCCTTTTTATTTTTCTTTGTTAATGTTTCGATGTTACAAATATGACGTGGCTATGTACTTATACATCCCGTCATTGTGTTATTGTATTATGGTAAATTTGTGTATTCTTGTCTTTAATTTTTGTTAATATGCTTTGTCTGTATGTCATTTTTGTGCTTTTTTGGTATACATATTTGTATGTTCTTTTAGCGATTAAAATTATAACGCAATGTTGACTGCTGTATTTTTGACATTTTTACCTATTATGCCTGTTTGTTTAGTTCACGCATTGTTGTCAATATAATGGAATTTGATGCGACTGTCATACAAATGGGAGGTTTAGTTAGCTTTAAAAACCAGGTTCAATCCATCATAAAAATGCCTGTACCAAATCAGGAATATGACAGTTGTTATCCTATCGTCTGAAATGTTTGAGCTTTTGATTAGGGACTTTCCGTTTTGAATTTTACACGGAGTTCATTATTTTTGTGATTTCACTTTTTGGTAACTCAATATATGGCCCCTACCAAGGAGGAAATGTGATACGATTGAGTTAACTGTCCACCAGATACATAACGACATAGAGAATGTGCACGAGCTAAGCATGTTTGCTGGTGGTTAACCATAGTCGTACCCGGGACATTGGGACCGTGGAACAGCACAATATAACATTTTTGCTATAATCTTAATCAATATAAAAAATAAACAAATATGTTAACAAAAAAACATAAAAAGGCATAACAGACAAAGCACATTACCAAAAAATGAAGAAAAAAAAAAGAATACAAAATCTTACCATGTATCACAATAACACAATGACGGGATGTAAATTTATCGAGCCACGTCAAATAGATATTACCAAAAATAGACTAAAACAGTAAAAATAATATTCACAAAGACAAATAAAAGAGTACTATAACACATTATTAAGATGATTAACAACGTCAATACCTAGAATATATACTTCAAGACCATCGTGTATTATTTGTGATGTTGATACGGAATATTTATCAACAAGGTCTTGGTATTTCCCGATGATTTTTGTTAGAAAAAGGTTGAGACATTCTTGGACATACTTTACCCTTGGTTCATCAACTTTCTTCTCAGACACTGGTGACATTTTAAAAAGTATGATTGGCAGCTGCAAGCTCTTGAATACCAAATACCCTCTATCATGATAAGAAACACAGTCCCTGAAATATCGTATCAGCTTGGAAAAATTACTCAATATGCAAGCGCTGCTGGAATGTTATTACATAAATATGTTCGCTTTCTTTTTATTGTATATCGTACCAACCGGTTGATTTTTACACTGTTCCATGTGGGGGGAAGGGAGGAGCGCTCACAATTACGTTTAAACCGTCTGAACCGTGTTTTAAACCAGGAGCATGTATTTCAGACGTTGTCGTAGGTTTTTTTTCTGTCATACATGGTTTTCCTTTATTGTTTTTAGCTTTAACAAGGCTGTTGGTTTTCTCATGTTTTTTTCATCATTTATTTTATTCCGGAGCTTTTTTTTTCGCTGATTGTTGAAGGCCAGACTGTTATTTATAGCTATTCCTACTGCCTACGTTATTACTGGTGAATAACACTTCTCTGCGAAATGTGTTATCCAAAGGTCCGAAATATCGTGAGCCTTATAATCCTTGAATTAGAATCACAACTTATGATTAATGATTGATTCCGTCTGAGATTATGAGAGGCTATAAGTTCAACGGGAGAAATACGAGGTAGATACTCTTTCCGAATGGATTATGGCTGCGATGTCGTTGATACAAATTATAATTTAAAATCTGAATTGGTCTATATAGATATAGATGCCTCATCAATTTTGTAAAACCGAAATTTTGCAAAGTACCTTTCCTACCGATACCGACACGAAAAATATGTTATTGTATCCGAAGATAAAGCACAAAGCAACAACGTTTTGTATACAAATCACACTACATAAACAGTTGACAAATGAAGTAGGTATAGACAATTCATTTTGTAACTCAATATATGGCTCCACGACACTAACCAAGGAGGAAATCCTAGGCTATTAAATGTCTTTTATATGTTCCTTTTGAATTTCAACCAAAAGATGAAGAACTGGATCTTTCTTCATTGTATTGGATACTTTAATTGCATAGGTTTAGTTTAAACATATTTATTTATAGGGAAACAAGTTTTGCAACTTATATTAATCCCTTTCCACTTTGCGGGTGCGAGTGCTGCCTTGTAGCGGCATTAGCCTACTCTTTTTCGAAATCTACAAGGGTGTTTTTAATTGCATAGGTGTTCTTGCAAACACGTGCTCCAGAAACCCCTTTCTAAATTGGTAACATCAATTGTATCAGCAATTAAAGTCGGGACTTCAAAGTAATATAATGGAGGAACGTATTCTAGAGGCGACGTGAATCAGATACATGAGGATACCAACAAGTTCCAAAGATCTGTTAGAGTCCATATAATCTTAAACTTGCAACAGTACTAAAACTTTTGACTTTTCTACACTTTACACAAGTATTTCCCCATTCCATCCTTACAAATTGAAATAGTTTGTCCTGCTTTGTATTTTGTTTTTCATAAAAAAAGACTGACCAACGTAGATTTGGTATTGGTCTCAAGTAGTGACAAAACAATCCCCGGCTTAACAATTTACTTATTTTAGAACATGTTGTAAAAGATAAAGTTCTTTGTTTAAAAACATTGCTACAAACATAAGCATAGCGGATAGGGAAACAAACACCGTAAGAAGGAACGAAAGAAGCATCACCATCTAAACACGGAAAATTAACAATAAGGAGCAAAAAAAAAAACCCGCATGTCATATTGTAAAAAGTTTCCTGTGTGAGACAATAAATCTATAAGAAAGTGTTGCTGTTTATATTAAAACTACCTTGGGTAAATTTCTGCTACATGATAATAAAAATTCTGGATTTGAACCAAAAAACACCACGAAAGACACAGTGGATGTAACTATTTTTCTCTATCAAATTGTATTAAGACGATATTTTTTACCGAGTGTGGTTACACAATGAGATTTTTGACAATACAGATATAAAGTTTGAAATTTAAAGGGCACAATTGGTACCTATACGAATATCTACAACCTGTCAGTTAACTTTATTGTCCAAACATATTTACGTGTTTTCTGCGGAAGCAGTACGGAATTGTTTTCATCTGTTCCTAGTAAACTTTTCATATATGCCGGAAAACCATATTTTAGCTTAGCTGATAGTACAAGGTAACAATGACTTTTGGTTATAGGTAAAGTGAGTGAAAAATTTCTCCCATTCATTGTTTGGCAAAATGAGTCGATGGGGTTCAAAAATATGATGTTATTTCTCGGGAAGGAAAGGTTGACATCTGGTGGTAACACACTGGCACAAAGTTATTGTCTACGACAAATCCGGATTTATAAAAGTTAAATAAAAAAAATATTTCATTTTCCAGTTGATATTAAATATAACTAAACAAAATAAGGAAACCAGAGACCCAAAAACGTAGATGTATGCCACTATATGTCAACATACGACTTTCAACAATGACCAATACAAATATCGCATTGTTATAAAAGCCCCCGTCATGAAAACGATCAAAACGTTAAAGCAACTGCCTCATTTATGTACATGAAAAACAATTAACGAAAAACAAATATGATATACAGCAAACAATCGAAAACTACTTTAATAAGAATTACAGTATACTGACTTGATACAGGAACATACAGAATGTGCCAGCGCCATGTGTCTTTTTATGTTGTGACGTTATACTATTATTTCAGAAAATGGAGAGGGTTTGGTACCATTAATAAAATTGAGAAAGGAAATGGTGAATATGTCAAAGCGACAACCACCCGACCATAGAGCAAACAACAGCCGAAGGCAACCAATGGGTCTTCAATGTAGCGAGAATTCCCGCACCCGTAGGTGTCCTTCAGCTGGCCCCTAAAATATGCATAATAGTACAGTGATAGTGGACGTCATACTAAACTCCGAATTATACACAAGAAACTAAAATTTAAAATCATACAAGACTAACAAAGGCCAGAGGCTCCTGACTTGGGACAGGCGCAAAATTGCGGCGGGGTTAAACATGTTTATGAGATCTCAACCCTCCCCCTATACCTCTAGCCAATGTAGAAAAGTAAAAGAATAACAATACGCACATTAAAATTCAGTTCAAGAGAGGTCCGAGTCTGATGTCAAAAGATGTAACAAAAGAAAATAAATAAAATGACAATAATACATAAATAACAACAGACTACTAGCAGTTAACTGACATGCCAGCTCCAGACCTCAATTAAACTGATTGAAAGATTATGTCTTCATCATATGAATATCAGGTACAATCCCTCCCGTTAGGGGTTTAGTATCATACTATCATAAAATATATGAGAAGAACATAAGTACTGGCTACTGGGCTGGTGTTTGCACCTGATCTAATTGAGGAATCTGAAGTTCAGTGGTTGTCGTCTGTTTATGTGGTTCATAAGTGTTTCTCGTTTCTCGTTTTTAATATAGATTATACCGTTGGTTTTCTCGTTTGAATGGTTTTACACTAATAATTTTTAAGGCTTTTTATAGCTTGTTGTTCGGTGTGAGCCTAGGCTCCGTGTTGAATACCGTACCTTGACCTATAATGGTTTACTTTTATAAATTATTACTTGGATGGAGATTTGTCTCATTGGCACTCATACCACATTTTCCTATATATACAGAATGTGCCAGCGCTAAACATGTTTGCTGGTGTTCAACCTTAATCTTACCCGGGACAATAGTGGAACAGCACAATCTTTGGAACAAACTATAAGAATTTGCAGAAAAAAGGGTTTACTGATCAGACAACTTTTAATTCTCGGTACAAAAAAACATAATTTTTTTATAAACCAAGACAGTTCCTCGATGACAATAGCATAATCACCTCTTAAGCGTACAGATTCTTCTATATAAGAGTTTAAGATCTTCTATCATGTTTCATCTGCTATCTACTGTCAGTCCCCGTGGATATCACCAGCCCAGTAGCCAGTACTTGGTACTTTGTTACTGGCAAGAAATTCTGATATTGATTGAAAAAACCCAACTTTTTTTGAATAGTTGCTTTATACAAAGTACAATATGCTCGTCCCTATATCAAGACATTTGTATATTCAACTGTGCTTCAATAACCGTGACAGGAACAATTTTGTTTAAGAGCTCGATTTTGAATTCATTATTTCTGTAATTTTCAATGGAAAAGCATCCCTTCTGCAATAACTTTTTCTCTCAAGGAAAAAATACTAAAAACAAAGCCATGTCCTCAAAAAAGAAAACTGTTCGTATACCCCCATTTTACGTTCGCCTAGCTTGTCCCTCACGGCTAAAAGAACAATTAACTAATGTTCAAAGACCAGAGAAGGTTACCATGGATTCATTCCGATTTCTTAAGATATATATCTTAGATATGGTCGGCACTTAAAGTTAACCAGCGAGAGACGTTAACTACCGAGAGTCATATTAACGGCAACATAGTACAGGGGCGTGTTTCATTCGTCTCTTCTGTACAACCAAAACGTCTTCTGGTGAAGATTTAAAAAAAAAATGAATCTAGACCTCTTCTGGTGTTATTCTGCAGAAGAAGCAATAAAACAAAAATCTATGTGCCGTCGAAGATATCAGATTTTTTTTTATGTCGGATGACATAAATGAAGTTTACGACGATTGATTAGAAAACTAAGATTCTTCAATTTATTCGGTAGACACGATTGTTATAGTGTGCTAGGTTCCAGAATTGGGGTAATTATACAATAATTGAAAAACAAAGAAAATTAGATGGAATATGAGAACTGTGTTTATACTTTTCAAACTCAATTCTGCTGAAAAAAAAAATTACTTTGAAGCGCCGACCATGTGATTTTAAGGAATAATCTTTAACTGTACAAGAATTTTTCAATGTTTGTTTGAACATCTCGTCTATTATTTTTTTAAAGCAAAGAACTGGATTATTTTTTGCATAGATGAAATAATTCTCAAAATCTTTTTCTCGGGTGGCTCTTGAAGAAAATCAGCTGATCATAACTCTTATTTCTGTTACAAAAACAAAATTTCGATGGTCAAAACCTTCGGACCATGCACGACTTTTTGTTTGTATACATGTATGCAAGGTATACATGGTCATGGCGTTTCTCAGACTGTTTATTACTACATCCGTTGATTGTGTAATGATTGATACTTTAGTTTGGGGAACAACATTTATTTGTTAGTTGTAATTGGCTTTGAACAAACTTTCAGTAACTGAAAATACTCTTATTTCGGTGCTTTGTGTCTATTGTCATTATGTAACTTGGGTTTTATTTTTTTAGTTATTACTATTGCAACCAATTTTTACAGTTTGTTCTTATGTTGTACAGTTACACCACTGTCCCAGTTAAGGGAAGAATTGATCAATCATAAACATGTTTAACCCCCGGGGAGTTACTGACGATGACTGTACCGACAGCACTTGCCAAATCATACCCTGTTCTAACCAGAAAACATTGAAAAACATACCATGTTCTACACAGAAATATTGAAAAACATACCCTTTTCTAGACACGCTCACAAAATATATACCCTGTTCTAGACCGTATAAATAGATGCTGTTATAGACCCGGGTTCTATACTGGTATCTGAAACAGTCAAATAAGCGATTCTGTTCTAGACAAATACTTTGTTTAAAAAAGGACCCTGTATTCTCCTGGAGTGCACGGAAAGGCGACCGCCCGGAGTTTAACCATGCTATATTCTTAATGTGTCTGTGCCAAGTCAGTTGCATGTAGTTCAGTGGTTGTCGTTGTTTAAGGCGTGTTGCCCCGTCAGTGTTGCCTTATATTTGGCATTTGTAAAACAAAAATGTTATATACATCAAGGTCATTAGTTTTTTTCTATTCAAGTGTTTTACATTTTTTGTCATGGTTGAAGGCCATACGGTTACCTAGATTTCCTTATATCCCCTTAACTTAAACTCCAATGGATTGTTTTCTCATTGGCAAATATACCCCATCTCCTTATTTTTTATATCATACTAGAACACACCCGTGATATCGCGGGTCCGTGACTGAATTAAAGTATATAACTATGCGCAAGCCTTATTTTAGTATTAGTATTGTCATCTGATAAAGTCATGCCGATTATAAGATACACAGTTTTCTCTGATTTTAAATCTTTCTGTTTGAACCCGTCGAACTGGAACTTATCAATTATTGGTAATATTAATTATTTGGAAAACAGAAGGTCCTGGAATGGAGTATTTTTTAATCAACAGCATTGTCCTATATTAGTTATAAATAAAGTTGAATTCTTTGATTCGCTGTTTTACGTCATGCCCGCTAACAAATTGAAAACTGTACCTATACGCCTTATTTTAAGTCCCGATTTTTAGTATTCGTATTGTTATCTTAGAAAGTCTTACTGATTAAAATACTACAATAGGCAACAACCCGTGTATATAGCATATTAATCCTGAATACACCGTTTGGTGGTGCGCCTGTCAGATGAGGAACCTATAGATAAGGTAATAGGTAACAGGTGAATATACTATTGGTATCGGTATCGGACTCGACCCGGAACTTCTTAATTATTGGCAATATTAATAACGTGGAAAACAAAAGGGTCTAGAGTGGTGTAATTTTTAATCTACACCTTTGTACTATATTAGTTATATATAAAGTTGAATTCTTTGATTCGTCGTTTTTACGTGATGACGGCTGACAAATAGATACCTCGGACTATTAGACTCATGTTTTTTTTCCAGAAAATGCATGAAATATCTGTTCCTGGACGTTAAAATTAAGTAACAAACTACCATTCACTTTGAACTCGTATTGAATTAGTAAGGAGAAACCAATTTTCTGGTAGGGGTGGGGGACAGGATGATTTTGAAAAGGAATATTGAGGCCTAGTGAGAGCTGAAAATAGACATGGCATGCTTAGGGGCATACTAGAATGTATTATAAATCCGTCGAAAAATATCATGCTCCCTCCCCCTCCCCATGATATTAAAAATTCGTCGCCTTAATTTGATTGTTCATGTAGTTTTTATATTTATCCAGGTTATCGTCCTTACAGTGATGTTCAATACCACAAAAACGTTAATCACACTTCATGTACTCATTCTATTATATCTGAATTCATAAATTTATTACAGATAAAGTAAACGACGCCATGTTTGTTATACAATGTATGCCTCTGCCGTCTTAACAACCTGTTTAAAAAAAAAAAATAGAACAGGAACAGATGTTCCTCCCAATTTTAAACTCATCATGTCAGAACATCAAAACTCAGGCATATCTGGCACTGGTCCGTCCTAAACTGGAATATTCATGTTCATTATGGGACCCTCACACAGTTGAACAAACCTCTAAAGATACCATAGCATCAGTTACCCAACAGATATGAGAAACACCCTAAACTGGTCAACTCTACAGGAAAAAAGAACACGCACACGATTAATAATGTTCTACAATATGTACATCAAATCGTAGCTATACCATCTGCTATTCTCATACCATCAGACAGTAGAACCCACAAAAACCATAATTATACTTTTAGACACATTTCAACCAAAAAGGATACATATAAATATTCATTTTTTCAATATACCATAACTCAGTGGACCTTATTGCCAATGCAAACAGTCGCTGTCACCACAGTCGACACTTTCAGTGAACAGCTCACACCAGCTGTTCTCCAAAAATTTATCTAACTCATTATTAGCCTATATACATAGTTTTTTTAATCACAACTTAAAAATTAAATTACGCACCTCAAATTTATTTCCAAATATTTTTGTTATTGTTTTTGTAAACATATATATAAATAGGCCACGCTGCGGCGCAAACAGTAAATAATCTTCAGATCATTGAGGACTACTGAAAACTACGGAAGCGTATTAGGGACATAGAAAAACTAAAATTGGCAGTGAACTTTTTTTTCAAAGTCGAAATTTTGACATTTCAAATCTCGAAATTTGGACTTTTGCTCGAAATTTTAACTTTTCTTATCTTGAAATTTGATTCTAAAATCTTGAAATTTCGACTTTTTTGAAACTCGAAATTTCGACTTTTTCTAAACTCGAAATTTCGACTTTATCTAAACTCGAAATTTCGACTTTTTCTAAAATCAAAATTTCGACCTATTTTAAACTCAAAATTTCGACTTTTCCTCAGTATTCATACGTTTGCGATTACCACATTCACAGTCATTTATATCAGCAAGGCGGAGAGCCATATACATCATAAACTTCATAAGCATATTTTAATAAACTAAACCATTTTAAAGAGGTTATATTAGATTGAAAATCTTGTTCTTGCTGAAGAATAAATAAAATAGGTTTCACGTTCAAATACATATTTCAAATCTGGACTTCTGATATGTGTATCAAGACAACCCCGCTATTCCGACACACCTATATTACGACATACTTTTATTTAACAGTCTAATATATAAAGACAAGGGTTAATAGTTGTGTTATAAGAATGCAAACTTCCAAAACTAGAAAACTGAGCAGCTCATTGGTAGTCCTGAACAAGCATGGCATTTTTGGCTACTTGATTTACTTGATTTTACAAACAAGGCAAAGTCAGTGACTTGCTATTGGGATACCAAACAGGCCTTTGAAACTGTGATGCTAAATGTCCTTAGATCTGACGATCCTATGACAGTGTCGTGGAAACTAAAACATGGAATGGGGGGGGGGGGGGGGGGGGGGGGGGATTATGTCAATATGCATGCTCTTTACGAATGATTTCTTCACAATATTAAATGCTAATCCATATCTTAATTTAAGAACAAAACCAATTTCTGAATATAAATTGCCAAAATGTGTGGATGACGCTTTAATGATTTGCGTCCATGTCTACTCCTTCTAAAATTGTAATAACTGTGTTTAAATACTAACATCAAAGTTTTAAAAGTACTTAGAAAGAGTTAACAAAAAGTCGAAATTTCGAGTTTTAAAAAAGTCGAAATTTTGAGTTTAAAATAAGTTGAAATTTCGAGTTTAAAATAAGTTGAAATTTCGAGTTTTAAATAAATCGAAATGTCGAGTTTTAAATAAGTCGAAATTTTGAGTTTAAAATAAGTTGAAATTTCGAGTTTTAAATAAGTCGAAATTTCGAGTTTTAAAAAGTCGAAATTTCGAGTTTAAAGCGGAAATTTTGACTTTTTTTTAAGTCGAAATTTCGAGTTTCAAAAAAGTCAAAATTTCGACTTTTCAAAAAGTCGAAATTTCAAGATTTTAGAAAGTCAAAATTTCAAGTCAAAGTCAAAATTTCGGGATTTGAAAAGTCAAAATTTCAAGTTAAAGTCAAAATTTCGAGATTTGAGAAGTCAAAATTTCGACTTTGAAAAAAGAAGTTCACTGACAATTTTATTTTTTCTATGTCCCTAATACGCTTCCGTAGAAAACCTATTAAAGAAGAAGAAGAATGCAAAAAAAATGGACCTCTTCTGGCTCACTACCGAAGAACAAAAAAACACGCCTAAGGTGAGCTGTGTGTGCACAGTTCAAGGTCAAATCTAAATTATCTGTTATATGATGAAAAAAAAAAAAAAATGATTCGAATAAATATAAAAAGAAATATGTTTGAACAAAAACTATTCTTTTTGAACTTTTTTGATTAATTGTTGAAAACAAGGCATGTAAATCAATACTTTTTTGGTCAAATCTAGCCCTGGGCAGTCCGGTGTCGCGCACTTTTACGTCTTCCATTTTGTATTCCATGATATTTACGAGAAGGATGTTATTTCTATTGCTCCTACACACAAGACTTATTATGAAGATTCAGTGACACATACATATTTACAGTGAGTTAATTAGATAAAAGAGAACATTTACCATGGCAACATCCAATGTTGTGACAATTTTGTGTAATTTTAGAGCTATTTTCCTATAAAGGGAGCTACCACTTGATTTTTAGGGGGGCTAGGATGAAAAATTTTGTCCTGCACATTTTTTTAAAGTTGTAATCTCTGTCCTGCCTTTTTATTTTTATACCCCCGCTTTGAAAAAAAGTGGGGTATACTGTTTTACCTCTGTCTGTCCGTCCGTCAGTCTGTCAGTCAGGCCGTCCGTCCCATGAATATTTTTCGTCACATTTTTCTCAGGAACTACACTACCAAGGATTTCTGAAATTTGGTTTAAGGGTTAATATAAGTCAGCTATACCGTGTGATGCGTTTTCAGATTCATCACTCGACAACTTCCTGTTTACCGAACACTTGCATATTTTTACACAATTAATATTATCCACTTGCAGCGGGGGTATCATCAGTGAGCAGTAGCTCGCAGTTTCACTTGTTCACTCCGTTTTCGGTCCTGCCTTTTTTTTCTTAGTTTATCCTGACCTTTTTTACATTACTTGTCATCCAACCTTTTTTTTTGCCTAGTTGCTTATCCTGCCTTTTTTTTTTACTCAAAAATCCTGTCCTGCTTTTTTTCAAATTTCATCATTCAATGAATGTGTGCATACAAAAACAACTTTATATTTGGTTAGAATATATGTGATAAAGCTTCTCTCAAATTATTTTTTGTTTCTTCCCAACGCATGATGTTTTCGTAATTTTCTAAATATTAACGGAAATATTCATAAAGCTTGCTGTTTTCTTTGTTTTTTTAAATAGTACATATGAGGTAAGTGTGTCGTCTTAGCATAAATGATCTTGTGTAATTCATTTATATTTCTTGATTTTATGCTTTCCAAAACATGTGCCAATTTGGAATCCTTCTCAAAAACTTTTTGTGGCCAAAATAAGGCCTCTTAATAAGGTCATTCAGGGATATAATTCAATAGGGTTATTACAGAAAATAACTTGAATGTGTTATTACAGATACCACTAGCTTTCATGAGTTGTCTACTCTCTATTCCTTAAATTTTGTAAATCTGTAGTAACATATGTGTGTTATTTGTAAAATAAATTAAAAATATTTTAATCTATAGTGGGCTCTAGGGAACTCTTGAGACTTTGCGCAGAAACTAAAGTAAAACTTTTCATAGGGGGGGGGGGGCCTGCTGACTGATTTCAGGTGGGCCCGCTGCAGTCATGCTTAACTGTGATTCCCTATATTATCAACCAAATTTTTCCCACAAAAGGGGGGCCTGGGCCCCCCTGTGGAACTGCCTATGTATGCATAATTGGTTAACTTTGAACTGTTGTATCTTTCTATCTATAGTTAAGTATACATAAAGACAATAGTATAAATATCAATAAAACATTTTAACTAAACTAATGATGTATATTGTCCCTTTGAAACATGTAACATACATATGTTATCACAGTTCTTTGATTTTTAATCCACAACAACAAATGTATGTTATTTTTCTGTAATAACCCTATAGATATATATCCCTGACTGAAGGTTGCACCTAACACTGTACAGGGAGATAACTCTGTAAAACCAGCTAAATGTTTTAATAATATTGTATTGTTGAGGAAATATTAATGAAGCTTCTCAATGATAAAAATTGTTTGTTTGTTTATATATATCCAATGAATTTTTTCAGAGAAAGTGTGTTGTTCAAGTTTTTTGAAATTTTTATATTTTTGTTAAAGGGTCAAAGTTAATATTTTGTCAAAATTTTAAGAAAATTAAATAAGCCAAATTAATTTTAGACAAGGTGTTTGGTACCACCTTAATGCCCCTTAATTCCCCTTATATCATTATGTACATTATGTCTCCTGTACCTAAGACTCATGGTCATATCTGCATTCTTTTAGTACAATGTTGGTGCATCTCATAGCTCTTTAAGGGCAATTTATATAGCTTACTGTCCACAGTGTTCTATGATAACAGTCTGGTAATTCTAATAATATTTTAATGTGCCTGTCCCAAGACAGGGGTCTCATTGGTGCTGTCCTATGTCCTTTCTTAATACATGTTTGTTTCTCTCTTATTAAATTTGGAAAATTGGGATTTTTGTGGCAGAGCGTCACCATGTCATTCATTTTGTTAATATTCATAACTTTGTAAAGACTAGATCATACCTCATTTTTTTTAAGTCAAAGTTATTTAAGAAATATTTTACAATGAGAAGCATTATAAAAAGTCATAGCATCTATCTTCACTAAGGGAAATAATCCCTTTGTTGTTTCATTTGTCTTGCACATGTGGGACCAAGCACCTTTAATATATGTGATGATAATACTTTCACAAGACTCATGAGAATAAAATTAATGTGTATCCTTCTTTAGACAGCATGCAATATGTATATAAATATTTTTATTTTAGAGTACAACTTGATACATGAAATACAATGTATTGCTATTTTAAAAATATGGAATTTTGTCTATAGAGTGGGACATTAGATAAAACTTTATACTCATGCCAAGTCTTTCTTTTTTGAAATACAGATAAAAAGTGCAAATTTAACAGACAAATGGTTAAAATCAATGGTGATATTTACACCTACAAATGTACATGTATACAATGTATTTGTTTAAAGTTGATTTTAAGCAGGAAAATGACTGAAATGCTGAAAAGAGGTTTCAATTATTGAGGTTAATTTATTACAAATTTAGAAGTCTAGTTATCAGCTAAAGTGAAAATAACTTGCAATATATTGTGTTTATGAACTCCTGACCAATAACAATAGTTGACCATTGAATTTTATGTTAAATCTAACAATTGAAATCTGTTCACTGAGGCATAACTGAGTGGAATTTACCTGATCATAACAGTTTTCAAATATGATGAAACGAATTTTCAGTCACTTGAGCAGTAAACTAGACATGTGCATATTGAATAAAGTAGGTACCTATGTACATCAATTGGTGCACCCATTGCTGCAGGTTAATGCTGTAATAAGAAGAAAATAATGTGCTTTTGCCATTTTCTGCTTTAAATACAAATAAATGGTCTCAACCTGTTACAGAGTATTGGAAATTAGAGATTTGTCTCCAATTGTATAATAATATTAGAATAATTTCATTATTTGTGTCAATATTTATTGACTGTTTTAATCATTTGTTTTCAGGCTTCTAGTAAAGTGATTTACAAACCATTGTGGCCAACAACACTAGACAACACACTGGCAGGCAACTCTAGACAACACACTGGCAGGCAACACTAGACAACACACTGGCAGGAAACTCTAGACAACACACTGGCAGGCAACACTAGACAAAACACTGTGACAGCAACACTAGACAACACACTAGCAGGCAACACCATACAAGATGATGGAATGACAGAGGGTTTTCAATGGTAAGCATCTTTTGTAATTCATTCCCACATTGTCTCTCAACCTTATTATAATCAGGGGTCAGGTTATTTAGTTAAAACAAAAAGTCTTTTCCTTAAACATTGTTAAATGTCAATGTATTGATTGATTGATTGGTGCTTAAAGGCCACTTAGCCAGCTGGAGTGCCTGGAGAGAATCGACAACATCTGGTTGAAAAATTTACAATCCTGCATGTTAATTCAATATTATTCGAGTGTATCTGCCACAAGTGGGATTTAAACTTACAACCTCCGTGAGTATTGACAGGCTAGTTGTACAGTAGTTGACTATTTGGACACCTCGGCCATCTAGACCCCCAATGTCAATTTAAGATTAATCATACATGTACATCATGAGTCATGTAAAGTCTTGTCCTCAATTTCAGTGCTACATCTACAAAATGTAGCTATGAAAAAAAGTGCATACTATTTTGGTTTTGCCTTCAGCATCCTACAGTAGCTATAGGTTGCAAAAATTTAGATTACTATATATAGTTAATATTTATGCACCCAATATAGACAATGGGGGCATTAAGTAATACTCTTGAGGTCTGTCTTTCTGTATCAGTCTGTCCAATTTTCCCTTCCACACTCCTAACTTAAGTTGCCTTATACAAATTTTATAAAACTCATACACGATGAACAGAACCACAACACACAGAGTTTGAATTAGGGCAGTGCGTCATTAATTGTTCTAGAGTTATGTCCCTTTTTTACTTGGTTAATTGCAAAGCTTGAGTGTCCTCAAACACATTCTCATTAATATTTTATTACTTTAATATGCATCAATAACTTTTATTTTTTCTTGGAATATTTATTGTCAAACAGAAGCTTTTTCATTTGATAATAATAAAAAAAAGTATCCCAAACAATTGCTTAGGCAGCAACCATTTGATTTTTGGAGGGGGGGGGGGGGGGCTATGGATTTGTGTTCCGGACACTTTTTTTTGCCTTTGGCAATAACCAGAAATCTGGCAATTCGCAACAGCATATATAGAGTATTGCATGAAAGCAAGATATTGAATATAAATTCAATTTATATAACCATGCAATTTGAAGTTCTTTGACTACAGTCATTCTGTGTCAGAAACCTATTATGTCTCAAAAATCTAATTACAATCCAAAATCAGACCTGTATCTAGCGTGAATATTGTGTCCATTTTGGCCCCGACTTTTCAGGGTTGGACATCTGCGGTAGTATCCAGCTGCTCGCAGCGAAGCAACTTATTTGCCTATGCATTGACTTGGTTTTGGCATCTTTTTATGTCTGTGTCAACATTTTATTTATTAGTTATTGGCTTTGAACTAGCTTTCAGTAATTGGGATTAATCTAATATATTTACTGTGTGTCTTAATTTATTGTTTTTTGTATCGATCTGATGAGTTCAGCCCTTTTGAACAGATTTTAACAGATTTATGGTTATTGATTTTGAGATGTACTAGGAGTGGGCATCCAATGGCGGCTAGGTGTCTGCTAAACAGTACTGTCAGTGCATTCACTAATGAACCGTTTTACCGATCAGGAGTTGCGGTTCTGGAAAGATGGAAAATTGGTGTTTCCAGTTGTGTTCATGCTTTTAAAAGTTATGAACTGTTCAACCTAAGCTTTTAAAATTTAGATATGTTGTTACTGTTGACAAAATGGAGGTCAAGTAAGATATGGACTATTTTCACTTTCACTGTATGTTCAGGAGTTGCGTTTATTGAAAGATTGAAAAAATGATGTTTCCAGTCCTGTCTGTACGTGCTTTTACTCATGAACCCTTCAATCAAAGTTTTTGAAAGATTTAAAAAGGGTGTTATAATGATGATTGTCACCTTTCACGTTCATGACTTATGGTCCTTCTGGTATTGAAAAATGTCAGGACACAAATGAATATTAAAAAATCTGGTTTGCTGTCAAGTGCTCTGACAGCCTCTTGTTATAGTTTCTACATTGTACTTAAAATAATAATGTTATGCTGTTGAACTGCTGTTAAACCACTTAGTTTGTTTAAGTTTGTTCTATTATATAATAATTTATGCTGTTTAACCACTTAGTTACCAACTTCAATCGAGTAAGTTGGAGGATTGTTAACCACTTAGTGTCCCAATCGAGCAAGTGGGAGAATAAGATGCCAGTAAACATGTTTAACCCCACCACATTTTAATATGCTTAAATTCCCCATTTCCATTCTCAATTTTATTGTTCCAAATCAGAAGCCCTGTAAAATGGGGGTGGTTGTTTGTTGCTGTATATCATATTTGTTTAACAGTCAATTGTATTGTGTATATATATTATCAAGCTGTAAGCTTTCTCATCCGAATTGTTACATTTGTCATAATGCATGTAATGCAGAAGGCTATTTGGTGACCTATTTTTGTTAACTTCTACGTCTTTTGGTCTCTGGTGGGGAAAAGTCTCATTGGCAATATACATGTACCACTTCTTCTGATATTCATATTTATTCTTATTTATAATGTATGTTTAAAATTTACTTATTTTGTCTGTGGTTAATGAAGAGGATTTATCAATCAAAACTTTCACATATTTCGTGTTTATGATTAAGCAAATTTAATTTTTGAGAGCATTTGATGTCTCTTTTAGTGAGTAATTTTTAGGTAATAAAGGGGCATTATTCTAGAACAATAATTGACTCACAGCTCAAAGACTTTTTACAAGTTTTGGTTCTGAGCATTGCATATCAGTTTCTCAATTTTTATGCCCCATTTATGGGCATTATGTTTTCTGGTCTGTGCGTCCGTCCGTCTGTCTGTTTGTTCGTTCGTCTGTTTGTCCCAGGTTAAAGTTTTTGGTCGAGGTAGTTTTTATACGCCTGTCAAAATTTTGACGGGACGTATTATGATATACAAATGTCCGGTGTCCGCCCGTCTGTCCGTCTGTCTGTCTGTCTGTCCGGCGTAAACATGTCGCACCGTAACTTGAGAACGACTTATCCAAATTTCATGAAACTGTACATAGTTGTTTCTTTTGATGGTCAAATGATCTGTATACTTTTTGGTGAAAATAAGATTAAAACTTTTTGAGTTACGGCACTTTGTAACTAAAACAGGGGTGTGTATTTTTCACATGTCGCACCGTATCTCAAAAACGATTCTTGATTATGGCTTAAAACTTTAAGCACTTCTTAGTTATATTAATCTTAATATCTGTATAATTTTTGGTGATGATTCAAAATTTTATTTTTGAGTTATTGAGTATTTTGTAAAAAAGGGGGAGGGGTTTTTTACATGTCGCACCATATCTCAAAAATGATTTATGATTATTGCTTAAAACTTTACACATGTCTTTATATTAATCTAAAGATCTGTATACTTTTTGGTGATGATTAAAAATTTCATTTTTGAGTTATTGAGTATTTTGTAAAAAAGGGGGAGGTTTTTTTTTACATGTTGTGCCGTATCTCAAAAACAATTTATGATTATTGCTTAAAACTTTACACACTTCTTTGTTATATTAATCTAAAGATCTGTATACTTTTTGGTTTTGATTCAAAATTTTATTTTAGTGATATTTAGTTTTTTGTAAAAAAAAACACGGTGGGGGGTTTCACATGTCCCGCCGTGTCTCAAAAACAATATATGGTTATTGCTTAAAACTTTCTCAGAAACTATTTATGATTATTGCATAAAACGTCCACATAAGACGTCAGGCGTATCATGCGCTCATGGGGCAGCTGTTTATTTATGAAGTTGAAGTCCAATCAACTTGAAACTTAGTACACATGTTCCCTATGATATGATCTTTCTAATTTTAATGCCAAATTAGAGATTTCCCCCCCATCTTCACGGTCCATTAAACATAGAAAATGATAGTGCAGATGGGGCATCCGTGTACTGGGGACGCGTTCTTGTTTTAGCATTAACTTGGCCTAACTGCAGAAACCAGCATATACATGTACCTTGGAAATAAAAAAATATGAGTTATTTCCCCAATTGACTTGGGTATATCAAAGGCTCTTTATATGATCATAGCTCAGTTTAAATATCTGTAAGTGTTGAGATCATTTCAAACTTGACATATACTTTTAACTCTGTTCAAATTGAGTTTTTATAAAATGTGTAGTCATTATTAACATGAATAGGCTTAAACATATTGTTTTCTTTATATATGATATTTGTAATCGGATGCTTTTCCGTAGTTGGATATGGTACCTATTCAATTATATCAGTGGTTTACAAATCTCTAGTTTTCTAATAATTGCATTATTTTTATATTGTAGATTTTTATATTGTAGAGGATGTTTTTGGGATATAGCTGAATTTAAAAGAAGGGGACAGCTGTAGATGAAACTTTTGAGGTAGAAGATCATATGTTGTACTCGGAGAAGACAGTACTGCTGAGAGTTGCACTGCTGAGAGTTTTGTGATGTAGAGGTTAAAGCTTCTCTTACTATAATTTGACTTAAAAATATTGATAGTGTTATTGGTTAAATTAGACATTTAGAAAAAACGGATGTTTTTAAGGGCTGATGATCCATTTCCTTTATTTTCTAAATATATACATGTTCCCAGAAATGAAGTCTGCAGATGACTTATTGCATTTTAACTACATCCAGAATCATGTGAAGAATTGGCTCTGACTACTTTACTGTTAAAAAGTCTCTAGTTATTAAGTTATAAATGTTTATTTTTTTATATGTGTATTAAATTATTATCTTTCTTTTTAAGTAACCACCAAAATTAAGTTGAAATTATGCTGAAATATCAAAATATTAAAATTTCCCCCCAAAAAACTCTAGCCTTTATTATACACATCTTTTGTTGGCGCGACAGTATATTTAAGAAAAATGAAAAAAGTAAAAAAAAATTTGGAGATCGACTGAAGAAAAAAATATGGTCCTGCTGAAAACCTGTGTGATATATAGAGGTTTGAGTTTCTCTAAATTGAGTTAAAAGAAATTGATTATAAGATTTGTTAAATAAGACCTTTATAATATGTTTTATAAGGCCAAAGATCTATTTCCTTTATTTTTCATTACACATGCTTCTAGAAATAAAGTCTGCAGATGATTTATTGCAGTTTTAACTACATCCTGAATTTTGACTTGTAACTTTATCTTTTAAAACCCTAATTATTCAGTAGATTCAACAGCAATTGAAATTAAGGGAAACATTTGGATAAAATAATAAATTTTAAAATTTCCCATGAATATCTAGCCTTTATATTACACATCTTTTCTTGGCACAGCAGTATATTTAAGAAAAATGAAAAAAGTAAAAAACTGAAGAAAAACATGATACTGCTGAAAACCTGTATGATATAGAGGTTTGAGTTTCTCTAAATTTGAGTTAAAAGAAATTGATTTGTATAATTATACAAGACAGTTATTTTTAAAAGTGTTTTATAAGGCCGAAGATCTATTTCCTTTATTTTTTAATACACATGCCTCCAGAAATGAAGTCTGCAGATGATTTATTGCAGTGTTAACTACATCCTGAATTTTAGTTTATGAATCATGGGAAGAATTGACTTTTAACTTTATCTTTTAAAACCCTAATTATTCAGTAGATTCAACAGCCATTGAAATTAAGGGAACATTTTTGAAAAATATGAAATTTAGAATTTCCCAAGAATATCTAGCTTTTATATTACAAATCTTTGTTTTTGATGGGCAGTATATTTAAGAAAAGCGAGAGAAAAACATAATGGGAAAAAAATTATACTGCTGGAAATTTATAAGTTTTTATAAAATTTGATTTTGATTTTTTGCGTTTAACTCCACTTTTAAGCAACACATTTAGACTATTTCGTGGCGATCAGTTTTTATTGGTAGAGGAAGCCAGAGTTCCCGGAGAAAACCACAGACATTCGCCAGGAAAACTGACAATCCTAGTCAATTAAGAGCGAAGTGGAATGCATCTGCACAAGCAGGTTCGAACTCACAACCTCAGTGTTGACTGGCTAGTGATTACAGTAGAAACTAATTCGGCCAGTGAGGCCCCCTATAAAATTTGAATATAAAGATCTATTTAGTATTAAGGATCATGTACAGTCAAGCCTGTTTTAAGTATGTCACTCATGGGAAGTATCAAAAGTGACGACTAGAGAAAAGTGACCTTTCAAAAGAGGTTCTGAAAAATTCCCAGTCCAAAAAAAAACATGTGGCTGGTATTGAAACTTGGTTTATTGTTATAGTTGGAAGATTTATTGTTCATTTGAGCAGACAAATATTAAATGGTGGACTCTTATTTTTCATCATGATTATAATCATGACAATTGGTACTAGTAATTGAAAACAGTAAAGTGACGATTTCGTGCATAAATAAGGTGACCACTGAAATATATAGAGAAAATGCTTAAGGTGGTATCCAAGAGACTGTTCGAGATAGTTGACCTCTTAAACAAGGTGGTGACCTTAAGGCAGGTTTGACTGTATATGATTTTTTTTTCACATCTAAAATTTTTGTTAAGAATAAATCATGTAAAGAATGACTAAACTCTATCAACTTGATCATTAACAATCCTTGTTTCAGAAGTTTCTTTTTAAAGCAGCAACTTTTTTTTTTAAAGGAAATACCTGAATGCATGAGATGCAAAGAGTGGAATAATTAGCAAGGAGACATGAAATTCATTTACAGGTATAATTGGATTGCTGCTACATAAGAAAAGTTCACAATGGGGAAATTGAAGTCTCTTTTGTCAAATTATAGCTCTCAGCTGGTCCTTGCTGATGGCTTCTGGGCGACGGCAAGTAATGAAGTACAGCGCCGTATCTGTTGTATCCTTCTTCTGGATACTTCAGTGGGTTAGTTGGGATCACCTTTTAGTTACCTTTTAATTGATCACCTACATTGTGGAATGTGAAATTAAGGGATAATGCTTGATTCTTTTTATCCTTGGTAAGTGCCTGTATGAAGTCTGTCTTAAAAGGGGCAGGGTTCCCATAGCAATGTCAACATTTTTTATTTTAGTTTTTTTTTTTTAAATTTTAATAGTTTTCTTATTAAAACTTTTTCCGGTTTTGTCCTTTTTTCAGATTTATCAAACTTCTCCCTCTTCAACATTATTTCATTATTTAATTATTTAACTTTTCTCATTCTGAATCAGTATTAAGGTCTGCAGCAATGCTTTTGGAAATTTAAATCGTTATTTTCCTGTAAATTTACAGTTTATTAATTATGAGATAATGATATTATCTCTTTTGGCTTTTTAATGATCATGTCAATTGGCTAAACAAAGTTTTGGTCTCTGGCAATCTTAATGAAGGTTATTCCACTAACCAGTTGGCTACACTGAAAATTGTAACATCCATTCATTTAAGTTTATGAAATATTTTAATTTCTTTAAAAAATTATACTTGTCCCTCCATGTCTAGTACTTTATTTAAACATCTTTTTATTTTTTGAAGTATCAACACTAACCTGGGGGTTTACTAACATGATACTTCCTAAATAGGATGTTAAGGTATTAGTGGCGTGATAGAGTGTCACAAGGGAGAGAGAGATTGGTGTATGACATTCTAGTAAGGGTTTGGGGTACTAACCAGATGGAGGGATATGGTTGCTTTGTATTCATTAAGTATGTGTGCAGAATTGAATTTATTGGGTTGAGACTGACTGTCGTTAGTAAATAACTTTCAAAAGACAAAGTGCCATAAATTTAGTCTTGCATGATTATAACTTCAGATAAATACCTAGTACCTAAAATTCAGAATGGGACAGTTAAATGAGGAATTTTTTTTGGGGTGATGAAATGTAAAATTTGAAAAATTTTCTTTCTTTAGACCTATTCATGTTTAGAATTTTTTTATTTCATTTGTTCTTTTCAATTTCGATTGACCATTATTATCATATTCAAATTTCAATTTGATGGGGAACAGATAAATCAGGCCACCTTCTTTTTAAAATCAATTTATCACCAATTTAATATCATATTTTTGTAACACAGTTGACATTTCTATAGGAACCAACAACTGTAAACCAACTTATTTTATGGACATTTTATTCGTGTTGCGCCATTTCTATCGATTTTCGCAGTGGTTTTTTTTTCGTGTATCACCCTTTCTATCGTATTTCACATAGGATTTTTTCCTGTGTATATACGAAAAAAGAAGATGTAGTATGATTGCCAATGAGACTTTACACCCCACAAGAGACTAAATGACACAGAAACTAACAGCTATAGGTCACTGTACTGCCTTCAATGATCAAAGCAGAAAAAAGATGTGTTATGATTGCCAATGAAACAACTCTCCACAAGAGACTAAATGACACAGAAATTAACAGCTATGTTTCACTATGCCCTTCAACAATGAACAAAACCGATACTTTTTCTCTCACAAATATATAAAGAAGGTGTGGTATGATTGCCAATGAAACAACTCTCCACAAGAGACTAAATGACACAGAAATTAACAGCTATGTGTCACTGTATGCCCTTCAACAATGAACAAAACCGATACTTTTTCTCTCACAAATATATAAAGAAGGTGTGGTATGATTGCCAATGAAACAACTCTCCACAAGAGACTAAATGACACAGAAATTAACAGCTATGTTTCACTGTATGCCCTTCAACAATGAACAAAACCGATACTTTTTCTCTCACAAATATATAAAGAAGGTGTGGTATGATTGCCAATGAAACAACTCTCCACAAGAGACTAAATGACACAGAAATTTACAGTTACATGTCTCTGTACAGCCTTCAACAATGAGCAAAGCAGATACCACATAGTCAGCTATAAAAGGCTCAGAAATCACAAATGTTAAAATTAAAATGGAAAGGATCCCATATAGCCTTTTTTAGCATATTTTGCATGGATATGTTTCGTGATTATCTTATTTTTTCGGGTTACTTCATTTAACAGACAATTCTATTTTGAAATATTCGTGATTTATATTCGGCTTATTTCTTTTCGCTCGAAGTCGCGTTAATAAATTGTCTGAAAAAATGAGTTGGTTCACAGTATGCTCTTCTTCTAGTCTTGGTTTCCCTTCCTCCCTCCCCCTTGTAGCAGTCTCAATAATCCTTTATTCCCCGCCCCACATGAGTCAAAGGCACAGTCTTAAATTGCATATGCTATGATTGCCAATAAGACAAACTCTTCATCTGAAGACCAAATGTCAGAGATTGATGCAGGGTCTTTAACAATGGAGCAATGACCTAATATTTCAACAAGTAACAAATATGGAGATGTGATATGATTGCCAATAAGACAAACTCTTCATCTAGACCAAATGTCAGAGATTGATGCAGGGTCTTTAACACTATGGAGCAATGACGGTGACCTAACAAGTAACAAATTTAGAGATGTGATATGATTGCCAATAAGACAAACTCTTCATCAAGCCCAAATGTCAGAGATTGATGCAGGGTCTTTAGGAATGGAGCAATGACCTAATATTTCAACAATACAAATATGGAGATGTGATATGATTGCCAATAAGACAAACTCTTTATTAAGACCAAATGTCAGAGATTGATGCAGGGTCTTTAACAATGGAGCAATGACCTAATATTTCATATTCAAATCACATTTACATATAAACATCAGATGTGGTATGATTGCCATTGGGACAAGTATGTGGCTGGTTTTAGATATCCACCCTATCATTCATCTTTACATATGAAGTAGACTTGATTCAGAGGCTTCTTGGGGATTAACAGAGGAACTTGCATTGTACTTTTACCTCACATTCCCCAATTTAGGCGTTTCTTTTTTCAAAATTCAAAATTACTTTTTTATTTTTTTTATTATTGATTTTCATTTATATAAAGATAATTCAAAGTTTGTTGACATTATTGATTCCTTCTGTAAATCCTACATTATATTTTATAAGCTAGTTGTAAGGAGCATCTGATACAGGACGAACTGGCTCATATCTTGACCTTAGCTTGGGGGTTGTTGGTGAGGTCAGTTGGGAACTATAAAAAATTACAACAAAGGAGACTTCTTTTTTTCTGATTGTGAACCTTCTATTATTATGTAGCAATAATCCAGGTATACTTGTATATATAGATTTTGTATCTCCATGTTGATTATTCCACTCTTTGCATGTGCTGTACTGGGTAACAAACTAAAACCGAGGGAATCACATCAACTATTTATAGAGGAAAACAACAAAACAACAGAAACACTGAAGTGCAACAAAAATAAACTGTAATGGAACATAGATAGAAACAACAAAAATGACATAACAATTAAAAACTCTAAGTTACTGTATAATCTTTAACAATGAGCAAAAGCCATATGTATAGTCAGCTAAAAAAAGGCCCAAAAATGACAAATACAAAACAAACCAAATAGGGTTTAAACTGGTTTGATGGCGCTTGAACGCTCACTTTACCTTTCACATCTGATAATTTTTTATCTAGAGCTCTTAAAAAAAAACCCAAAAAATAATATGAAAACAAAATTGTAAAAAAATATGAAAAAATAAAATATGAAAAAATAATATGAAAACAAAATGGTAAAAAAATAAATAAAAATAATGAAAAAATAAAATATGAAAAAATAATATGAAAACAAAATTATAAAAAAAAAAAAAAAAAAAAAATATGAAAAAAGAAAATACCAAAAAATAATATGAAAAAAAAATTGTAAAAAAAAAAATAAAAAAAAAAAAATAAAATAAAATACCAAAAAAAAATAATATGAAAACAAAAATTGTGAAGAATTTTAGATAATACACATGGAGATTGGTGTATAAAGTAGGATTATTTTGAATATTATTTATGCCCTGCTGTACGTTCATTCCAAAATTGGTCTCCATTCTCATAACTTAAGCTTAGCTTGAATTTAGAAAACAAGTACACAATGCCGAATACTACAAATAGATATAGGAAAATGTGGTATGAGTGCCAGTGAGACAACTCTCCATCCATGTAACAATTTATAAAAGTAAACCATTATAGGTCAAGGTACGTCCTTAAACACAGAGCATTGGCTCACATCAAAACACAGATCAAGTTTAAATTTGGTTGGCGACACTTTTACTTTTAGGAATTGTGCCACTTAATATGAAATTAAGTGTATCATTTGTGTCCCATGGAGACATAATCTATTAATTTTTCAATAATATATGAAATAAAAAACATCTGATATTTTAATTATCTAGATGGAGCTTTGCATGAAAAAAAAACAACCTTAAAAAAGATAATATGACAAAAAAATAATATGAAAACAAAATTGTAAACACAGTTCTAGATAATAATTAACATAAAGGGTGGTGTAAAAAGTGGGCATATTTTAAATTTATCCAAATTATCCAAAATTGTGAATATTTTTAACAATGAAGAAGAAGTGGAAGGGTACTTATAAATCCTCACAACAAAAAAGACGCTACTGTGTAGCTAGTTCAAAGACAATAAGAACTCATAAAAAAATGATGCATCTAAGACTAAAATATCAATCAGTACACATTCACACCAATGAATTTAGTGTCAAGACGTCATTGACAATTGGAGAAAACCATGACCTTGTGCAAGTTCATTTCTTTGTATGATTTATTCATGATTAACCAAAATTCTAGAAATAAAAAAATATTCAAGTATTAAATCTTATTATGTATGATAAATATAAATATAAATTCATAAAATATTTAGAAACAGCATCAAAGACAAAAGTTTGATCTTTATTTAATTTTTGTATATTACTGATGATAGACTCTCTCTCTTTTTAAATTCAATATGACTCTGACGGCAGCAATAGCAGGCGAAACACTATGTTCTGTGCAACCCCTTATGAAATCTTTAATCTTTGACAGAAATCAAACCGACTAATTCAAATGGTCCCAAACCATCACATGTTTTTGCCTGTATTTTTTTTTTATATATTTATGTGTACATCATGTGATATGAACATCTGCAGACTTCAGAGGACATCTCAAGATTTAATTTGATGGACCTTCTTTGTCTAAAATCCATACAAATGTTTTACTTTTTTGGGAAATCAAGGCATTGTCCATTGGCTTTTTTTTTTAACTTTTGTAAATTGTATATATGTTTTAGAATAGTTTAAAACAAATATGAGAATTTGGATCAGATTCTTGAATCAGAATCTGACAGCTAAATGTTCCATTAAAACCCAATGATTCAATTCATTATTCATAAAATTTCCGTTGGCATATAGCACTGATCCAGCTGTATAAAAGTAACAACATATCTTCCAGATTAATTTAAATAAGTACATCTAAGGACTTCATTTTGGAGGAACATGTATTCTTGAGATAAATATATATGAAAACAAAATTGTAAAAAAATAAATAAAAAAATATGAAAAAATAAATTACCAAAAAATAATATGAAAACAAAATTGTAAAAAAATAAATAAAAAAATATGAAAAAATAAAATACCAAAAAATAATATGAAAACAAAATTTAAAAAAAAGACAAAAAAAAACAATGATTCCAATTCATGATTCGTAAAATTTCCGTTTACATATACCACTAATCCAGCTTCATTAAAGTAACAACATATCTTCCAGGATTAATTTGAATAAGTACATCTAAGGACTTCATTTTGGGGAACATGTATTCTTGAGATAAATGTATCATATTTTCTTCCCTAAATACAGGAGGTGAGGAATCATTGATTTTTTTGCATTGTAGAACTAGGTCAACAAAACTGTTATTTCAGGAAATATGAATATTTTTTAACCAAATGAATGGATCACAAAACTTTTGAGAAATTCATTTTGAAATTATTTCAAGAAAATCTCACCAGTGATATTCATACCTGCCAACTTTTCAAAATGCCCATGGGGGTTTTGCTTGCAAGATGGCTGTCATAGTCCTAAAAATCTTTAAGAGGGCCTTCAAATACATTTTAATGTTGTTTTTCGGCTTCATGCTTTTATAAGCCTAGAGTCATTGTAAAATTAACTGTATTGTTTAAAATTGTGGACAAAATAATAAAATTGATCTTTCAAAATTTCAATTTGGGAGCCTCCATGTGGGAAATCCGCTGCAAATAGTGACAGTTGGCAGGTATGGATATTTGAGGCTAGAGTATTAGAAAGTCAAGAACCCAATACATACATTGAGGAACTTTAAACAAAAAATATAGTAAAACCTTGAGATTCAGAATTATGCACTACAGAGATACTGTATAGTAAAACCTTGAGATTCAGAATTATGCACTACAGAGATATAGTAAAACCTTGAGATTCAGAACTTTACACTACAGAGATATAGTAAAACCTTGAGATTCAGAACTATGCACTACAGAGATATAGTAAAACCTTGAGATTCAGAACTGTGCACTACAGAGATATAGTTAATAGTAAAACCTTAAGATTCAGAACTATGCACTACAGAGATATACTTCTGATTTAAAAAAAAGATTTTCAAAATTTAAAATATAACAGCAATTTCATTTATTTCCACACCTTTACTAAAGTACTGGCTACTTGCAATTTGCTAGTGATACTTTAAGAAGGAAAAGTCCACCAGCCATGATATGTTCACAGTGATAATGATGACCCTTACTTATGTTTTTAGATTTTGGCAAAGTATGAGAAGGTAATATATATGATGGCATAATCCCCCTTCAGGGGGTCAATTGTACTAAATTGCAAATTTCAAAAGCAGTACAAATTTATTTTAAAACTAAAATCCTATTACAAACATTAAGGAGATAATTAAACCAAGAAGAATTAAGAATAATTTCAAATTTCAAACAATCACAACTTATGTTACAAATAATATGAGTTAAAAAATCTTTTGAATTATTCATGTTCTTATTCCCCCCCCCCCCCCCCCCCCCCCCCCCCCGGGTGACTGGGGAATAGAAATATGGTCACTTGGTCTTCTTCCAACCGGCAGTAAAACGCTTGCCAAAGTGGGACATCCGTTTGGCTGTGCAGGATGTATCAAGTTTGCAGCCAATCCGATGCTTCATGTAAAGAGGGTCTGATGGTCTTTGCATGCTAAGAACCCTTGCAACAACTCTTTGAGGGGTCCGTAGGTAGCCTGTTGCATGGCAAAATTTCTGTCCCTATCCAATATACCCTCATTTTCCAGTGGCAGTCCAAATTTCCCAGACTATCACGATGGCTTCTATAATTACAAGACCTACCTATTGTATTTATTGTTTAGTTGTTCTCGTCCTGATAATGCATGAACTATTTGCCACTTTTTTTTTTATCAGTATATTTTATCTGAGACTACTGTGTTATAGTAGTCTCAGATTTTATGCAGGGGTCACTTAAAATTGAAATGAATGGGTTTGTTCAGAGAGGGAAGTGGATAGGGAACTGGATTAGAATGTCAATAACATGGCAAAAGGAAATGATAAAATGTTTTTTTCTTTGTCAATCTACATTTTTTTGGGCTTTAAAATGGCTTCCAAGTTGGAATATATAAATGGAAGTACATTCTTTTAACTAGAGATATTTGGAGTCAAAACCTATCTTCTCTATATTTTCCACTCTAAAATTGTCTTACTATTTAGCAATACTCTGATTTAGAATGACTATTTTAATACATGTTACCTTTAACATCTGATATTTTTATTATCTAGAGCTCTGTGAAAAAAAAGAAAAAAAATATATAAAAAAGAAATACCAAAAAATAATATGAAAACAAAATAGTAAACAGTTCTAGATAATAAACATTGAGGGTGGTCTCAAAAGTGGGATTATTTTAATATTTTTTATGACCCCTGTCTAAAAGTCTTCTAAAGTTAAGAGCACCTGAGATCACCCCTAGTTTTTTGGTGGGGTTCGTGTTGTTTATTCTTTAGTTTTCTATGTTGTGTCGTGTGTGCTGTTGTTTGTTTGTCTTTTTCATTTTTAGCCATGGTGTTGTCAGTTTGTTTTAGATTTATGAGTTTGACTGTCCCTTTGGTATCTTTCGTCCCTCTTTTATCAATTGTTTAAAACAAACAAAAATTTGAAAAGCAATTTAAATAAAAAATATAGGTCCTATTTGTAGGGACAGTGCAACTCTGCACGTTAAAGAACCCTTGCCACAACTCTTTTGAGGTGTCAGTAGGTAGTTATCAAAAGTACCAGGATTATAATTTTATATGCCAGACGCGCGTTTCGTCTACATAAGACTCATCAGTGACGCTCAGATCAAAATAGTAAAAAATCCAAAAAAATACAAAGTTGAAGAGCATTGAGGACCCAAAATTCCAAAAAGTTGTGCCAAATACGGCTAAGGTAATCTACTCCTGGGGTAAGAAAATCCTTAGTTTTTCGAAAAAGTCAAAAGTTATGTAAACAGAAAATTTATAAAAATGACCATATAATTGATATTCGTATCGACGTGACTTGTTGCAAGGCTAACTTTCTGTCCAACATTATCCTCTCTCGGCTGGCAGTAAAAATTTCCCCTCCATTCATCATCGGCCCACTTTAAAGAACCTACGAATTGATTTGTTATGATATCAAGAGATGTGAGACAACTATCCTACAGAGACCAAATGATATTAATGTAAAATAGGTTACTGTATGGACTTCAAAAATGAGAAAATCCACATACAATTAGCAGAAAGAGCCTCTAAGCTGGAGGATACAAAAATTTCAGCAATTTTTTTTTTTTTTAATTTTCATTACGAATTTAATTTATTACTTTATTAGTTCATATGGTACAAAAATCAACCAAAATAATTTATTTTGGCCCCAGTTGACTTTTTAAATGTGTATATATTGAAAAAGCTCCAAATTATCTGCCTTTGGTGCAAAAATGCCATTTTTTTTGCATAAAAATTGAAATATATCTTTTTTAACTCATCAGTGACCTATATTTTTTCATTTTTTTTCTCTCGATTAAGCTGAACTTAAAATAAACAGTTGTAAAATTTAAGCGATTTCTGTAATTTAGTTCTTTTTTTATTTCGACATTACCTCTATTTCTCCTATTAGTTCATCAGGAAAAAAAATACCTTTACAAAATTGTATGTTTTTGATGAAGACCCCATTTTTGTCGAGCCTTCGACTTTAGTCGAAAAAGCGAGACTAAGCGATCCTACATTCCGTCGTCATCAGTGTCGTTGTCGCGGCTGCATCCACAAATATTCACTCTGTGGTTAAAGTTTTTGAAATTTTAATAACTTTCTTAAACTATACTAGATTTCTACCAAACTTGGACAGAAGCTTGTTTATGATCATAAGATAGTATACTGATGTAAATTTTGTAAAAATAAAATTCCATTTTTTCATTATTTTACTTATAAATGGACTTAGTTTTTTCTGCGGGGAAACATTACATTCACTCTATGGTTAAAGTTTTTAAAGTTTAAATAACTTTCTTAAACTATCCTTGGTTTGTACCAAACTTGAACAGAGGCTTGTTTATGATCATAAGATAGTATCCAGAAGTAAATTTTGTAAAAAGATAACTCCATTTTTTTCTGTATTTTACTTTTAATTGGACTTAGATTTTCTTCCAGTTAACAATACATACAGTCTGCAGTTAAAGTTTTCAAAACATTTATTAATAGATTCATTAACTATCCAAAATTTTTACCAAACTTGGACAGAAGCTTCTTACAATCATAAGATAGTATCAAGAGAAATGTTTTTATTGATTTTTTTCCTCATTTTTGTTGAGCCTGCGATTTACAGCAACAGTAGGCGAGACACTGGGTTCCGCGGAACCCTTACAAATTTTTTAATTTTCTTTTTCTGTTAAGTATATATGATAGAGTTCATTTATTGAAACATATAGCAAAATCCTATATTTAAAAAAAACCTGATTTATACCCATTAGCCCTCTTAATTGAAGATTTCAATCTATCGATGGTGATAAATCAACAGCCTGATTTAATTATGGGCATAATTGAAACAATGAACAGTTCAAGTATTCATTATACCCCCGCTTTGAAAAAAAGGGGGGTATACTGTTTTACCTCTGTCTGTCCTTCCGTCAGTCTGTCAGTCTGTCAGTCAGTCCGTCCATCCCATGAATATTTTTCGTCACATTTTTCTCAGGAACTACACTACCAGGATTTCTGAAATTTGGTTTCAGGCTTGATATAAGTCAGCTATACAGTGTGATGCGTTTTCAGATTCATCACTCAACAACGTCCTGTTTACCGAACACTTGTTTGATTTTACACATGATAGCCAAGTTGAAAATTTTTCATCACATTTTTCTCAGGAACTACAATACAAGGATTTCTGAAATTTGGTTTAAGGGTTAATATAAGTCAGCTATACCGTGTGATGCGTTTTCAGATTCATCACTCGACATGCACTTCCTGTTTACCGAACACTTGCATATGTTTACACAATTAATATTATCCACTTGCGGCGGGGGTATCATCAGTGAGCAGTAGCTCGCAGTTTCACTTGTTTCTTCTCTATATTGAAATATCAAATGTTAAAGATAAAAAATACAAAAAAACAATTCAAATATTGGTTGAGGGGTATACCAAAAATTAAACCATAGAAAGAAAGTTTTTCACGATAGCCATTATCATCTGATATTTTTATTATTTAAAGCTCTGTAAGAAAAAATATGAAAAAAAAAATAAAATAATATGAAAGCAAAATTGTAAACAGAGTTCTAGATAATAAACATTGATGGTGGTTTAAAAAGTGGGCATATTTAAAATTTCTTTTTATTCAATATATTTAATATGATGGTTTTTTTGTGAATTCTTTGTGCTGGATAGGTTTTTTCTTTCATAAGTATATTAACTTGTTTTTTTGTCAAGCTGTACATTTTGTATGGTATCGAACAATGGCTTTAAAGTTGGAATATTTAATTGGAAGCGCATTCGCATTTCTTTAATTTTAGTAACTTGGAGACAACATCTATTTTCTCTGAATATTACACGCTAACATTGTCTTAAAATTTTGCAATAATTTCATTTTGAATGACTTTGTTTAAACCTATAACCTTAAACATATGATATTTTTATTATCTAGAGCTCTGTAAAAAAAAAAAAAAAAAAAAATATGTAAAAAAATAAGAAGAAATAACAAAAAATAATATGAAAACAAAATTGTAAACAGAGTTCTAGATAATAAACATTGAGGGCGGTATAAAAAGTGGGCATATTTAAAATTTCTTTTTACTCAATATATTTAATATGTACAACTCGTGGTTTTTTTGTGAATTCTTTATGCTGAATAGGTTTTTTCTTTCATATGTATATCAACTTGTTTTTTTTGTCAAACTACATTTTGTATGGTATCCAAAAATGGCTTTAAAGTCGGAATATTTAATTGGAAGCACATTTCTTTAATTTTAGTAACTTGGAGACAACATATGTTTTCATGCTAATATTGTCTTAAAATTTTGCAATAATTTCATTTTGAATGACTTTGTTTAAACCTTTAACCTTAAACATATGATATTTTTATTATCTAGAGCTCTGTAAAAAAAAAAAAAAAAAAAAAATATGTAAAAAAATAAGAAGAAATAACAAAAAATAATATGAAAACAAAATTGTAAACAGAGTTCTAGATAATAAACATTGAGGGCGGTATAAAAAGTGGGCATATTTAAAATTTCTTTTTACTCAATATATTTAATATGTACAACTCGTGGTTTTTTTGTGAATTCTTTATGCTGAATAGGTTTTTTCTTTCATATGTATATCAACTTGTTTTTTTGTCAAACTACATTTTGTATGGTATCCAAAAATGGCTTTAAAGTCGGAATATTTAATTGGAAGCACATTTCTTTAATTTTAGTAACTTGGAGACAACATCTGTTTTCATGCTAATATTGTCTTAAAATTTTGCAATAATTTCATTTTGAATGACTTTGTTTAAACCTATAACCTTCAACATCTGATATTTTTATTATCTAGAGCTCTGTAAAAAAAAAAAAAAAAAAAAATATGTAAAAAAATAAGAAGAAATAACAAAAAATAATATGAAAACAAAATTGTAAACAGAGTTCTAGATAATAAACATTGAGGGTGGTATAAAAAGTGGTCATATTTAAAATTTCTTTTTATTCAATATATTTAATATGTACAACTCATGGTTTTTTGGTGAATTCTTTGCGCTGGATAGGTTTTTTTCTTTCATAAGTATATTAATTTGTTTTTATATGCCCGTCTTTTAGACGGAACGTATTATGGTATACCATGGTCCATCCGTCCGTCTGTCCGTCCGTCGTCCACACTTCGGACAATAACTCAAAAACACTTTCACCAAATTCCATGAAACTTAAGTGAATTGTTTATATCTATTGACGTAAGCTCCCTTTCGTTTTTTTTTTTTAAATTTCAGATTTGAAGATTTGGATTTCTGGGGCTTTATTCATAAAAAAGGGGGGGATTTTCAACACTTCGGACAATAACTCAAAAAGGCTTTCACCAATGTCCATGAAACTTTGGTGAATTGTTTATATCTATTGATGTAAGCTCCCTTTCAATTTTTATAAATTTCAGATTTTAAGTTTTGGATTAATGGGGCTTTATTCATAATAAAAGGGGGATGTTTAACACTTCGGACAATAACTCAAAAAGGCTTTCACCAATGTCCATGAAACTTATTTTTATTATTATTATGAATAGTGCACTGTATAATTTGTAAAATGTTTATTGTGAAGTCTTGGAAAATTGTGAATCTTTAGAACTGTGTTTATTTGAGATGTTTATATTCAATCTTCAATGATGGTCATGGCAATGGAGGACAATAGAATATTGCTCTGAGAAGAAACTGACTTTTTTATATCAAGAAAGATCCAACAACAGTAATCAATGATATCTACAAAGACAAAAGACTGAGCTATAATAGCTAAATAAAACTGAACTTGTATAATAACATGTATGTTCTATAGTAAAGATATGTTCCTACATAATGTTCTATAGTGAAGACATGTTCCCACATACTGTTCTATAATGAAGACACGTTCCTACATAATGGTCTACAAGAAAGACATGTTCCTACATAATGTTCTTAGAAGACATGCTCCTACATAATGGTCTATAGTGAAGACATGTTCCTACATACTGTTCTAGAGAAGACATTTCCATTCTCAATTTTATGTTCCTACATACTGTTCTAGAGAAGACATGTTCCTACATAATGGTCTATAGAGAAGACATATCCCTACATAATGGTCTATAGTGAAGACATGTTCCTACATAATGGTCTATAGTGAAGACATGTTCCTACATAATGTTCAATGGTGAAGAAAGATGTTCTATAGCACAAACAGATGTTCCTTAGTTGCAATAAAGTGTTCAGAAGACGGACAGAGTTTCCTTTTGCAATGAAGTATCCAGAACTCATAGCTGATAAGATTTCAAGCTCTTCATTACATATTCTGCTGTTTTCTCAAGAAAAACTCAAGGTATTGATAGTTTAAGTCTGTAAAAAGTGTATTATTTGCACGCAATTTAAATTTTGATAGTGTTTTGTAATTTTTTCTTGTTTTCTTTTCTATTGATGAATATGAAGAATTGTGAAATGTGTATGACTTGATAAGATAATGAAAAGAAAAATTATATTTAAACTTTCAATAAATACTTTTTGACAATTCTTTTCCTCAGTTTAAAACATTGAAAATGCCTATAAAAACAATAGCTTAATATTTCATCAGAATGTATTGTAAGGCAGCATGCTATTTTGAATGTTGGTTATCTGTACGATCAGCCTAAACTGATTTTACATAGTAAAAAAAAAAAATTGAAAGCTAACAAGGGGAAATAATTTATCAAATTTTAAAAGAAAAATACCAGCAAGCACTTGAAAAAAGCTTAAACGTAAGAACTGTACCAGGCTTACATCTTACTGCAAGTTAAAGTTGGCACCAACTACCAAAGTGAGGGAATTCTTTGCAAAATGCGAATCTTCTTTCAACCATTTATTGAAAAACTAATAACGAACATAAATAATATTGATAGAAAAAGAAAAAAAATATATTTAAAAATAATTACATATTAGCTATGACATTTAGATGATGTGGTATGATTGCCAATTGAGACATCTATATAGCAGTGACCAAATGAAATCAATTAGTTTGACGATCTCCTTATAGAATTTAAAAATACATACGAAAATCTTAATTAAATACATGTAGTTTTAATTTAATAGATTATTTCAAGTCTTAAGTATGTGAATGCCATTCATAAAAATGAATTATTTTTATTCCAGATTTCAATGTTCAACCTGAAAGTCGAAATTCTTAAAATTTATGCTGGACATCTCAAATCAAGGATCCATCACAATACTGGATATCTACAGATATTAGACTTATGGAGAATATTCTAATAAATTAATGTAAGTGTTTACATTAAGTAATCTGGTGGGTTGATTGTGATCCCTTATGTATACAATCACCTGAATTAATATGGAATTGAAACCATTTTACAGCACTATAATAGAAGCCAGTATATGCTTTTTCATATCGAAACAGTCTATTTTCGAAATACCTAGTAATTTCTTGTAATTGACGTTCAATCTGTTTGGCAAATTAGATTGGATCGATAAAAAAGTACTACTGGGGTAAATGTGAGATGTATTGGTCCAAATAATGAGTTCAAATTGTTTCAAGTGTTATAAGGGTATTCTCACTGTTTTCAAAATACTGTAAAATTCTGAATATCCTAGAGCATGTCAATCAATAAAGCAGATCCCAATAAAATATGGGTTCCCAATTACCATCAAGACAATTGTTTTTGCTATCTTTTACTGAAGATTTCCTTTGTCTTTTCTTGTCATTCCAAAACAATTAATTTTCAAGGGTATTCAGCAGATTATTAACTGTTACCTTGTGTATTGCAATTAAAATAACAAGTTATATGATGTGCAAAGTAGACAATTGATGATAGGTGTTTTGCTCTTTATCTATAAAAGTGGATACAAATATTTCAACATCATTCACATTTATCTGTCTTAAGATGCTACTGGTACCAAACTGCTTCACTAAAATTAGTTTGGCTTGTTTAATTTTCTGACAATTTTGTCAAAATGTTTGACCATATGACAAAAATATAAAGATTTAAAAAAAACTTGGAGCCACACACTTTATCGGCAAATTTTCATTAGACAAATAGCAGTTTGACTAACAACAATTTTGATCACTGAGAAGCTTAATATTTCCTGAACAATAGTCCGTAATTCAAACATTCAGCTGATTTTTGCAGAGTTATCTCCCTGTAATGTTGTGTACCACCTTAAATTCATTTATTTATGTCTTTGGGAATAAATAAATATTGCTAATCAGATGATCCCAAAAACTAAGAAATATTTTCTGTGTTTTAGATGTACGACAAATCCTGCTTCAAGTATCAAACCAGCAAAACTACTTGATGGGAGTAAAACATACCACTGAATCTCACTTCGTACAAGGTTGATAACCAGCAAAATTATTTAATGGGAGTAAAAAATAGGAGCAGGATCTCACCTCATACAAGGTTGGTATTCTTTAACTTCCGTAGTGAATTAATTATCTGTCCATCTATCTGATGTCGCAATGTTCTAATAAAAATAAGAAGATGTGGTATGATTGCTGATGAGACAACTCTCTACCAGAGACCAAAGGATGTAGAACAACTTTGAGTTCCAATGAGACAGAGCTGCTTAAAAACTAGCTGTTTCACTGGGTCAACTTATGAATATGATGTACTGGAAAATAACCAGTTGATTAAAGTAACTACTTTTAATGTTGTTCTTTATCATAACAGTTGCTGCAGTGTCTTCAGCTATGAACTGAAATGCTTATGCTTAGCAATAATGTCAAGACGACCCCTATTGTCAACTTGAATATTGTATGTTCAATAATGGTAACATTACTCCAACTGGAGGTATCAACTGTATTAAATACCGCTACAAAATAGAAGAATATTAGAAGTGAAAGAAATTAGTCTAGATGTATTTTGGTTATTTTTCTCATACACTTCACCTCCTTGTATTCATATCTGCATGGCTGTATTGAGACTTTAATATACTAAGCCTGCTTGAGAAAACAAAATCAGGGGAAACATTTCTATGGGGATGTAATTAAGTCTAAAGAATAGTACTGAACTGCTCACCATTGTTGCTGTAAAACCTTCCAAATTCATGTTATGTTCCCATTTTCTTTTGCAATTTTTATTATCCAATTGAATTAACTGATTATATTGTTGTTTGTAGTGAGGAGGGACAATTGAAGTGATGAACTAAGAAACATCTGAATGGTGTACACAAGAAAAACAGACCACATAGAATAAGGAAAGAGAAAGATTAACTCATAGAGTAAAGGATAGATGAAATTAGAAAAAAAACCCTGAAATTAACCAACATACCAGCTGACTTATCACCAACTTAGAGATTAGAGCTGACTCAACTGATGAACATAGTCAACTGATGAACATAGTCAACTGATAGACAGAATCAAGTTTAACATATTGACAGCATAGTAAAACAATCAACATACCAGCTGTCTTATCACCAACTTAGAGATTAGAGCTGACCCAACTGATGAACATAGTCAACTGATGAACATAGAACACAACTTTAACATATTAACATCATAGTAAAACAATCAACATACCAGCTGACTTATCACCAACTTAAAGGTTAGAGCTGACCCAACTGATGAACATAGTCAACTGATAGACATAGAACAAAGTTTAACATATTAACAGCATAGTAAAACAATCAACATACCAGCTGACTTATCACCAACTTAAAGGTTAGAGCTGACCCAACTGATGAACATAGTCAACTGATAGACATAGAACAAAGTTTAACATATTAACAGCATAGTACAACAATCAACATGTCAATATTAACAGCATAGTAAAACAATCAACATGTCAATATTAACAGCATAGTAAAGCAATGAACATGTCAGAGACTAATATTCTTGTCAATTAAAATATATGACTGAAATTTCATAATTGTATATGGTCAGCGGGAGAGAGAGAAATATGTAGAATGGTCAAGAGTGGGAAAGGGAGCACACTCATGTATGATGATGAGAGAGGAGAGAGAGAAGATTTTAGATATTTAGAGACAAAACCTATTGTTCTTTATTTATTACAGTCTAAAAGTGTCATAGATTTGCAATATTCTTATTTTGAATGTCTTTGCTTATACCTCTAACCTTTAGACATCCAATATTTTTATTATCTAGAGCTCTGTAAAAAAAAAAAAAAAAAAAAAAAAACATGTAGAAAAATAATAAAAATAATATGAAAACAAAATTGTAAACATAGTTCTAGATAATAAACATTTAGGATGGTGTAAAAGAAGGTATATTTTGAATTATCTCCACCCTCCAAATATATTTATGAAATTAAATACCAAGAGATATTTATTGGATGTTGGAAAAGTTTTTTATACTGCAACTAGATGTGTTTATTTCCTAAATATAGTAACATAGCTTTATTTTTATATAATGTCAATTTCATCATGGAACCCTTTCTCCATAATCAGAGGTCCATTAAAGGATGAAAAAAAGTTTGATATTTGTGTTACGATTAAAAAAGCTATCATTCAATTAATTTAAGTTACAGTATAAAAACAATATTAGGTCAATGTCATAAAAATATAAACTTTTTGTACTCGGCGCAAAATTTGGTAAGGGCTAGGTAGAACCTTGCCCTTCCCCAGTTTCTCAGTCTCATACAAAAAAGTTTATATTTTCCTGACATTGACCTAATATTGTGGTTTTGAATGTCTTTGTTAACTGTAACTTTTAACATTTGAATTCCATTCAGTATTAAAATAATATGTGATGCAAATTTTTCTTGTTATTCTATTTAAGGACATGATTTTATTTGTATTAAATGTTTTTTTCTCACCTGCCACAAAAACTTCAGAAAGCAAGACCTGGCGGCAGCAGAAGCTAATTGTATTAAGCTATATATTTCAGAAATTGATATGTTTGGAGGATTCATACCATAAATACAGACAGATGCCTTATGTTTAGAAGTTTCTCATGTCTGTCACATGTTTTTTGTCCAATGCCTCATTTTCATGGTTCAGCAACTGCTTGAAAAAATGTTTTTTTTTTCATTTGAATTTCTCAATGATGAGTAATAGGATTTGATATATGTATCACTGGACTGGATCGCATGTCAATAAGTGGTGGAACTAGCTGACCTTCTGCGACCCAGTTCTGATCATATTATTTTGTAGGGGAACTAACTCTGAATAGTGCTGGTAGAGCATAGGTAACGCATTATCTGGTTTTATTTATATAACGCACAAGAAGTCAATAAAACACTAATTTCAATGATTGTATATTAATTATTCTCAAATAGATAAGCATTCATATTTTCAACAAAACTCGTTCTCCTAAATTTTAATAATCATTTAATGTATATCATAGTTACTTGACCAATCAAAATACATCACTCCAGAAAATTGGAGGGTAATTATTTTAAACCTTACTATTGCATGTATTGAACATATGGTCCCTTAGATGCCTTTTTATCAATTACAATCTATAGTTAAAAGTATAAATTATGTAACTAAAATATAACACTTCTATTGTATTTTATCTTAAATAGGAAATAGCTAATTACAGTCTTATTGTAATATTTTGAAGTGCTAATTAAGCTTTACCTCAAGTTTACCTTAATTCCTAATCCAGAATTAAGAAAGACAGTCTACATATGTTCTCTTCTGCGAGGAACGTTTGCGCTTTTTCATAGGACATTTGCGCTGTTTATTTCGGACACTTGCTCTTTTTAATAAAGGAAATTTGCACTTTTTACATAGGACATTTGGGCTTTTGCAATATTTGACCTTAAAGAGTTAAAATCATATTTTTCTTTATGGTTAAAAGTTTAAAAATCATTCCGTAGCACATTGATATATGTTTTAAAGTTTATACACAGCTTAAAGTTAACATTATAAATGTCAATGTAACGAATCTTAATGCAATTCGGCGACTACTGTTCAATGATACTCTTCAAAAAGAAAGTCAAATTAATACAATTGAATCAAAATTAAAAGCGCAAATGTCCATAGTATTTGAAGTGCAAATGTCCTCTCGTTTTATAAGTAAAAAAATGCAAACGTCCTGTGCCCGTTCTCTTTGAGATGTGAAATATTTGCAATAAGCCTTTACTTAGTTTTGACATGTTTTAAAACATTCTAACACTTTAATTCATCCATAAAGAAATAAAGAAAATATAGATTTATTTATACAAAACTATTAAAAAAATATTGCCAAGGAAAAATACCTCATTTATCCTTGGTGATATATGGGTCATTGCTATGTCTTTGTTTTTCAGACAGGGTTCACCTGACCTCAACCTCCTTGATCAAGGTGAAAGTTACATGATTGGATCTGCTTCCCAGATGTTGTAAGCAGAAGTTTAACTTTATTTGGTGTATGGAATGATTGTAAGGTGTACATGTCAGTCTTGTAGGTTTTATTTGATCTTGTCAATGACCTCATTTTCATTGTCTGAATGTTAAGTTTTCCTAGTTAATATGGAGATGTTGTATGATTGCCAATGAGACAACTATCCACTTAAGTTAAAATGAAGTTGATGTAAGCATTAAAGGCAATAGTACAGCCTTCAACAGTGAGAATAAAATTCTCCGCTGGGCACAGCTCTAAGAACTTATTTTTTTTAAATTACCTATTATGGTCCAATATCCAAAATCTAAATACATGGTTAGAATCGGCATATAAAAAAATCCCAAGAATTAAATTTTTGATGAAATCAAACTAAGTTCAATATTGGACCCTTTTGACCTCAATATGAACCAGTTAAATAGCAGGGCTTAAAAATCAAAAATCTAAATACATGGTTAAATCAGCATATCAAAGAACCCCATATATTCAATTTTAACAAAGTTTAATTTTGGACCCCAATTTTGAACCAACGTTTTGGCCCCTTTTGACAAAAAATTCCTAAACGTTTAGGGCAATTACCCCCAAACTCAAACCCAGCTATCCTTTTGTGATATGGAACCTTGTAGTGTAATTTCATAAAGATCCATACACTTACGAGTTATTGTCCTGAAACTAGAAAAATGCGTGTTTTTTGCCCCTTTTGGGCCCCTAAATCCTAAAATATTTAGGCATTTACACCCAAAATCAATCCCAGCCTTCCCTTTGTGGCATGGTACCTTGCAGTACAATTTCAGAGAAATCCATACACCTGAACACAAGTTTGTGTTTGGAAACTAAAAACATTCTTATTTTTGGCCCCTAATTCCTAGAGGTGTTGGGCAATTACCCCCAAACTCGATTCCAGCTTTCCCTTTGTGATTTGGAATCTTGTAGTATAATTCCAGAAAGTTACATACACTATCACACAAGTTATTGTCATGAAACTAGAAAAATGCTTGTTTTTTCCGGTTTTTTTGGGCCCTAACTCCTAAAATTTTGAGGCAATTACCCCCAAAATCAATCCCAGCATTTCGTTGTGTTATGGAACCTTCTGGTGCAATATCAGTGATATCCATACTGAAAGTAACAAAAAATCTTATGTTTGGCCTCTTTTTGTCCCCTAATTACTTAAATGTTGGTACCATAACCCCGAAAATCAATCCGAACCTTCCTTTTTGTGGTATTGAACCTTATGGTAAAATGTTATAGATAGCCATTCACTTAAACCAAAGTGATAGTGCGAAAACCAATGTGTCTTAGGACGACGACGACGACGCCAACGTCATACCAATATACGACCACAAATTTTGTTTGCGGTCGTATAAAAACCCATACTGTGTAGTCTGCTTTGACATGAAAAATATGAAACAATTCAAACGTCCTAATTTATAACAAAACTATTTTTGAAAAACAAATATGAGACATGAACCAACGACAGCCTTAGTTAGAACTACAGGTTCCTGATTTTGTCACAAGCACTTAAAGAATGAGGCAGGGTTTAACAAGGTCTCAACCCTCCCCTAGCCTGGGAAAGTCTAAAGAAAGGAGGTTTTATTGTGCTTCGTTACCTCAGTCACAGTGAGGCCTTCTACACAGAGCAAACACAAATTGCCTTACTTGCATTGCAAGTGTAAGATAACACCTAACAGCAGATTGAGTGGAATTCATTGCAAGATGATTCCAATGGGACACGATTAAAAAATGAACATACTGGAAAGTAGTACATATTTAAAACTAAATAGTTCCTTTAAATCGGTGTTAATTATGTATAGAATGGGTGTAAGGTGTACATATCTGGCAGATTTCCTCACATTCATGGTTCTTTTATTGATATCTAGTATTCATAATCTGTTCCTTTTATACTATAAGCAATAGGTCAACTATATTTGGTGTTTGTGATGATTGTAAGGTGTCTTTCTGACTTGGTTTATCTGGACATGATCAAAAACTATCAGCCTAAAACAAATTATAAATAGTATTTTTAAAGCAGCCCAGACATTTTAGCATGACTGCTCTCTTGTTTTCCTTAGAAGTATAATGTTTAAAAAAAACTTGATTTGATTAAACATGTCGGATGTTTATCCTTCTTGATCTAGTTTAAAAGAAATATAAGAATAAGGAGATATGATATGGTTATGAGACGGCTACCAATATTTCCAAAGGACAATGGTGTGAATAGTTTCGTGTAACTGTAATACCTTCAATAATGAGCAAAATTTCTACCATATAGTTGGCTATGAATGGCACCTGTTTGACCGATACAATTTAAAAGAGAACACCTAAGACTTAGATCATTATTCATGATACAATAATCGTCCAAGAACAAATACGACGAACAACAACCAACAAAACCACTGTATTGTAGGCTCCTAACTTGGGAAAGACGCGTACAGTTTGTAGCGGGGTTGAACATGTTTGTGAGTGGTCAATCCTCCCCTAACATTAACAAGTGTTGTATTAATAAGGGGGAGGGTAATAACACTTAAGAAAAGAATATAGGTCGGTTGGAAAGGCTTTAACTCGTTGGATTGATAAAAAAAACGAAAAACAATTTACAAATCTTGAATATTACTATATACTCGCCTTTACTGAAAGCTAGTTCAAAGACAAATAAGTAGATATGGTATGATTGCTAATTAGACGACTACCCATCAGGGTACAAATGATTCGAATTAAAGCAATTATTATATTTCAAATTACTGTAAATTCAGAAATTATTGCGATTTTTGTCGAGCCTTTGACTTTAGTCGAAAAAGTGGGACTAAGCGATCCTACATCCCGTCAGCGTCGGCGGCGGCGGCCTCCACAAATATTCACTCTGTGGTTAAAGTTTTTGTAATTTTAATAACTTTCTTAAACTGTTCTTGATTTGTACCAAACTTGGACAGAAGCTCGTTTATGATCATGAGATAGTATCCAGGAGGAAATTTTGTAAAAATAAAACTCCATTTCAAATTTTACTTATAAATGAACTTAGTTTTTCTGTCTGGAAACATTACATCATAATTCACTCTGTGGTTAAAGTTTTTAAAATTTTAATAACTTTCTTAAACTATCCTGGTTTTATACCAAACTTGGACAGAAGCTTGTTTATGATCATAAGATAGTATCCAGAAGTAATTTTTGTAAAAAACTAAATCCATTTTTTCCGCATTTTACTTTCAAATGGACTTAGATTCTATGCCAGGTAACAACACTTTCACTCTGTGGTTAAATTTAAAAAAAAAAATTAATAACTTTCTTCTACTATTTTGGATTTGTACCAAACTTCGACAGAAGCACAGAAGCTTGTAATAATCAAAAGCTTGTATCTAGATGAATATTTTTATTGATTTTTTTCCCTCGATTTTGTTGAGCCTGTGATTAACAGCAAAGTAGGCGAGACACTGGGTTCCGCGGAACGCTTACAATTTTTTTTTATTATTGCGAATAATGCGACTGGGTGATGATCACGATAAGATGTAGTATGACACCCTATGAGACCACTATCCAACAAAAGACAATGTTAAAAGGATGTATACAAAAATAAGTTACCATACAGCACGGGGATATGTCAACATATAAATTTGATACGCAGTCAGCTATGTTTTTTTCCTTCCGAAATCTCTATCCAGGGTCCTTCATTACTGTTTTCTTTATTTTTTTATACCATTTTTCTATTTTATTTATACATTTTGCCTGTTATTCTCTAGTCTATATGTTGGCACCTTATTCTCTATAATTTAATTTTTGGGCCTATTTTGCTCTATTCTTTTTATTTTGAAGCCTTGTAGATTTCTGCACATTTTATTCTCTGTACACCAAATCAAGACTCTCAAGCATATATTTTATAAGAAAAGTATAGCCTATTTGTGATACCCCGGAATTACCCAGCGTTCAGACATACAGTCTGACATTTTATTTAGATGTAAACAACATGCATATGGGATCGCTCATTTTAATAAACAATTTACAAATAAATTGCTGACAATTTATATATTTAACCTGTCTGAAATTACAACATATTGATACATTTAACATTCCAAAAAAGCGAAACTAAGCATTGTCTGTGTATACATTTATGTAGGGAGAACTGCAAATATCTCCTTATTTTAAGATTGTTTCCCATTTACCATGAACAGTGGTGTACAGCATGACATAATAATTGTATAAAATTGTTGGCAGACTCACGGTGGGTATGGTTGTCCTGCGAGAGAACGTTCTGTGCTGGTGATTTGGTCCTGTCAGGTGCTGGTGGGTCCTGATTCTGTGCTGGTGGGTTTGTTAACATTGTATCATAAGTTTTAAGCTTGGCATAGTTTCTCGTAAGATTTAAAAGTTGTATTTTAAAAGAAAAATGTATCTTATAGCTATTAAAAATCACTTGCTGTATCTGTAAGATTTTTTCAACATAATTTTTATCAGGTATATTTTTTCGAAAGTTCGATAGAACACTAAAAAAATTCACTATTTTATGAAAGGGCAAACTAGAATATGTCGGAGAATGAAGACGAGATAACCTTTGTACAGAGATTTTTGTTATGTTTAGCATGGGATCAACACAAGGGTACATTATCCTTAAAGATCTATTTAAAAGTATTTGAAACTACCGTTTGCTTTGTTAATTGTGCCTTCAATTTCAAAAATTAAAATATCTCCTAGCTTCATACTACCAATTGAGTATAAAACAAGTATATAAGTTTAAAAAAGAAATTCTTAGATTAAACACCTACATTTAACTTTAAAAGGTCATAACCGTTTAAAACAATACAAATCTACACACACAAACAACTGGCTAAATTTCAACGTTATCAACCCGAATCGCTATAAGATCATATATAAGCTCACCTGTGTCGAGGGGTCGTGTGAGGTTCATGTATTGTCTTGACGTCCGCAATTACAAAAAGATCTTTTCTGAAATTACTTGACCAAATGTTACCAAATGATTTTTCAAGAGTGAATCTAGGAAAAACAATATTCATCAACAAACATGACCACTGTCTGTTAAAATGTATTCGAGTTTTTAGTTACAGTCGATTCCATTGAGTATGTAGGCAAAGGTAATATCTTTGGTTAGCTTGCTTGTTAGCTAAACCGTGAAGTCATTGTTAGGTAAGGTATACTACCCTCCTTTCTAAGTAGCCTGGTCCTACAGACAGAAAGATGTGTCATTTGTCGGACTAGTCTACTCTTAAAGTAGGGTAGTTTACATAACCTAACAATGACTTTTCTGTTCAGCAAGCAAGATAACCAACGATATTCCCTTTGTCTACACACTCATTGAAATCGGCTTTAATATTGCAAAAGTTCAAGCAATTAGGGCAAAACTTACCGATTAAAAAAATTCAAAAGGCCAATGTCTATCTACCTTGCACATTTCAGAAAATTCAGATCAGATAACGAAACTGGGTCCAGCAACATTTATAAGCAATTTAAGATTTTGACCCTCACAGTTTCCATTCACCACAAATATTCTCGTTACAACGAATCATTTTAAATACAAAAATACCAGTTGCAACCTTTTGTTTATCTATTAATATATGTATACGAATAAAGTTATGAAAGGCAGCAGGGTCACCAGGGTGAGGAGTCCATGTCATCTGAAATAAATGCTAAGCATAGATCTAGAAAGCGACAGATAATCATGACATTAAAAAAACTTCTCTTCTTTTCGACTTTTTCCGAACAAATTGACACATAAAATGAATTATACAGTATTGTGGAATTTTTAACTTGTGTTCAATTCATTGGTTACACCTTTTACTAGGATAACAATCCTGTCAAGTATAAGCTGGGGAAAATATTTCAGAAAAGAAGATGGATATGTGAAAGTTTCCATGCGTCGGTGCAACAGCATACGAACAGCTAACATGCCTAGTCAGGGTGGAAGCTAAAAAAGTCCACGAAAATTTGATTTAAAACCTTTATTCGTTCCAACAAAGTTATTGAGATTTTGTTGAGGATTTAACCATCTACGACAACAAGAATTTTTTTTTAGAATTTACAGCTCTTCTATAAATATATGCAAAGCAAACCATTGATCAAATTGCTTGCTATGATTGTTTGGATGTTTGTAAACGACAGGTAAGTAGTCTGTTTACTATATACTAGAATTTGTTTGGACAATAAATATAACTATAATTCCTGTCAGTTTGTATTTGTCCAATCAAATCCCAGTATGTATTGAAACTCCGCCTACCTAAAAACATCCAAGCAAACATAGCAAGCAAGTCAATCAAAGTTTTTTTTGCTTGCTTTTATAGAAGAGCTGTACTATATAATGCAAAGAAGCGTTTAAGTCTTTCGCCAAAAAATACTATCAATTTCTTTTTGTCCTATGTAAACTTCCGTACCTTTTCCTTCCATTCATGATCATTAAATTGAACTGTAAAATATTTCTTTGTACCTTCTTAATTCCTTTATAAGTCTTATGTATACATATAATTATGACAACAACTGTTGTGAGCACAAGATTTACCGCACACTTTTAAAGTTCTGCTTCATCAAACATTAAAATGTGAACTTAAGTTTTGAGACTTTTTTAATCTACACGATTGGAATTTTTGTATATGAGAATATGGTTTATCTATTAGTTGAAAATGCGGCTTTGAACTAGCTTTCAGTACCTGCGAGCATTCGTTGTTCAATAATGTGTGTCTTTGTGTTATTATTTTATGTGATAAATTGTTGTGTTGGTACACCACTGTAACAATGAAGGAGGAAATGAGGAGGGTTGGTTGGGTGGAAGTGGGGAGGGGTATGCGGAGCGCTAACAAACATGTCTATGCGGCATGGGCTTTGATCATTGTTGAAGCATCAATGTAAGGGGCATTTAAAGGGAAACTTCGCAAAAAAATCAAAAATTGATATTATGTTCATTAGGCATAAAAATGCTCAAATTCATAGATATTATAGTTTTATTCCGCTAGATAAGCGATCACCATCGATTTTAAATTTAGAGAATCATTTCCATCCGTTCAGCCATTTTGTCTTCGTTCCCGGTTAATAAAATCGATATGTCTATAAACCCAAAAGGAACAAAACTACAGTAACCGATGTAGTCGTAATTGCATGTCGATATCTTGGCAATCGTACGGTTGTTTTATCCGACTTACTAACTTCAAGTTGATACGGAAAATATTCTTATTTTTTTTTAAATTACCACGGTCTTTTGTTTTTAAGCTGTTGATATTGGAATTAGGTAAAAAGTCAAAGTTGAAATCATAAATAAGTGATCCGTGAAAATTGTTTTCGAAAATCTAATTTGTTCATAATTCTTTAAAGTAATAAACTTTTTTCAAATAACTTTTAATCTTCCCTCATCTGATCACCAGCATGACTACAGGTATTACTTTCAAAGGTATTGGGAGGGGTGTGAGGTGACACGTCCAGGTATTCAAGCGATTTCCTGTCGGGCTTGCAAGTTCATGCATCGTTTCACTTCTGCATGTATTGATCAGTGTACACGGCTGATAACTTATAACTTTCCATTTTGAACTATCAGATGTATAATATACAACTCTGTCTTACTTGTCATTACTAAACTCATACGCTTGTTTATAAATAACATTTCTGGTGTAAAGAATATTATTCATAAAAATATAAATAATACCCAAAAAATAAGATTTGATGGAATTAAAATCTATTTAAATATTTTTTCCAAGGGTGAATTTGGGAAAATGTAATATATACTCATTGTCAATGGTGAATGACAGATTGGAACATACCAGAAATATTGATTTATAAAATGTACGCACTTGCCGATGATTCGTTTATACGACTGGGTTGAAAGTTATGGAACTAAAGCGCAATTTAAAATATATACATGTATACATTAAACATAAGAAAAAAAAAAACATATATTTTGAATAAATTGGGGTAAAAGTTTTGTAAATAGACTAGTCCACGTATGCCAACAGAAGGTAATCATCGAATGTCGATAGACTATTGTATACCAGAAGAAGAAGAGAACCAATTTGATTTAAATACAGGTCAATGTATAACTTTTGCTTTGGTTCATTGAAGTTGTCACGGGAAATAGTAAAATCACAGATTTATATTTCAATAAGATTGTTCTCGAACAAAGAAAGGAATTCGTCATCACAATTGTAATATATGCCACTGGACGAACACTAATTATCCCCAAGGGATGTGAATATTTTGCTGGCAAACTTTTGAGTATCAAAGTTTCAAATTAATTTCGGGATTTATTTTCTCTCTTGGTATTCAATAACAGAAAAAAAGAATAAATTACTTGTCCGCTAAATAGGGGTATTCTTGTCAGATAAAAGACTTTTAGTTACATTTAAAAAAAAATATGGAAATATGACATTAAATTGGTTCTGTCGTTTTTTTAAACATCGTTAAAAAGATGTGTGTCTAAGGTGAACGCCACAAGACAAGAACCCTGTAATACTAGTACGAGAGTATAGCATTTAAACCTTGCTTCTCAATAATATGGTTGTATCGGAAATCTTTTCATACAAATTGACAACTCATGGTCCGATATGCATGTACTATTTGCCACATAACGCCCATAGATCTTTCTACCATCATCATCTTATTCTTTGATATTGCTGTAAACATCGATGGTTCACACCCAAACAAAATGGGAGTAATGGACCCTCAGAGCTTCTCCGTGTTATACACTTGTGGAACTTAATTCATAGACGAAATTTCTGTATTGAAATGAATCTACATCTCACAAACAGGATTTTCAAATAATGATTTGAGTAATCACCTTACAAACCAATATAAAAGTATGGCAAGATATAACCATGAAGGAATTTAGTTTTTGTCAGTCGCAAGAACTCATCACAATCATAAACGTATACGTATATATGCATGCAGTTTCAAATATCAAGAACAAGCGGTCGATGTCGATAGTCCGTTTTCTAACTGTTCAGAGTTAGACATGTCACTAGTTCATTCTTGGAAGCCTTCATATTCCCAGTCCAACGATGGGAACTCTTTCTGTTTGTATTGACTATAAATGCTTGTATGGTAATTCTGTCGTTTATCTGTACAAGTGGTTGCATTTCCTCTCCTTTCCCAACAAACAAACGAACGAAACGCTACTATTTTGCTTTCTCTGGAGCTCATCCTCAGTGGCGCTTATACGTCAGGAAACTTACATGTATGTATACTAATAATGATTGTTGCAAGAACAACGATGTATGGACAAACTATTCTAAATTCGTCAATATCAGTTATGCATGACTAAGATATAAGTTTTATTACAACTACTGTATTACTTATTTGGATTAATGACGGCTATCATGTTCAACATTGCACAAAATATTATCATAGAATTTAAAAAAAAAAAATTGTCAAAAAAAATAATGCCTTAGCTTAGATAATTGGTATTCTTTTCATTAAAAATTCGTGTAAATGATTGTCAAATGAATTTTATTATGCAAGAATAAAATGTTAAAAAGAAACTAAAACAAAAAAATCATGCATTTTGTATGTTGTATTTTTTTTTCAATTAAAAACTTTAAAATTGCTATAGTTTTATAAGAATTTAAACACAGCCAGATTTGAATACAAGTTAAAAAATTCCGGTAAAGTCAATGATATCAAACAGATTGGCAATGGTATAACAAATTGGGTAATATTGCATTTAGTTTTTATTAAAGATTAAAACTACCATTTTTTACTTCATTTACGCCAATTACCGCCAAGAAAGTAATCAAAAATTGTTTCCTTTTATTTTTATACACTTTCGGAATTACGAATCTGAAATTTTATTTTCAATTAATTTACACAATTTAATTATTGTATCTTTATTCTCATCGTGTATTAAACTCTTAGTGTATTAAAATCGTGACAGCATACTCTTCCTAACCCTTTCTGTTTATCCTTTCCAAATAACAACATTTATACCTGTGTACGCTTGAACTCACACCTGCGGCTAAATAGCTACAAGGTAAACAAATTGACCTCAAGCCGAGAAATATACAGTGACCTTTACAAAATAATATACACACTCTGCTCACACTTTAGTTGCATTGAAATGATTATCAAAACAATAACGGTAAATAGAACTGAAATAATTTCAGTTCAATATCAGTAAAAATGTTCAATAAATATTTTATGAAAAAATTCTCAACAATAAATAATGAAATTTATTCGAAAACATTTACTAGAGATAATTTAATAGGAGTTTAATTCATCAAAACAAAACGGTATATGCATATTCATTTTCGTTCATTCTTGTATTGTGGTTAATGACTACGACCATTCGTCAGCTGTGCGCTTTTAATTACGTATATTGTCGATAAGCTATAAGAGTTAAACAGATTTTATTTTTTCCCAGAATTCAATAAATCGGGCTAATACGTCACGACCCACTCGAGAATTCAACCAAAAAAGTTTCAAATACTTGATTTTCTCCGTTATTAGAAGGAATATAAATTTAAAACTTTGCAAATGTGTTTTTTATGTTAAGATGAACATAATTAGATGATAAGTAAAAAATCGCGGAATTTCCCTTTAATATCTTAATAAAACTATTCTTATTTTAGATACTATATATTGTTATCTGATATTGGACGAAAGATGTTGCCCTTTTATGTAATTATGTAATACAAGTTACGATCATTTGAAAACACATATTAAACAGCCAAATGGATGCACAAGAGCTAAAATAGGAGTCATAGATCCTATTGACAACAATTATCTGCCCAATTTTATTGATTTTGTAACATTTGTTACAGTTTGTTTTAGATTTATGAGTTTGACTGTCCCTTTGGTATCTTTCGTCCCTCTTTTGTTACAAATATGACCAACTTCTTATCCAAAATCACCAGCACCGTATCAGGACCCACCAGCACAATGACAGGACCCACCAGCACAGTATCAGGACATGAATAAATTGAGAAAATGCTAAATTTTAATAAATTGCAATGTTTTTTCACAAAATAGTTTTGCCGTGTTGATTGCGGTATGGAAAGCGGACTCTATGAACATTTTTGTTTTATTTTTTCAGTTCTAGATTTTCTGAAAATGAGCACTTTTGTGTTACGCTTACTGAAACAGTTTAGAGGGTCAACTTTTTAATGGTTTACATGTGAACCCATAAGAAACAAAATTGAAAAATCTCAACTGTTTTCTTCCATTTTTTATGAGTGAAAACGTCAAAAATCATCATTTTCGTCTTTGTTTACATTTTTTCATTGATCACCAGCACCCGTCAGGACCGAATCACCAGCACAGAACGTTCTCTCGCAGGACAACCATACCCACCGTGAGACTAAATAAATCAGGTTTGGTTCATCATTCCTATTATTTTTAAAATCTATAATAAGAGTTAGTTATAGATAATTTATATCTTTTAGATAGTTTTGCGGTGTTTCATAAATTATACCATAGCTTTTGTTGAAAGCCCCGGCCTTAAACTCACGAGACCAAGCGTTTTTCGTTTCCGTTCTCTTACTTTAGTTTACCACCACCAAAAGTAATGAAACTTATACACAAATGCTTATTACCACAAAATACAGATCAAGATGAATTTTGGTGATGTCGCATCAACTGTTCTAGAGTTATGCCCCTTTATGATTGGGAATATTGCTGAATTTTTCGTTTCCGTTCTCTTTAGTTAGGCTCAACCAAATGTTACGAAACTTATACACAATGCTTATGACTACAAAATACAGATCAAGTTGAATTTAAGTGGAGTCACTTATACTGTTTTAGAGTTATGCCCTTTATTTGCTGAATTTTTCGTTTCCGTCCTCTAACTCAAGTTCGCCTCAACCAAATGCTATGATACTTATAAATACACAATACTTATTACCACAAAACTCAGATCAAGGACAACATGGGGTAGAGTCACTTTTACCGTACTTTATAACTTTATATGATATGCAAGCGGGGCATCATCTGTGTCCCATGGACACATTCCCAATTAATTTGGCGTTGTCAGTTTTTTTCGACTCAAGAGTTTGAATACCTGATATCTTTTGACTTTCGTGGAAAAACAACTTTAACAAAAAAACTAACTGCCTGATTTATATACAAAACAATTGAAAAACTATTACTATACGCAGCAACAAACGATAATCACTCAATTGCAAGCTCCTGACCTCAGACAGACACATACTGAATGTGACCGGGTTAAACATGTTAGCGGGTGTCCACTGACTTGTGACATTTGTGTAACACCACAACATAAGAATATAATAACAAATTATAAAAATCAGCTGATAAGTGAATAACTAATCAGATAAGTAAAGTTAAGAACCGCTGACTCGGAATATAAAACTGTATCTTTTTGAAGTTTCTCAAGGTTCTACATTTGGACCTTTAATATTCCTGGTTTATATGAAAGACTTTCCATAAACTTTAGAATATACAGAATATGATTTTGTTTTTCAATCATTTAATTATATAATGTTCAAAGAACTAGAATGGATAAAGAATTTTATTTCTTATTTATTTATTTATGTCGATACAAATCACTTTTACAACTAGCACATTAAACACAAAAGACTAAGTACAGATCTTAGAGCACTTGCGGTTACTACTCTATTACCCAAAGATAAAAGAACAGACACCAACATCACAGTGCTGGAACGGAACTGTACGTTTTTATTTTGGTCATGCGGGAGACTGTCAAGCGGGGCTCCGACATTCGAAAAACAATTAGTTGTAGAAAGTTTTGATTAACGCACACGTTACAGTACTAAGTTTCTACTTCAAGATTTGGCAATGAAAACTTTCTACATAAATATAGAGACCAATCAAATACTGAAAACGACATATGCAACCAGACGATTACCCTTAAATGGTTGACCTCCGAGAAAATTGTTCAAAATGTTCCATCAACAGCGAATAAAAAAAGACAAAAAGACAATCGTCACTACAACCATTTCTACAATTAACCCTTTTCTGATATATAGTCTAACCATTATAAAAGTTTGAACCCATTGTCTCATTTAAAATAAAATAAAACAATTTTCTTAATGTTGGAAAATTTCAATGACTGTACAATCGCTTGCTTGCTAACTGTACAATCACTCGGGGCTTTTCTGTACAATCACTTGAACAAAATAATAAAATAGATTGCATATTTATTTCATTTTTTTTTTCATTTCTTCACTCAATATTGCTGTATTACATTGTAAATATTCTTAATAAGAGTGAACATTTATTTAGTCATTGTATGCCAATAAAGCTTCTATCAAGTACACCATTCTAACGCACAAGTAGTTTTTCTATACCAGAGAGACAGAAAATCTAAAATCAGTATACAAGACAAAAAAATCTCGATTAAAAAAATAAAGCTCGCCATACAAAATTCAGTCATTAGTCATTATTTTGACTAATTATTCCATTATTTTCTATATCAAAACTTAAAATTGATTTTTTTTAAAAGTTTTCTGCATTGATTTCAAATTTCAATCACAATACAAACTAGAGGCTCTCAAGAGCCTGTATCGCTTACCTGATTCTACTTGGATTTTGAAATCATATAAAAATATAAAATTTGGCTACAAAGTAACAACACTTGGCCAGCACCTCATTAAGAAAGGAACATTTATGCTATGTTTCCTTTCATTCAATTCAGTGGTTCTATGTTAAACCAAGTCCCCTGCTGGAAGCCATCTTGGATGATGGATTGGCTACAAAGTAACAACACTTGGTCAGCATGCCATAAGGAACATTCATGCTATGTTTGACTTCAATCCATTCAGTGGTTCTCTAAAAGAAGACATTTGTATGTATTTCCCTTTTGGTCCTATGTTAAACTAAGTCCCCCGCTGGCGGCCATCTTGGATGATGGATTGGCTACAAAGTAACAACACTCGGTCAGCACCACAAACATTAAGAACATTTATACTATGTTTGACTTCATTCCATTCAGTGGTTCTCTAAAAGAAGTCATTTGTATGCAATTCCCTTAGGGTCCTATGTAAAACTAAGTCCCCCGCTGGCGGCCATCTTGGATGATGGATCAGCTACAAAGTAACAACACTTGGTCAGCACCTCATAAGGAACATTCATGCTATGTTTGCATTCATTCCATAAAGTGGTTCTCTAAAAGAAGACATTTGTATGTATTTCCCTTTTGGGCCTATGTTAAACTAAGTCCCCCGCTGGCGGCCATCTTGGATAATGGATCGGCTACAAAGTAACAACACTTGGTCAGCATCACAAACATTAGGAACATTTATACTATGTTTGACTTCATTCCATTCAGTGGTTCTCTAAAAGAAGTCATTTGTATGCATTTCCCATAGGATCCTATGTTAAACTAAGTCCCCCGCTGACGGTCATCTTGGATGATGGATTGGCTACAAAGTAACAACACTTGGTCAGCACCTCATAAGGAACATTCATGTCATGTTTGCATTCATTCCATAAAGTGGTTCTCTAAAAGAAGACATTTGTATGTATTTCCCTTTTGGTCCTTTGTTAAACTAAGTCCCCCGATGCGGGCATCTTGGATAATGGATCGGCTACAAAGTAACAACACTTGGTCAGTATCACAAACATTAGGAAAATTTATACTATGTTTGACTTCATTCCATTCAGTGGTTCTCTAAAAGAAGTCATTTGTATGCATTTCCCATAGGATCCTATGTTAAACTAAGTCCCCCGCTGGCAGTCATCTTGGATGATGGATTGGCTACAAAGTAACAACACTTGGTCAGCACCACAAACATTAAGAACATTTATACTATGTTTGACTTCATTCCATTCAGTGGTTCTCTAAAAGAAGTCATTTTTATGCATTTCCCTTAGGGTCCTATGTAAAACTAAGTCCCCCGCTGGCGGCCATCTTGGATGATGGATCAGCTACAAAGTAACAACACTTGGTCAGCACCTCATAAGGAACATTCATGCTATGTTTGCATTCATTCCATAAAGTGGTTCTCTAAAAGAAGTCATGTGTATGCATTTCCCATAGGGTCCTATGTTAAACTAAGTCCCCCGCTGGCGGCCATCTTGGATGATGGATCGGCTACAAAGTAACAACACTTGGTCAGCACCTCATAAGGAACATTCATGCCATGTTTAGTTTTGTTCCATTCAGTGGTTCTCTAAAAGAAGTTATTGGTATGCATTTCCCAAAGGGTCCTATGTTAAACTATGTCCCCGCTGGCGGCCATTTTGGATGATGGATCGGCTACAAAGTAACAACACTTGGTCATCACCTCATAAGGAACATTCATGTCATGTTTGGTTTCATTCTATTTAGTGGTTCTCTAAAAGAAGTCATTTGTATGCATTTCCCATAGGGTCCTATGTTAAACTAAGTCCCCCGCTGGCGGCCATCTTGGATGATGGATCGGCTACAAAGTAACAAAACTTGGTCAGAACCTCATAAGGAACATTCATGCCATGTTTGGTTTTGTTCCATTCAGTGGTTCTCTAAATGAAGTCATTTGTATGCATTTCCCATAGGGTCCTATGTAAAACTAAGTCCCCCGCTGGCGGCCATCTTGGATGATGGATCGGCTACAAAGTAACAACACTTGGTCAGCATCTCATAAGGATCATTTATGTCATGTTTGGTTTTGTTCCATTTAGTGGTTCTCTAAATGAAGTCATTTGTATGCATTTCCCATAGGGTCCTATGTAAAACTAAGTCCCCCGCTGGCGGCCATCTTGGATAATGGATCAGCTACAAAGTAACAACACTTGGTCAGCACCTAATAAGGTACATTCATGCCATGTTTGGTTTTGTTCCATTCAGTGGTTCTCTAAAAGAAGTCATTTGTATGCATTTCCCAAAGGGTCCTATGTTAAACTATGTCCCCGCTGGTGGCCATTTTGGAAGATGGATCAGCTACAAACTTACAAAGTAACAACACTTAGTCATCACCTCATAAGGAACATTCATGTCATGTTTGGTTTAATTTTATTCAGTGGTTCTCTAAAAGAAGTCATTTGTATGCATTTCCCATAGGGTCCTATGTTAAACTAAGTCCCCCGCTGACGGACATCTTAGATGATGGATCGGCTACAGAGTAACAAAACTTGGTCAGCACCTCATAAGGAACATTCATGCCATGTTTGGTTTTATTCCATTCAGTGGTTCTCTAAAAGAAGTCATTTGTATGCATTTCCCATAGGGTCTTATGTAAAACTAAGACCCCCGCTGGCGGCCATCTTGGATGATGGATCGGCTACAAAGATAAACAACACTTGGTCAGCACCTCATAAGGATCATTCATGTCATGTTTGGTTTTGTTCCAGTCAGTGGTTCTCTAAAAGAAGTCATTTGTATGCATTTCCCATAGGGTCCTATGTTAAACTAAGTCCCCCGCTAGGGGCCATCTTGGATGATGGATCGGCTACAAAGTAACAACACTTGGTCATTACCTCATAAGGAAAATTCATGCCATGATTGGTTTTTATTATATTCAGTGGTTCTCTAGAAGAAGTTCAAAATGTAACAATGTAAAAAGTTAACGACGACGACGACGGACGACGGACGACGGACGACCGGACGACGCCGGAGACGACGGACGACGCCGGACGACGCCGGACGACGGACGACGCCGGACGACGGACGACGGACGCCAAGTGGTGAGAAAAGCTCACTTGGCCCTTCGGGCCAGGTGAGCTTAAAAGGCGATAGTCAGATTCTTTGATCGTTCCAGTCCTTTCAATGGCCTTGGACTGGAGATGCTTTATCTAATATAACAACAATATACAAGATTTATGAGGTCCTTTTTGAAGAAGGAAAACTCCAGCAAGGAGATGCAAGGTTTAGCGCTGGAGACAAAAAAAATCCAGCAATGAAGATATAAACTCAAGCGCTACAGATGTAACTGTAGATAATTTTTTATATACAAAGTTAAACGATGGAGATGTGGATTTTGGCCCTGTAGATGTCAAATCAAGCGTTATAGATTAAAGTCCAGCAGTAGAGATGTACATTTCCAGCACTAGACTTTTATATGTCTTTAAAGCCTCGGTCACACCTTACCGGATAGCTCGAACGGACGCCTAACGGATAACTTTTTTTTTCAATCGTTCATGTCCGTTAGACGTCGTTCTTATCCATTGCATGTCCGTTTAAGCGTACGTTTTATCCGTCGACGTCCGTTTTGTCCGGTGGAAAATTTTGAGCATGTTCAAAACTTTGAACGAGACGTCCATCGGATAAAATGTCAGTTGAACGGTCCGTTAGGCGTCCGTTTTGTACGGTACTCGTCCGTTTCGTTTCCGTTTTGTATCCGTTACGTGTCCGTTATACATCCGTTGAAGGTCTGGGAGATAAATTCACCAACGGACGTTTAACGGATAAAACGGATGTTGAACGGATGAGAAACGGACTTCTACCGGACGTATAACGGATTAAAACGGATAATGAACGGATCTAAAACGGATAAATGCCAATTGAAAATTTTGCGTCAGAAATACCAATTATTGGTATGTCAGATTTCTTAAGGTTCATGAATTCTTATTATTCATAATCGATCTTAGAGTATAGGCACGTCAACACAATCAAGGCAGTTCTTATTCAGGCCAGACACTGTCCTTTGGCGGAATTTTGAAGAACAAACCAAAACCAGTTACACAGAAACATTTTGAATATTTATGCGATTTACATGTATTATTATTGTCCGCCTTTGATTATTCCGTATATCTTGTTCATCCGTTTTATCCGGTACGCTTCCGTTATGTGTCCGTTTTATGCGGTACTCGTCCGTTGGATGTACGTTCGACATGATCGTTCTGTCCGGTAACCTGTCCGTTTCTCGTACGTTACATATCCGGTGTGTGTCCGTTATGCATCCGTTACACGTCCGTTTTATTCGGTCAGTGCATCAACAGACTCTCAACGGATAACAATTTTGTCAACGGACAACTTTTATTTTTCATCCGTTAGTGCTATCCGGTAAGGTGTGACCGAGGCTTAACGCTAAACGCCGGACTTTATATCTACAACGCTGAAAAGATGAAAGAGACATACTCACGCTTGAAACTTTCACCAAAAGTTTCATTTCTGCAAATTTGTTGGTTAGTTTAAGTAAACAATGACATAATGACAAAAATACATTGTATGTCAATGTTCAACCTCAGAGCAATTAATATGCATGCAGCGGCTGGGGGAAAGTACTATTGAATTTACGTTAGAGATTTGTGTTTGCTACAACCAAGTTCTCTTGATTATTCTGCTTTCCTTTGGCGAAATAGTTGTGATCCATCAGTGATGTTATAAATAAGACTTGGGGAGCTACCATTTGATTCTTATGGGGGGGGGGGGGGGGGGGGGGGGGGGGGGGGGGGGGGGCTAGGATGAAATTTGAAAAAAATAGGCAGGACAGGAGTTTTAAGTAAAAAAAAAAAGGCAGGATGTGACACTTGCAAAAAAAAAAAAGTCAGGACGACAATTTAGGTAAAAAAAGTCAGGATAAACTAAAAAAAAAAAAAAGGCAGGACCGATTAGAGTGAAAAATAAAAAGGCAGGACAGA